>NC_088240.1:66935418-67260793 GCF_036934945.1 Oncorhynchus masou masou
CAACTACATTCAGCCTCAGGCCAAATTTTTCTTGAGCGGATAGTTGGGGGGCCAGAACATAATTACTAATAATTTGTAGACTGCAAATTAACTGTAGGAAGCACAAACATATATAATGTTTGACTAAAACAATAATTTCAAACCTTGCTTACATTTGTATGCATTATATCACTTCATGTCTCTCTATCATGTGTGGGAATACCTGGGAACAGATTTATTAAATTAAAATCACTTGGATTGGATTTCCTCGTATTTGGTACAGTCTTTTATGACCAACAATGAAAATCCCCCCCAAAATAAACATGATATATTTATTTTTTGTGGTTTTATTTAGGGGCCAAATAAACCACAAATAAAACCTAACACTTACATTGTACTTCTACTGTCTGAGACATGCATTTATCCCCCCAGTGTACTTATCCCCCTTCACTTCAACACAATGAACTCACAAACATAATACACAGGTAAATACAGTCTGGGTGATGCAACTCCTACACTCTAACTCCTATACTTTACTGTCAAGTACAGCATCTAACATAGAATACATCTATTGTCTGCTAGACACAAACCTACCAGATGCAACATAACAACAATACCATAATAACCATATTGACTACATCATCTCATCAATAGCTATGTTAGCAGTAAGTAGCATACAGTGACATGTGCACACAGTTCAGGTAGTCGGTGTCTTATCTAACATGAACAATTCATTTTCAAATGCTCTGCTTTACCCTACATCAGTCCGTGTCTAAATCTGTTCCTTCAGCATGTGGCCCTGCTGTTACTGTGTGGATGCTGCTGCTGAGTACGATGCTGTGTCATGTCCCTGCATGCTGAGACTGGGGGAAGGGAAGTAATGGACGAGAGAGTGAGGGAGGAGCCGTTCCACTCTGCTCTGAGAAAACATACCACCACTGGGCAGTGAGATGGGGCTGGGGTTAGAGTGGGGGAAGGGGATGTGGGTATGGGGTTAGTGAGGGGAAAGGGGAATATGGAGCTGGGGATCGGGGTCAGGTAGGGGGAAGGGGATGTTTGTTGGGTTAAGCAGGGTAGGTGTTGTGGATGGGGGGGTCTGGGGTGAAGGCTAGGGTGCTGGAGCTGGAACTAGGACTAGAGTGGGGATCACAGATAGACAGACAGACATGACCCAGCTCTACCTCTCTAATCCGCCGGCCTGTCTGCTTCCCACATGGCAGTATAGCAGGTATCTATTATCCCTCCTCTACCAGCCTCTCTGTAACTCTAACATCTCCTCCTCTCCCTAGTGTCTCACATGCTCCTCACCCTTCCTGTCTCTCCTCTGCCATCTACACTCTCCCATGTTCCCCTTCCCCTCTCTCTTTTTCCCCCTCTAACCCCCCCCCCCTTCCCACTCTCCTCCCAGGTGGTCCTACCTGGTTCAGGCAGGCCTGTCTGCTCGGCTCCAAGCTCAGGGTGTCTTTCTTTGGGGACAGATCTTCGAGAGCTCTCCCCCGGCATGGCTGTCTCTGGATCTCTCTGGTTCTGACGCAACAATAACTCCACACCACCCAGTAGCCAAGGTGAACCGAGAGAGGGTGCGCAGTATCGGGAGGGGCAGAGAGAGCGAGAGAGAGAGAGAGAGAGAGAGAGAGAGGGTGAATGCTCAGCGACCTGGCACTCAGATCTCCTGCAGCACACGTGTGTCTATATGTGTGTGTGTTAGAGAGTGAGAGAGAGAGAGAGTGCATGCCTCTCTCTGTGGTGCAGCAGAGCAGAGCCGTGATGATGCTATGAGTGAGAGTGTGTGTGGGTCTCGCGATGCTGCCAGTGTGTGTGTGTGTGTGTATGTGTGGGTGCATATGTTTGTGTGGAATCTGAGAGGGAGCTGCAGTATTCTCTCTCATTACCCATCTGAGCTGCACTGCCTCCCTCCTCCCCTCCCCTCCCTCTCTCCTTCCCATCCCTCTCTCCCTCCCTCTCTCTCTCTCCCTGGCGATGACTTGATACTCAGCGATGATGTCAGCAGATTTCTGCTGCTGTCTGAGTGCTGCCCCCATCCTTACAGGAAGGTACTGCAGAGACAAAGGCAAGAGAGAGGGTGTGCGGAGAAGATGGGCTATTGCAGAAAGAGAGATGGAGGAAATAACGGTTCTGAAAGGGAAATTGAAGGGAGTTACAAAGAAAGAAAAGAGAAAGGGGGACTTTCAGTCTCCTCCCCTTTTCCATTTGTCCCCCCCCAAAACCCAGATCACTGGCAGTTTCCTTGGCCACCCCAAGCTTCCCACGCTGGGTGGTGTGTGTGTGTGTGTGTGTGTGTGTGTGTGTGTGTGTGTGTGTGTGTGTGTGTGTGTGTGTGTGTGTGTGTGTGTGTGTGTGTGTGTGTGTGTGTGTGTGTGTGTGTGTGTGTGTGTGTGTGTGTGTGTGTGTGTGTGTGTGTGTGCGTGTGTGTGTGTGTATCAGGGGGTTTCTGCATCTGCTCTGCCAGCTCAACAGAATCCCCTGTCTCCTCTCTCTGCCAATTTCAGCCCTGCTGGCATTTATACACCAGCGGTATCCTCCTGTCTCATCTGCTTACTCATATTTCCATGCTCCTCGCTGACCTGAGGTCACCAACACACAGAAACATACTACCCTCAGACAGGATCTGGTCTCTATGACAACACAGTTAATACTGGGACAGCTGGCTGGCTGGCTGGCTGGCTGGGCTCAGAGGTGGGGTGATGAGATCAATCAGTCAATCAACCAACTAACCAATTGATGGAGTTACTTAGCAGCTCACTCTCTATATCACAACATGATCTCAACGCTCATGGGGCCAGAGTTCGAAATGAACCATCTGAGCCTTTTAAATGATAGAATTATGCTCCCAAGTGGTGCAGCAGTCTAAGGCACTGAATCTCAGTGCAATAGGTGTCACTACAGTCCCTGGTTCAAATCCAAATGTATGACATTTGGCCGTGATTGGGAGTCCCATAGGTCGGTGAACAATTGGCCCAGCATTGTCTGGGTTTGGCCGGGGTAGGACGTCATTGTAAATAAGAATTTGTTCTTAACTGACTTGTCTAGTTAAATTAAATATATATATATATATTAACGTATATGTTGGTGCTGCTACAGAAATAGAATACAGTGCCTTGCGAAAGTATTCGGCCCCCTTGAACTTTGCGACCTTTTGCCACATTTTAGGCTTCAAACATAAAGATATAAAACTGTATTTTTTTGTGAAGAATCAACAACAAGTGGGACACAATCATGAAGTGGAACGACATTTATTGGATATTTCAAACTTTTTTAACAAATCAAAAACTGAAAAATTGGGCGTGCAAAATTATTCAGCCCCTTTACTTTCAGTGCAGCAAACTCTCTCCAGAAGTTCAGTGAGGATCTCTGAATGATCCAATGTTGACCTAAATGACTAATGATGATAAATACAAATCACCTGTGTGTAATCAAGTCTCAGTATAAATGCACCTGCACTGTGATAGTCTCAGAGGTCCGTTAAAAGCGCAGAGAGCATCATGAAGAACAAGGAACACACCAGGCAGGTCCGAGATACTGTTGTGAAGAAGTTTAAAGCCGGATTTGGATACAAAAAGATTTCCCAAGCTTTAAACATCCCAAGGAGCACTGTGCAAGCGATAATATTGAAATGGAAGGAGTATCAGACCACTGCAAATCTACCAAGACCTGGCCGTCCCTCTAAACTTTCAGCTCATACAAGGAGAAGACTTATCAGAGATGCAGCCAAGAGGCCCATGATCACTCTGGAAGAACTGCAGAGATCTTCAGCTGAGGTGGGAGACTCTGACCCTGAGACTGGGACGGAGATTTGTCTTCCAACAAGACAATGATCCAAAACATAAAGCAAAATCTACAATTGAATGGTTCAAAAATAAACATATCCAGGTGTTAGAATGGCCAAGTCAAAGTCCAGACCTGAATCCAATCGAGAATCTGTGGAAAGAGCTGAAAGCTGCTGTTCACAAATGCTCTCCATCCAACCTCACTGAGCTCGAGCTGTTTTGCAAGGAGGAATGGGAAAAAATTTCAGTCTCTCGATGTGCAAAACTGATAGAGACATACCCCAAGCGACTTACAGCTGTAATCCCAGCAAAAGGTGGCGCTACAAAGTATTAACTTAATGGGGCTGAATAATTTTGCACGCCCAATTTTTCAGTTTTTGATTTGTTAAAAAAGTTTGAAATATCCAATAAATGTCGTTCCACTTCATGATTGTGTCCCACTTGTTGTTGATTCTTCACAAAAAAATACAGTTTTATATCTTTATGTTTGAAGCCTGAAATGTGGCAAAAGGTCGCAAAGTTCAAGGGGGCCGAATAATTTCGCAAGGCACTGTATGTAGATCAGTCATGATTCTCTCTCTTACAATCTAGACAGTGGTGTAAAAATACTTCAAGGTACTACTTAAGTAGTTTGTTGGGGTTTTTGTACTTTACTTTTAATATTTTTTACAACTTTACTTCACTACACTCCTAAAGAAAATAATGTACTTTTTACTCCATACATTTTCCTGAGACCCAAAAGTACTCGTTACATTTTGAATGCTTAGCAGGACAGATACATTGTCCAACTCATACACTTATGAAGAGAACATCCCAGGTCATCCCTACTGCATCTTATCTGGCGGACTCACTAAACACACATGCTTTGTTTGTAACTGATGTCTAAGTGTTGGAGTGTGCCGCTGGCTATCTGTAAGTAAATCTAAAAAAACAAGAAAATTGTATCGTTTGGTTAGTTCAATATAAGGAATTTGAAATGATTTATACTTTTATTATGTCAAAGTAATTACATTTACTTTTGATACTTAAGTCTATTTCAAACCAAATAATTTTACTCAATTGGTATTGTACTGGGTGACTTTCACCTTTTCTTAAGTCATTTTCTATTAGGGTATCTTGACTTTTACTCAAGTATGACAATTGGGTACTTTTTCCACGAATGATTCTAGGTGAGATAATAAATGGAAACAGAATCTTAAACATCCTGCTTTATCATTATAGCTGAGCACACATGCTCCAATCAGCGCAAAGCAACTCAACTACATACAGTGCAGTCAAAAAGTATCCACACCCATTGACTTTTTCCATATTTTGTTGCGTTACATTGAGATTTTAATTTACTGGCCTACCCATAATGTCAAAGTGGAATATGTTTTTACATTTCTTTACAAATTAATTAAAAATGAAAAGCTGAAATGTTCTGAGTAAATAAGTATTCAACCCCTTTGTTATGGCAAGCCTAAATAAGTTCAGGAGTAAAAATGTGCGTAACAAGTCACACAATAAGTTGCATGGAATGTGGGAAATAATAGTGTTTAACATGATTTTTGAATGACTACCTCATCTCTGTACTTCACACATACAATTATCTGTAAGGTCAAACAGTGAATTTCAAACACAGATTCAAATACAAAGAAGAGCACATATTGGTAGATGGGTAAAATATGGCAGACATTGAATATGCCTTTGAGCATGGTGAAGTTATTAATTACACTTTGGATGGTGTATCAATATACCCAGTCACTACAAAAGATACAGGTGTCCTTCCTAACTCAGTTGCCGGAGGGGAAGGAAACCGCTCAGGGATTTCACCATGAGGCCAATGGTGAAAACAGTTACCGAGTTTAATGGCTATGATCGGAGAAAACTGAGGATGGATCAACAACATTTTAGTTACTCCAAAATGACATTGAAAATAAGGAAGCTTGTACAGAATAAAAAATATTCCAAACATGCATCCTGTTTGCAATAAAGTAAAAAAGTAAAACTGCAGAAAATGTAGCAAAGAAATAAACTTTATGTCCTGAATACAAAGTGTTATGTTTGGGGCAAATCCAACACAACATCTCTTCATATTTTTAAGCATGGTGGTGGCTGCATCATGTTATGGGTATGCTTGTCATCGGCAAGAACTGGGGATTTTTTTTGCATAAAAATAAACGGAATGGAGCTAAGTGCAGGCAAACCTCTAGAGGAAAACCTGGTTCAGTCTCTTTTTCATCAGACACTGGGAGATTAAAAAATCTTTCAGCATGACAATAACCCAAAACAAGGCCATATCTACACTAAGGTTGCTTACCAAGACAATGAATGTTCCTGAGTGGCCGAGTTACAGTTTTGACTACAAATCTTCTTTGAGGTTTTAAAAGTGTTCTTACACTGTGATTTTGAACATTCAAAGCAACTGGGAAACGTCCACGGCAGGCATTGTTGTAGTATTTAGCTTGCTCTATACCTTCTGAGTGATAGGATTCACGAGCACCACCACCAATCAGCCTACACTACTGCACACACCCATTGTTACTATGACAACTATCGTTGCCATGTCATCAAATCAAATAACTGCTGTCTGGACACACACAAATCAGATTTGGTCACTTGTAACTTGCTGTTTGGAAAGTCGGTAATCCAAAACGGATTTGAAAAACAAAACTGATTTGAGCATTAAAGCCTGCAGTGTGAACAAGGCTTTAGAAACGTAACCAGAAAGACTCACAGCTGTAATCACTACCAAAGGTGCTTTTACAAAGTATTGACTCAGTGGTGTGGATATTTATGTAAATGAGATATTTCTGTATTTAATTTACAATAAAATTCTAAAAACATGTTTTCACTTTGTCATTATGGGGTATTGTGTGTAGACGGGTAAAAAATATATATTTTGAATTCGGGCTGTAACAACAAAATGTGAAATAAGTCTAGGGGTATGCAACGGCACGGACACAACAGCAGTGTGTGTGAGCCAATCCCTGTGGGATACATTCAGCAACCCCCCCACAACACACACACCACTGACCCATCACATTTAATAATAAATATGTCTTATTAGCTGCATCTTGTGAAGACAAGCATCCTCAGGCTGAATATTACACCATCAGGATGCCAATGATACCATAGAAGCTCATCCAACTCAACGTCCTCTCTAAACACACCGTGAGGGAAGTCAAGACCTACCAGAGCCATAGATAATGGGCTTGTCCACACTGCAGCCAACAGTGCAGGCGGATGATGTCTGACTGGCTTTCGGAGCCATCATCGACTCAGGGGGTTTTGTCCAACATGTCTCCGGACCTACTCACTGCCACAGTCATACTCTTGACCTAGTACTGTCCCGTGGAATAAATATTGTGGATCTTAATGTTTTTCCACATAATCCTAGACTATCGGACCACCATTTTATTACATTTGCAATCGCAACAAATAATCTGATCAGACTCCAACCAAGGATCATCAAAAGTCATGCTATAAATTCTCAGACAACCCATAGATTCTTAGATGCCCTTTCAGACTCCCTCCATCTACCCAAGGATGTCAGAGTACAAAAACCTGTTAACCACCTGAGGGACTAAATGTAACCTTGTGTAATACCCTAGATGTAGTCGCACCGCTAAAAACAAAACAAAAACATTTGTCATAAGAAACTAGCTCTCTGGTATACAGAAAGTACCCGAGCCCTGATGCAAGCTTCCAGAAAATTGGAAAGGAAATGGCGCTACACCAAACTGGAAGTCTTTCGACTGGCTTGGAAAGACAGTACCGTGCAGTATCGAAGAGCCCTCACTGCTGCTCGATAATCCTATTTTTCCAACTTCATTGAGGAGAATAAGAACAATCCAAAATGTTGATACTGTCGCAAAGCTAACTAAAAAGCAGCATTCCCCAAGGGAGGATGGCTTTCACTTCCGCAGTGATAAAATCATGAACTTCTTTGACGAAAAGATCATGATCATTAGAAAGCAAATTACGGACTCCTCTTTAAAGTTCAGTTGTCCTGAGTCTGCACAACACTGCCAGGACCTAGGTTCAAGGGAGACACTCGGGTTGTTTAATACTATATCTCTTGACATGATGAAAATAGTCTTGGCCTCTAAACCTTCAAGCTGCATACTGGACCCTATTCCAAATAAACTACTGAAAGAGCTGCTTCCTGTGCTTGGCCCTCCTATGTTGAACTTAATAAATTGCTCCCTATCCATCGGATGTGTATAAAACTCACTAAAAGTGGCAGTAATAAAGCCTCTCTTGAAAAAGCAAAACCTTGACCAAGAAAATATAAAAAATATCGGCCAATATCGATTCTCCCATTCCTCTCAAAAAATTTGAAAAAGCTGTTGCGCAGCAACTCACTGCCTTCCCGAAGACAAACAATGTATACAAAACAGTTCAGCCTGGTTTTAGACACCATAGTACTGACAGGACTCGTGAAGGTGGTAAATTGCCTTTTATTGGCATCAGACCAAGGCTCTGCATCTGTCCTCGTGCTCCTAGACCTTAGTGCTGCTTTTGATACCATCGATCACCACAATGTTCTGGAAACCCAAATTGGTCTACATGGACAAGTTCTGGCTTGGTTTAGATCTTATCTGTCGGAAATATATCAGTTTGTCTCTGTGGATGGTTTGTCTTCTGACAAATCAACTGTAAATTGATTTTTTTGTGGGCTGTACTTGGCCTTGTCTCAGGGTAGTAGGTTGATGGTTGAAGATATCCCTCTAGTGGTGTGGGGGCTGTGCTTTGGAAAAGTGGGTGGGGTTATATCCTACCTGTTTGGCCCTGTCTGGGGGAATCATCGGACGGGACCACAGTGTCTCCCGACCCCTCCTGTCTCAGCCTCCAGTATTTATGCTGCAATAGTTTGTATCAAGGGGCTAGGGTAAGTCTGTTATTTCTGGAGTATTTCTCCTGTCTCAACTGGTGTCATGTGTGAAATTAAGTATACCCCCTCTAATTCTCTCTTTTCCTCATTCTTTCTCTCTTTCTTCTCTCTGAGGACCTGCGCCCTAGGACCATGCCTCAGGACTACCTAGCCTGATGACTCCTTGCTGTCCCCAGTCCACCTGGTTATGCTGCTGCTCCAGTTTCAACTGTTCTGCCTGGGGCTATGGAACCCTGACCTGTTCACTGGACCTGCTGTTTTGGACCCTCTATCTACCGTACCTCTTGTCTCCAACTCTGAATGATCAGCTATGAAAAGCCAACGTACATTTACTCCTGAGGTGCTGACCTGTTGCACCCTCTCTAACCACTGTGATTATTATTATCTGACCCTGCAGGTCATCTATGAAGGTTTGAACATCTTGGACATGTTCTGTTATAATCTCCACCCAGCACAGCCAGAAGAGGACTGATCCCCCCTCAGAGCCTGGTTCCTCTCTTAGTTTCTGGACTTTCTAGGGAGATTGTCCTAGCCACCGTGCCTCCTACATCTGCATTGTTTGCTGTTTGGGGTTTTAGGCTGGGTTTCTGTACAGCACTTTGTGATATTGGCTTATTTAAAAAAGGGCTTTATAAATAAATTTGATTGATTGACTGATCTACAAATCACCTTGCATCATGAATAAATACTTATTATTTGTAGATCAGTCAGTCACAATTTACCCACAATGGATCAAGGATTTTGTGCTCTCAAACACAAACAATGTTATAGTCATGGAACATTTGTGCCAACATGGAGGACAGTGTGTGGAACACGTATATCGAAACTAAAGCATAAAATAATGTATTCAATAATAACATCACTCAACAAAGCTCATATTGATAATTTAATTAGACCATTCTATTCACAGGTGATACACAGCTTTTAACATTGATTGGGGAGTTGATTATATGATGCTGCTCTCCATTCTCTTTCACTGAGTGTCACTTGAGTGTCACTTAGGGACACATCTCCTTAGCAAGAGGTCTTTCTTCCCTTGCTTTCTGCTATAGAGCCCACTCTCTCTTTCTCCCTCTCTGTTTGCTCTCTTCAGCATACAGAACTCTAAGGGGCCGTCTCCATGGTAACATGGAAAGCCCCACGCATCGGCAAGGCAACCAAAGATAAAACGACAAAGACATTTTCCACCAATCAGCTTGTTTTAAAGTGGGTTGATTAGTGTGTGTGTGTGTGTGTGTGTGTGTGTGGGGGGGTTGTTGTTCAGAGTTGTTTGAGACCAGATTGGTTTTGGTGAGCCGTCCTTGACATCCTGGCTCTCCTCTTTCCAGTCCAGTTGAGTCTGGTTCAGTTCTAAACTTCTGCTGTTTGGCCTAGTTCACTTCGCCATTTCCTCAGCAATGGCCTTCCCCATCTTATCCTTCACATACTCCACTTTCTGCCAATCAGACTTGAGCTCCAGCCACTCATAATATGGCACCTAGGGAGGGACAGAAAGTACAGATTCAGGGGTTTGTCTATCAATAATACTCTGTACCTTGCAATACTATAGCTGACATACACCCAGTAGTGTTTTTATGCAAATCAGGTTTGGAGACAATCTAGGTGGTTCTCTCATTTGAGTAAAAGTCAATCCTTCATCTTCTCTCCTCCATGACCCAGAAACTGATGTGTGTCAATTCATTAGTAAGAAGAGTGTCCTCCCCTCCTCAATTGCCACTTTTCATTGAGGATACTCGTGTATCCTACCACAGGAAAGTTTTTAAATCTGCCACACACCCTTTGAATTAGCTTTTGTTGTCAGTGGAAAAAAACATGCACGTTTAAAAACTATATGCTACTTTTTATTTTATTTATAAAAAGTCAAAACTACCTAATTTGTTTTGATCACTTTAGATATTTATCTTGCAGACTCTCCCCGATTAACTGACCTTTTTCAAAAGAAGGTGAAAGAGGACAGAGGAGAGAGGACACAGGAGGTGGACAAATCTAATTGATAAAAAGGCCTATGTCTGGAAGTCTGTCACAGGTAGGTTCAGTGGCCTACTAGTTTACCCAGCATGCACCACTGCAGACCTGAGAGCTCCCAGGCTAACACAATTGGCCTAGATGAGAGAGAGCGGTAAGATTGGCTAACGCGATTGTCCTAGATGAGAGTGTGTGCTGGGATTGGCTAAGGAGCTTGGCCTAGATGAGACAGAGCTGCTGCTGCTATTCTCCTGGCTCCTGACTGACTATCAGGCCTTTTTATAACTGGCATCCTTCAGGGAGACAGACCAGCCTGGCCCTGCATGATGCTGCATTAAATGAGCATTAGATTGTTTTTTATAGCATTAGCTAGCCAACTATAGCATCATACGGTACACCGCTAGCCAGCATTAGCCACTAGGGTTGTCATGATACCGATATCACTATACTAAGTATTGTGACAAGGAAACTAAGAAGTCAAGAGTTAATTTATTGAAGAAAACTGTCCAAAAGTTGGAAACAAACATTATGTTGTCACCTAGAGTCCAATTATGGAATTTTCCAAACTATATCACAATATTTAATATGAGTATACAAAACATTAAGAGCACCTGCTCTTGCCATGAAAGACTGACCAGATGAAAGCTGTGATCCCTTATTGATGTCATCTTTTAAATCCACTTCAATCAGTGTAGATGAAGGGGAGAAGACAGGTTAAAAAAGGATTTTAAGCCTTGAGACATGGATTGTGTACAGTGCATTCGGAAAGTATTCAGACCCCTTGACTTTTTCCACATTTTGTCATGTTACAGCCTTATTCTAAAATGTATTAAATAATTGTATTCCTCGCCAATCTATACACAATACACCATCATGACAAAGGGAAAACAGGTTTAGACATTATTTCAAATGTATTACAGATAAAAAAACAAAGATACCTTATTTGCATACAGCCTAGTGGTTAGAGCATTGGACTAGTAACCAAAAGGTTGCAAGATCGAATTCCCGAGCTGACAAGGTAAAAATCTGTCGTTCTGCCCCGAACAAGGCAGTTAACCCACTGTTCCTAGGCGGTCATTGAAAACAGAATTTGTTCTTAACTGACTTGCCTAGTTAAATAAAGGTAAAATAAAATAAAATGTAAAAAATTCAGACCCCTTGCTATGAGACTCGAAATTGAGCTCAGGTGCATCCTTGAGATGTTTCTACAACTTGGAGGCCACCTGTGGTAAATTCAATTGATTGGACATGATTTGGAAAGCCACACCTGTCTATATAAGGTCCCACAGTTGACAGTGCATGTCAGAGCAAAAACCAAGCCATGAGGTCGAAGGAATTCAAATCCAATTTTATTTGTCACATGCACTGAATACAACAGGTGTAGACCTTACAGTGAAATGCATACTTTCAAGCCCTTAACAAACAATGCAGTTAAGAAAATACAAAACAACAAAGTAAGAGATAAGAATAACAAATAATTAAAGAGCAGCAGTAAATAGCAATAGAGGCTATATACAGGGGGTACTGGTACAGAGTCAATGTGCAGGGGTACCTGTCGAGGTAATTGAGGTAATATGTACATGTGAGTTATTAAAGTGACTATGTATAGATACCAGAGTAGCAGCAGCCTAGAAGGGGGAGGGGGGCAATGCAAATAGTCTGGGTAGTCATTTGATTAGATGTTCAGGAGTCTTATGGCTTGGGGGTAGAAGCAGTTTAGAAGCCTCTTGGACCTAGGGCGGTACACGTATTTTACTATATACCGGTATTGATGAACGGGCCGGTTTGGGTTTTTACTTTACCTTCTATAACGGTATTTTAATGTTTGGTTTGTTAAAATGTGATACGCCGTGAGTAACGTCCATTTGTATAGGTTACCCCGCTACTTGAGTCATCCCTCTCCGCTCTCTCTCCATGCTGCTTCCCACACAGACCTGGTCCCACCCAGTCACTCTAGAAGCGCATTTATTATTGCTTGACCACGAGACACTTTCGTTCAGACTGCATGGTCAATGCAGCACATGCAACAATGTTTATGACAGCGATGTTGTTTCCACTTTGATCTTAATATAAATCCACAAGCGTTATATAATTACAATATTTGTGTGTTCCTTACATCTGCAAACAGCTAGTTTGTGTTTTCTTAGCAACTTATGCTAAATCGTGTTAGCTAACTAGCTACGTAAAGTAATGAGTCGGGCAAACGTAGCTAGCTAATACAGCCTGATACCAGTGCTGGTGGAGGCCTAAATCAGCATGTTGTTTCTTCAAAAGTACCTTCTATATCAAAAGAGGAATAGGCGAAGCATGAATATGTTGGCTACATGAATAAAGATTTAATGTAGCCAAAGATTACAGGGTCACCTAGGAAACTATGAACATCACTTTGGTTCCTACCCAGTCACAACAACTAGCTAATGGCATTTTTACTCGTCATGTCAAACAACAGTGTAATCAAAGTGCCAACTATTATTTATATTCTAACTATGGAATGGCCCTAGCCCTCACCCTCCGATCCAACAGGTCCCAGACGTGCTCAATGGGTTTGAGATCTGGGCTCTTCGCTGGCCATGGCAGAACACTAACATTTCTGTCTTGCAGGAAATCACACACAGAACGAGCAGTACGGCTGGTGGCATTGTCATGCTGGAGGGTCATTTCAGGATGAGCTTGCAGGAAGGGTACCACATGAGGGAGGAGAATGTCTTCCCTGATGGAGGGATTGTGCGTTCCTGGTGTAACTTGGTCAGTTGTTGTTGCCATCCTGTACCTGTCCCGCAGGTGTGATGTTTGGATGTACCGATGCTGTGCAGATGATCAGCTGTCTGTCCGGTCTCCCTGTTGCTCTGTCTTAGGCGTCTTACAGTACGGACATTGAAATTGTGTGCCCTGGCCACATCTGCAGTCCTCATGCCTCCTTGCAGCATGCCTAAGGCACGTTCAGGCAGATGAGCAGGGACCCTGGGCATCTTTCTTTTGGTGTTTTTCAGAGTCAGTAGAAAGGCCTTCTTTAGTGTCCTAAGTTTTCATAACTGTCACCTTAATTGCCTACCGTCTGTAAGATGTTAGTGTCTTAATTAAGGTCCGTTCCACAGGTGCATTTTCATTAATTGTTTATGGTTCATTGAACAGGCATAGGAAACTGTTGAAACCCAATGAAGATCTGTGAAGTTATTTGGATTTTTACAAATTATCTTTGAAAGACAGGGTCCCGAAAAAGGGATGTTTATATGTTGCCACCCTAGGGTCACACACTACTCAAAGCAAATGTAGAATTTATATTAATCAAAAACATAAAATAACATCAAATAGCATCAAAAATTTGAAAAATACCATGATTTGATATTTTGTGCATATCGCCTAGCTCTTTTAATTTTATTTATTTCACCTTTATTTAACCAGGTAGGCCAGAACAAGTTCTTATTTACAACTGCGACCTGGCCAAGATAAAGCAAAGCAGTGCGACAAAAACAACAGAGTTACACATGGGATAAACAAACGTACAATCAATAACACAATAGAAAATGTACTTGGACCTAGACTTGGCACTCCAGTACCGCTTGCCGTGAGGAAGCAGAGAGAACAGTCTATGACTCGGGTGACTGGAGTCTGACAATTTTTAAGGCCTTCCTCTGACACCGCCTGGTATAGAGGTCCTGGATGGCAGAAAGATTGGACCCGCTGATGTACTGGGCCGTACGCACTACCCTCTGTAGTGCCTTGCGGTCGGAGGCCGAGCAGTTGCCATACCAGGCAGTGATGCAACTAGTCAGGATACTCTCGATGGTGCAGCTGTAAAACTTTCAGGATCTGAGGACCCATGCCAAATATTTTCAGTCTCCTGAGGGGTAATAGGTTTTGCCCTCTTCACGACTGTCTTGGTGTGCTTGGATCATATTAATTTGTTGGTGATGTGGACACCAAGGAACTTAGAAGCTCTCAACCTGCTCCACTGCAGCACCGTCGATGAGAATGGGGAGACGTGCTCGGTCCTCCTTTTCCTGTAGTCCACAATCATCTCCTTTGTCTTGACACGTTAAGGGAGAGGTTGTTGTCCTTGCACCACACGGTCAGGTTTCCGACCTCGTCCGTATAGGCCGTCTCATCGTTGTCGGTGATCAGGCCTACTGTTGTGTGATCAGGTTCACTGTTGTGTCGTCAACAAACTTAATGATGGTGTTGGAGTCGTGCCTGGCCGTGCAGTCATGAGTGAACAGGGAGTACAGAAGGGGACTGAGCACTCACCCCTGAGGGGCCCCTGTGTTGAGGATGAGCGTGCCATAGGTGTTATTACCTACCCTTACCACCTGGGGGCGGCCCGTCAGGAAGTCCAGGATCCAGTTGCAGAGGGAGGTGTTTAGTCCCAGAGTCCTTAACTTAGTGATGAGCTTTGAGGGCACTACGGTGTTGAACACTGAGCTGGAGTCAATGAATTGCATTCTCACATAAGTGCTCCTTTTGTCCAGGTGTGAGAGGGTAGTGTGGAGTGCAATAGAGATTGCATCATCTGTGGATCTGTTGGTGCGGTATACAAATTTGAGTGGATCTAGGGTTTCTCGGATAATGGTGTTGTGAGCCATGACCAGCTTTTCAAAGCACTTCATGGCTACAGACGTGAGTGTTACGGGTCAGTAGTAATTTAGGCAGGTTACCTTTGTGTTCTTCGGCACAGGGACTACGGTGGTCTGCTTGAAACATGTTGGTATTACAGACTGACAGGGAGAGGTTGAAAATGTTAGTAAAGACACTTGCCAGTTGGTCAGCTCATGCTCGGAGTACACGTTCTGGTAATCCGTCAGGTCCAGCGGCCTTGTGAATGTTGACCTGTTTAAAGGTCTTACTCACATCTCCTGCAGAGAATGTGATCACACAGTCATCCGGAACAGCTGATGCTCTCATGCATGTTTCAGTGTTATTTGCCTCGAAGCAAGCATAAAAGTTATTTAACTCGTCTGGTAGGCTCGTGTCACTGGGCAGCGCTCGGCTGTGCTTCCCTTCGTAGTCTGTAATAGTTTGCAAGCCCTGCCACATCCGACGAGCGTCGGAGCCGGTGTAGTACGATTCAATCTTAGTCCTGTATTGATGTTTTGCCTGTTTGATGGTTTGTCAGAGGGCATAGCGGAATTCATTATAAGCTTCCCGCTCCTTGAAAGGGGCAGCTCAACCCTCTAGCTCAGTGTGAATGTTACTTGTAATCCATGACTTCAGGTTGGGGTATGTACGTACAGTCACTGTGGTGATGACGTCCTCGATGCACTTATTGACAAAGCCAGTGACTGATGCGATGTACTCCTCAGTGCCACCGAAAGAATCCCGGAACATATTCCAGTCGTATTCTTTATTCTTTATTTTTTTAATAGACCGAGTCACTGGTGCTTCCTGCTTTAATTTATTGCTTGTAAGCAGGAATCAGGAGGATAGAATTATGGTCAGATTTGACAACTGGTGGAGGGCTTTGTACACATCTCTGTGTGTGAAGTAAAGGTGGTCTACAATTGTTTTCCTCTTGTTGCACATTTAACATGCTGATAGAAATTAGTCTTATCCGTAGAGCTCCGAGACAGGATTGTGTTGAGGCACAGATCTGGGGATGAGTACCAAAAAAACATCTGTAGCATTGAAGGTTCCCAAGTACACAGTGGCTTCCATCATTCTTGAATGGAAGATGTTTGTAACCACCAAGACTCTTCCTAAAGCTGGCCACCCGACCAAACTGAGCAATTGGGGGAGAAGGGCCTTGTTCAGGCAGGTGACCAAGAACCAGATGGTTACTCTGACAGAGCTCCAGAGTTCCTCTGTGGAGATGGGAGAACCTTCCAGAAGGACAACCATCTCTGCAGCACTCCACCAATCAGGCCTTTATGGTAGAGTGGCCAGATGGAAGCCATTCCTCAGTAAAAATGGACATGACAGTACGCTTGGAGTTTGCCAAAAGGCACCTAACGGACCATCAAACCATGAGAAACATGATTCGCTGGTCTGATGAAACAAAGATGGTACTCAATGGCCTGAATTCCAAGTGTCACGTCTGGAGGAAACCTAGCACCATCCCTATGGTGAAGCATGGTGGTGGCAGCATCATGTTGTGGGGGTGTTTGTCAGCGGCAGAGACTGGGAGACTAGTCAGGATCCCAGGAAAGTTTAATGCAAAGTACAGAGAGAGATCCATGATAAAAACCTGCTCCAGAACGCTCAGGACCTCAGACTGGGGAGAAAGTTAATCTTCCAACCGGACAATGACCCTAAGTACACAGCCAAGAAAAAGCAGGAGTGGTTTTGGGACAAGTCTCTGAATGTCCTTATGTGGCCCAGCCATAGCCTGGACTTGAACCCGATCTAACATCTCTGGAGACACTTGAAAATAGCTGTGCAGCGACGTTCCCCCATCCAACCTGACAGGGCTTGAGAGAATTTGCAGAGAAGAATCGGAGGAACTCCCCAAATACACATGTGCCAAACTTGTAGCGTCATACCCAAAACTCAAGGCTGTAATCGCTACCAAAGGTACTTCAACAAAGTACTGAGTACAGGGTCTGAATACTTATGTAAATGTGATATTTCAGTTTATTTTTTATAAATTAGCACCAATTTTTAAAAATCTGTTTTTGCTTTGTTATTATGGGGTATTGTGTGTAGATTGATGAGGTAAAAACATTTTAATCCATTTTAGAATAAGGCTGTAACATAACAAAATGTGGAAAAAGTCCAGGGGTCTGAATAGTTTCCGAATGCCCTGTACGTGTGCCATTCAAAGGGTAAATGGGCAAGAGAAAACATTTCAGTGCCTTTGAATGGGGTATGGTAGTAGGTGCCAGTTGCACCAGTTTCTGTGTCAAGAACGGCAACGCTGCTGGGTTTTTCACACAACAGTTTCCCATGTGTATCAAGAATGGTCCACCACCCAAAGGACATCCAGCCAACTTGACAACTGTGGGAAGCATTGGAGTCAACCTTGGCCAGCATCCTTGTGGAACACTTTTGACACCTTGTCGAGTCTATGCCCTGACGAATTGAGGCTGTTCTGAGGGAAAAAGGGGAGGGTGCAACTCAATATGAAGGTGTCCTTAATGTTTTGTATACTCAGCTTATACAGCAGTTTTTAAAAAGGACAATAGAGCGTAGTTGGCTTTGTGTTTTCTTTTTGCCATGGAAAAGAGGTGTTATACTGACAACCCTATTAGCCACACAAAGAGCTTGTCGTTCTCATAGTCTGTTAATCAGAGAAGGATAAAGAACCATTTTACTTTGTCAGGGTGATGAGTTAATTTGCTGAAGTGGAAACACTGAGACAAGCATCTCTCACACAGCCCATTCCCTATGTAACAACTCTGAGGCACATGCAAGGGGATGTGCTATGAATCACACCTAGACATCTACAGTGGATGGAAGTCAATTCCCTTTTAACTTCAGAAGACTGCTGTACTGTGCGTGTGTTACTTTGAGGCAATGAGCTTCAAGCAGTGTAATGCAGTAATGTTGTGTCCCTCCCAGTCTACCTGATCTCCCCCAGGAAAGAGGCTTGTTCAGGTGATTACACCCAAGAGTGTCTGGCCTGGGCTGGAGAGTATGCTGTGGTTATGGTTTGTGTGTATGCGATAGACAGTTATTGTTATAATGACTGCCAGAACGTCTCTTTCAGTCTACCTGCATCACTCCCTCTCTCCTCATCATCCCTCCATACCTCTACAAGGATAAAGCCAGCCAGTTTGAGATGCCGTCTCATCATGGTGAATCGTCCCAGCAGATCTTTACTCCTGGAGCCATAGTTAGGAAACTCCCAGGTCAAGAACGCTAACCTGCAAAGAGGAGGACTGTCAGAACACATGCACATACACAGACACACACACACACACACCCTTCTTCCCTCACCTGCATGCACCCTCAGGTAGGGGATTGGTTCCGCCTCCTCCAGGCAGGTGAGGGGCTGTCAGGGTCACCAGGTCCATTGGCTTATTTTCACTGTCCACCACCAGCTCTCCATCTGATAGGACACAACAAGTCAGTCACCTGTTGTTCCAGCCTTACAGTGATTGTGTGTGCGCGTGTATTCACCTATGGTCCAGCCGTATATAGTGTTGACCCCGGTACGTAGGGCCTCTGCTTTCCCCCCCACCAGATTATCCAGGGCCCCCTTCAGCCCAGTCTGTAGAGGGGAGAGGGGGGAGTCCTGGCCCAGGGTGGAGGGAATCAACATGGCCTCTGTAGGCAGGGTGGAGGACAGAGACTCTGGGTGTTCTAACTGGAGTGTAGCAATCATGTGGAGGAGCTTCAGGCGATAGTTCTCCACTCGAGACAGATTGCCTTCTGTGAAACAACAATATAGCAACGCAACATCAAATCAGCAGAATCACCCAAGTCTGTACAGCTAAGAATGCACAGGGCTATGAGCACAGACCACATGAACATCAGTGGATCAGTCCTCTGTTGCCATCTCCTGGGGTGGACCAGTACTAGAGTGTGTGTTTACCTGAGAGTTTGGCAACATGTGTGTGTTGGTTGAGGGCTGTGATGTGCTGGGGCTTGGCCTGCTGTAACACACACAGAGACCACACCACGTCTATCTGCAGGAACACCTCCAGGCTAGGGAGAACACCCTCCAGGGCAGAGTGGACCTACATACACACAGGAGGAGACAGTTGACAAACACGGACTACATCCTGGGAAGGTACTCTAGCCAAATGCTTCTTCCCCTCATCAACCAAAGTTGATAGAACTGTCATGTGCAGCACTGACATGACTCTACATGACTTAGAACCCAGTCGGTTCTACACAATATTTATCCTTGAGTATCCAGGCTGCATCACATCCGGCCGTGGTTGGGAGTCCCATAGGGCGGCAGACAATTGGCCCAGCGCCGTCCGGGTCTGGCAGTCCTTAAATAAGAATTTGTTCTTAACTGACTTACCTGACTAGTTAAATAAAGGTTAAATAACATTTAAATAAATAAACAGCATAAGGTAAATAAAGAAACAAATTGCTACTCTCATTGTTTACCTTCTTGTAGAACTCCTCCCCCTTGCTGGGCTGGAAGTTGAGCCTGGCCAGTGACATGAGCAGGTTACAAAGCTGCAGTGTGCTGTACTTCTGACTGTTCACGCTGTAGTGCTGAATAGTTTAAAAAAAAATCAAACAAAGGAAGAAAATAAGAGGATGAGTTAAAGCAATATTTGTTACTCAAGAGGGCTAGGGTATGATCCAACCAGTTTAAGATGTGTTTAGAAGTGTCTGAGTGTGTGCGGACCTCAGCGAATGCCTCAAACAATGGGAGATGGAGCCACTTGAGGAAGGCAAGTGATTTGGCGCAGCGAGTAACATCGGCAGAACTAATCTCTGTAATTCTGGGTAACAACTCGGCTGCCAATCGCTGGAAGACCTGGGAATGGTGGAAATTCAACTTCCCTGAAAGAAAGAAAGAAAAAGAAAGAGAGAATTTAAAGCCCCCATGCAGTCTTTGTAATTTTATTTTGAAATGATCACTGTGTGTCTAATAAATCACTGTGTTCAATTACAGAAAATATTTTTTATAATTTATATCCCTGAACCTCCTTTGGCCCCTGAAATGATGTCTGATTGTGTGAGCATTTAAGATATTTACATACACAGCCCTGATTGGCTGATAGGATGGTCTAGAGTCCACCACTTACCCAGATGAACAGTCATTGATTGGTCTATTATATTAAGATCATGATGTGGGCCAAATGTTCCATCCCACCTGAACGGGCTGAAATTCCAAGGGCCTCATTCATCAACCGTGCAAACATTTCTTACTCAATTCTGAGTAACAAATTTAATATACATAACAACTGAAATATTTTAGTCAAGTGTGTCTATGTACCATATGCGTAGGCGAGGTCCAACAGTAGTGGTGTGGTAAGGTCTGTTGAGGGTTTCTGTAGGAGGTAGTAGGACAGAGCTCTGAGCAGAGGCACTGAACGGCGTCCCTGAGACGCCAGAGACACAGACACCCTGCGGATATCCTCCGCCCCAAACCCTTCAGCGAGCTCTAACGCCTGGGGTGGGAACAGAGAGAGGGGGGAGACAGAGAAAATAAAAGGAAAATAAAATAAAAATAAAAAGGAGTGTTGGGTTGAGATAGATTTGTTGATGGTGGCAAGTACAGTTCCACTCCGCTATATATGTACAGTTGAAGTCGGGAGTTTACATACACTTAGGTTGGAGTCATTAAAACTTGTTTTTCAACCAGTCCACACATTTCTCATTAACAAACTATAGTTTTGGCAAAGTCTGATAGGACATCTACTTTGTGCGTGACACAAGTAGGCCTTGAAATACATCCACAGGTACACCTCCAATTGACCCAAATTATGTCAATTAGCCTATCACAAGCATCTAAAGCCATGACATAATTTTCTCGAATTTTAAAGGCACTGTCAACTTAGGTTTAAACGAGGTTTAAAGGCACTGTCAACTTAGTGTATGTAAACTTCTGACCCACTGGAATTGTGATACAGTGAATTATAAGTGAAATAATATGTCGGAAAACAATTGTTGGAAAAATTGTAATAATAATAATGACAAAGCGAAAACCGATAGGCATTTTGCAAATGTATCAAAAAAAAAAAAACAGATACCTTATGTAAATAAGTATTCAGACCCTTTGCTATGAGACTCGAAAATGAGCTCAGGTGCATCTTTGAGATGTTTCTACAACTTGATTCGAGTCCACCTGTGGTAAATTCAATTGATTGGACATGATTTGGAAAGGCACACACCTGTTTATATAAGGTCCCTGTTAAGGGAATTTGAATCAATAATGACTAATTATGTATACATTTCAATCAGGACTGACTAATCAGAATACTATGATGTTACTGTATATGTACTAATCAGAATACTATTATGTTACTGTATATGTATGAATTTTCTTTTTAATCCTAGTACTGAATATAATGTGTGTAAATATAATCAAGAATTAGAACCATGACCGTCTGTTCCTTGGTAGAAATGAATGAACTATATCGCCAGACTGGGTAGAATGCTTATCTACCCTGGCTGACCTTAGCTCTAGGCGAGGTGGGAAGGCTTGAGAACTATAGAGCCTTTCTATAGGTGTCAAGAAGAGACGGAACATTTAGAAAACGCTGACGTCATTTTCAGTTTATAACCTGTGGTAAAATGTGTAAGGGGCAGTACTCTCGTGAATAAAAGCAGCTATTTGACTTTAAGACTGGGCTCTGTCCATTTTTATAAAATAAGGGTCATACAAATCCTTATGAATTGACAGAGTGTTTCATTTTAATTGGGTATTAAAACAGGGGAATTTAATTCCTGCAACAGTCCCACATTTGACAGTGCACATAAGAGCAAAAAACAAGCCATGAGGTCTAAGGAATTGTCCATAGAGCTCCGAGACAGGATTGTGTCGAGGCACAGATCTGGAGAAGGGTACCAAAAAATGTCTGCAGTATTGAAGGTCTCCAAGAACACAGTGGCCTCTATCATTCTTAAGTTTGGAACCACCAAAACTCTTCCTAGAGATGGCTGCCCGGCCAAACTGAGCAATCGAGGGAATGAGGGCCTTGATCAGGGAGGTGACCAAGAACCCAATGTTCACTCTGACAGAGCCCCAGAGGTCCTCTGTGGAGATGGGAGAACCTTCCAGAACGACAACCATCTGTGCTGCACTCCACCAATCAGGCCTTTATGGTAGACAGAAACCACTCCTCAGTAGAAGGCACATGACAGCCCATTTAGAGTTGCCAAAAGGCACCTAAAGACGCTCAGACCATGAGAAAAAAGATTTTCTGGTCTCATGAAACTCTTTCATCTGAATGGCAAGCATCCCGTCTGGTGAAGCATGGTTGTGGCAGCATCACGATGTGGTGATGTTTTTCTGCGCCAGGGATAAGCAGACTAGTCAGGATCTAGGCAAAGATGAACGGAGCAAAGTACAGAGATCCTTAATGAAAACCTGCTCCTGAGCACTCAGGACCTCAGACTGGGGCAAAGGTTCACATTCCAACAGGACAACGACCCTAAGCACACATCCAAGACAACACAGGAGTGGCTTCGGGATAATTCTCTGAATGTCCTTGAGTGGCCCAGCCAGAAACCGGACATGAACCCAATTGAACATCTCTGGAGACCTGAAAATAGCTGTGCAGCAATGCTCCCCATCCAACCTGACAGAGCTTGACAGGATCTGCAGAGAAGAATTGGAGAAACTCCCCAAATACACGTGCCAAGCTTGTAGCGTCATACCCAAGAAGAATCGAGGCTGTAATAGCTGCCAATGGTGCTTCAACAAAGTACTAAGTGTCTGAATACCAATGTAAATGTGATATTAAGGGTTTGTAAGTAAGCATTTCACAGTAAGGTCTACCTATACATGTGGTATATGACAAATAACATTTTATTTGATATTTCAGTTTATTTTTATAAATTATCAAAAATGTCTAAATCTGTTTTTGCTTTGTTATTGTGTATAGATTGATGAGGGGGGGAAACAATGTAATACATTTTAGAATAAAGCAGTAAAGTAAGAAAATATGGAAAAAGGGGTCTGAATATTTTGATCAATTTTATTGTTATTTCACATCATGTTTTTTTACTAAAATATAGGTGTCTTGACTGTGATAAGGGCTCGGGAAATAAGAGCATCTTGTCTGCTAAATTAACAAGCAAGCCTATGCCATTGCACAGCCATATGTTTCTACAAGCAAGCATCACTGCTGAGGTTACTGCATTTTTGAAGATCATGTTCCACAATATAATATTACCAGTTGATATTAAGGTTTCAATAAATTAAACTTAAATGGCAATTGCTTTTTTTATTGACTGAATACTGTGTATATGGGGCAATTTAGCAATTAGGATTTGTTATCTGTAATGGTTATGATACATTTGGCGTTGTTGAGCACAGTTGGCATAGGCCTATAGATAAATGCACACATTTGTTTCCAGGGCGGTTCTTGTGTTCAAAAAATATATATATATACAAATGCCCATATACAAATCATTGCGTGCAAGGAATATGGTGACAAATGGTGACAAATAGTACTAAACTTGACTAGTTTAATAAACTAAGTCAATTTGTCCAAATACTTATGACTTTCAATTAGAGGGACTAGATACATAAGGTGCTTCATTTCTAAACAGTAAAATAGATATGTATGAAAATACCCTAAAATAAAAGCTAACATTCTTTCCTGTCGACAAATCTGAAAAATTCAGTCTCAAATCTAAAATGCTGGAGTATAGCGACAATTTAAATGTATTTTTATTCACTGTCCTAATACATTTTTGATAACTTATTATGTGTAGTGTGGTGGTAGTAGTATAGGTGCTTGTTACCTTATCCTCCAGTCTGTCCATCAGTGCAGGACTGAGGTGTCCAGCCCTAGCCATCAGGGTACTGACTGTTCTAGCGTCAGCGATTTCAGTCCAGCGGAGCTCCAGCTGTTTTAGCGCTGCACTCACCAGCGACACCTCCATCTGACCTTTCCGCCCTGCTCCCCAGTCTGCCAAGAAAGCCAGCTGTTTGTAGGAGAGCCTGCGTACACGCCACAGCACCTCTGTCTGGATGGAGCGTTGTACTGCAGCTGTAGGAGGAACACCCAGAGCAGAGAGGGAGCGCAGCAGAGAGACCAGCGTACCATTCCACACCGACGCTACCTGGGGGAAGAGATACACGCACACACGGTCAATTTACACACACTCAAAGAAACTCTCAGAGAGCACCGAAAGGTTTAGTGAATATTTTGAGCTGCCTTCTGCCCTAACTGCAACCTGCCCCATGTCTCTTGCTTTCATCACTCCTTACCCATCTTCATCCCCTCTCAACCCTCCACTTATCTACCCTCACCTTTCCTCATCCTACCTATCCCCTGACCCTTATTACAACACCCTCTCCTACCTGTGCAGTAACCGTGTCCAGTATGTCTAGCAGTCTAGGATCATTCAGCAGCTCAAATTGGTCCATTTTAGCCCCACCTTTCTCTCTCCCAGCCAATCTGACAAGCTGAACCAGAGCCTTTGCTGCCTGATTGGCCTTTCCTCCTTGTGCCGCCCATGCCTGCAGGACATCCTGTGGAGATTGGGCCCTCTCTAAGAGCTCATCCAGCTGGGTGCGTTTGGGCTCGATGGGATACTCCTCTTTGACCAAACTCCTGCCCTCACATAGCCCCCTTAACACAGGCTGCCGCCAGGCCTGGGCCCACAGTGTCTCTGCTGGCCCAGCTGCAGGGGCTGGCAGGAGGGCAGCGGCGGCTGAGGCCTGGGGGGGCCTGGGGAGGAGACGGGCACATCGGCCCAGCAGACGGCTGGTCATGGAGAAACAGAGAGCAGCACGAGACCAGAGAGAAGCGAGACACGTATTCACAACACAGCAGCCAGAGTCACCATGCTAACACCTGAGAGCAAGCAATAGAGAGAAAGAGAGTTAATTCAAGAGAGTGAATATCACTCAGTGGTTCTCATTCTTTTTTTGTTCCTGAACCTACGATCACATGTTGCTATGCCCAACTAACCCTTTCATGTGCAACTTTATGATAAGGACTATATGTTCTTATTCTCCGTAGTCTGTCGGTCATGGACTGCTGTCAACAAGCTTACCCTAGCTATCTTGAGACGCTTTAGCAATTAGTAACAGTAACGTGGGGATTGTGTTGTGTAACATAACATTGTGTCAACAATCGTGTAGCCTGTGCTACTACAAACAAAATATTTGCAGGAATTCAATGAATAGACATGGTTGCGGCAAGTAGTCATAGTGGACTGAGCAGAATTAACGTCACTAGCAACATTTCAGTCTCAAAAGCTGAGCTGCCATCAAGCGTATTCTGACCTTGCCGACTAGGGTTTCTGCCGTTCTAGCTATTACAATTATGAAACTCAGACTGGCAACATTCTCTGCATTCACAACTACACCTGTGACAGGTCTTAGGTAGACATATAAATACACGTAGTTGCAATTTATATCTTTAAAGGACTGTTCTTACCTTGATAAATAAGATAGAAAGCTAGTGGTAGAAGACGAAGGCGACATTCACATGGAGCTGTCAGCAATAGTCGCAAGAAAATGACCTCAAAGCTACCAGTGTCACATGATTGTCGGACGAAGCTGCGATTGGTCCACTTGTTTCAAGGCACTTTAGATCGTCTTTTTTTATTGCCGAACCTGGTCCTGATGTCTATGCGCGGAACCCATAGAATTAGATACACACAGTGGTGTAAAGTTATTCTGCCCTTGAATTGCGTTCCCATGCAAAACTAGACAGATAGTTAACAACTAAAACTCCCAAGGCGTAACTTTTCTTGAATTAATATATTGAAAACGTTTATGTTGTGAAACTGCAAAATAAAATAAAGAATATACTTTAGTATTCAATTCACAGTTGCATAAATACAAAGCACGTGCCAAAGTATCATGCATCTGGCATGATGCCAAACCATATAGCTAATTGTTACTCATATGGTAATTGTCTAACTCCTTTAATTACTCTAATAATGTGCAACCACCTATGTACAATAACAGAGCATATTACACTAGAAACAGTAACAAAACTACAGTATTGTATGTTTTACAATTCGTTTACAGGACGCACGAGCAAAGTAATACAGCTGACGCCATACATGAAAGGAAAGGCCATTTGTGTGAGTAAATGCAACCAACTAACATTGATAAGTAAGCAATTATATCAATAACAAGATTATCATCACTAGCAATATGCTTGAATCTAACTTACAAACAAATATTTTCCGAGGCTGAAGCGTGACAAGAAATAACTGCACTGAAAGACCTGCACCGTAGCGTTGTTTCTAGCTGCTTCTCTGCGTGCAGAACGACTACTCTACTTCCTGTTTCCGTACAGTCTTTCTAAGTACCAGAAAGCTCCACTAGGGAGCAATAAACATCATGGAACACAATGAAAATCCATCTTAACCACTGTAATGAAATCATCTGTTACCTTCTAACAGGACGCCAGCACAAAAGTACTTAAAAGTAAAAATACTTTAAAGTACTACTTCAGTAGGTTTTTGGGGTATCTGTACTTTACTATTTATATTTTTGACAACTTTTACTTTTACTTCACTACATTCATAAAGAAAATAATGTATTTTTTACTCCATACATTTTCCATGACACCCAAAAGAACTCGTTACATTTTTGAATGCTTAGCAGGACAGGCAAATGATCCAATACATGCATTTATCAAGAAAACATCCCCGGTCATCCCTACTGCCTCTGGTCTGGCGGACACACTAAACACACATGCTTTGTTTGTAAATTATGTCTGACTGTTGGAGATCCGTAAATTTAAAAAACAAAAAATAAAGCCGTCTGGTTTGCTTAATATAAGGAATTTGAAATGATTTATACTTTTACTTTTGATTCTTAAGTATATTTAAAACCAAATACTTTTTTACTTTTACTCTAGTACTATTTTACTGGGTGACATTCACCTTTACTTGAGTCATTTTCTATTGAGGTATCTTTACATGCACTGAAGTATGACAATACAGTATTTTTTCCACCACTGAATACACAGCTAACAGCCCATTAAGAAGTGTTCGCTAAGTCTCTCAATTGAAATTTAGTAAATGTTTTGAAACACATTTCATAGTCTCAAAACTGTAAAACGTCTCACTGTTTTCCATCAAATTGCAAAACCTCAAAAAATAAATGTTACACTTTCATGTGAGATTTCCTATAAGCCACATTTACAAATGTAAAAGCTGTTGATGAGCCAGAAAAGTCAAACAATTACTATGTTAAAACACCCCTTTGAGAAGATTTATATATATATTTTTACATTTGACATTTTAGTAATTTAGCAATGCTCTTCTCCAGAGCAACTTACAGTAGTGAGTGCATACTTTTTCGTACTTTTTTTGTACTTTTTCGTAGATTGTTTCCACCAATCATCCATCCCATGACATCCCATGATAATAAAAGCAAGAAACAAACACCAGACAGTACCAGTCAAAAGTTTGGACACACCTACCCATTTAAAGGTTTTTCTTTATTTGTACTGTTTTCTACATTGTAGACATCAAAGCTATGAAATAACACATATGGAATCATGCCGTAACCAAAAAATGTTTTAATTAGGAAGTCACCTGGAATGCATTTCAATTGTCATGTGTGCCTGTTATAAAACTTCTTAGGGCTGCAATCCCGGTAACGGGATCGACATGACAACAGCCAGTGAAAGTGCAGGACGCCAAATTCAAAACAACAGAAATCTCAAAATTAAAATCCCTCAAACATACTTATACCGTTTTAAAGGTAATCTTGTTGTTAATCCCACCACAGTGTCCGATTTCAAATAGGCTTTACAGCGAAAGCACCACAAACGATTATGTTTGGTCACCACCAACTCACAGAAAAACACAGCCATTTTTCCAGCCAGAGAGGAGTCACAAAAAGCACAAATAGAGAAAATGAAATACTAACCTTTGATAATCCTCATCAGATGACACTCATAGGACTTCATGTTACACAATACATTACATTTACATTACATTTAAGTCATTTGGCAGACGCTCTTATCCAGAGCGACTTACAAATTGGTGAATTCACCTTATGACATCCAGTGGAACAGCCACTTTACAATAGTGCATCTAAATCATTTAAGGGGGGGGTGAGAAGGATTACTTTGTCCTATCCTAGGTATTCCTTAAAGAGGTGGGGTTTCAGGTGTCTCCGGAAGGTGGTGATTGACTCCGCTGTCCTGGCGTCGTGAGGGAGTTTGTTCCACCATTGGGGGGCCAGAGCAGCGAACAGTTTTGACTGGGCTGAGCAGGAACTGTACTTCCTCAGTGGTAGGGAGGCGAGCAGGCCAGAGGTGGATGAACGCAGTGCCCTTGTTTGGGTGTAGGGCCTGATCAGAGCCTGGAGGTACTGCGGTGCCGTTCCCCTCACAGCTCCGTAGGCAAGCACCATGGTCTTGTAGCGGATGCGAGCCTCAACTGGAAGCCAGTGGAGAGAGCGGAGGAGCGGGGTGACGTGAGAGAACTTGGGAAGGTTGAACACCAGACGGGCTGCGGCGTTCTGGATGAGTTGTAGGAGTTTAATGGCACAGGCAGGGAGCCCAGCCAACAGCGAGTTGCAGTAATCCAGACGGGAGATGACAAGTGCCTGGATTAGGACCTGCGCCACTTCCTGTGTGAGGCAGGGTCGTACTCTGCGGATGTTGTAGAGCATGAACCTACAGGAACGGGCCACCGCCTTGATGTTAGTTGAGAACGACAGGGTGTTGTCCAGGATCACGCCAAGGTTCTTAGCGCTCTGGGAGGAGGACACAATGTATGTTTTGTTTGATAAAGTTCATATTTATATTTTAAAAATCTCAGTATACATTGGCGCGTTACGTTCTCTAGTTCCAAAAACATCCGGTGATATTACAGAGAGCCACATCATTTTACAGCAAAACTCATTATAAATGTCGATGAAAATACAATTGTTAGATATGGAAATATAGATATACTTCTCCTAAATGCAACTGCTGTGCCAGATTTTAAAAAACTTTACCAAAAAAGCAAACCATGCAATAATCTGAGACCGGCATTCAGAAAGAAAAAATAAATTATCCGCCATGTTGGTGTCAACAGAAATCAGAAATAACATTATAAAAAGTCCCTTACCTTTGATGATCTTCATCAGAATGCACTCCCAGGAATCGCAGTTCCACAATAAATGCTTGATTTGTTCGATAACGTCCATTATTTATGTCCAAGTAGCTACTTTTGTTAGGGCGTTTAGTACACAAATCCAAACGCTCGTACAGGTCCAGCATAACGTCGGACGAAAACTTCAAAAAGTTATATTACAGGTCTTAGAAACATTTCAAACTAAGTATAGAATCAATCTTTAGGATGTTTTTATCATAAATCTTCAATAACATTCCAACCGGAGAATTCCATTGTCTGTAGAAAAGCCATGGAACGCAGGTCGCTATCATGTGAAATGCGCGTGACCAGGACCTGGCTCTCTGCCAGACCACTGACTCAAAGAGCTCTCATCCTGCTCCACATCACAGAAGCCACATTCAAGTTTCTAAAGATGGTTGACATCTAGTGGAAGTTAGGAAGTGAAACATAACCAATATCCCACTGTGTATTCAATAGGGGCTGGGTTGAAAATCAACCAACCTCAGATTTCCTACTTCCTGTTTGGATTTCTTCTCAGGTTTTTGCCTGCCATATGATTTCTGTTATACTCACAGACATCATTCAAACAGTTGTAGAAACTTCAGAGTGGTTTCTATCCAATACTAATAATAATATGCATATATTATATGCATATACCCCAAGCATACTTCCAAAGTTGTGGCAAAATGGCTAAAATATATATATATATACATCACGACAAGAGAGACAACGCAACACTACATAAAGAGAGACCTAAGACAACAGTATAGCATGGCAGCAACACAACATGATAACAATATGGTAGCAACACAACATGGCAGCAGCACAACATGGTAGCAGGACAAAACATGGTACAAACATTATTGAGCACAGACAACAGCACAAAGGGCAAGAAGGTAGAGACAACAATACATCATGCAAAGCAGCCACAACTGTCAGTAAGAGTCTCCATGATTGAGTCTTTGAATGAAGAGATGTAGTTAAAACTGCCCAGTTTGAGTGTTTGTTGCAGCTCGTTCCAGTCACTATCTGCAGCGAATAGAAAAGACGAGTGGCCCAGGAATGTGTGTGCTTTGGGGACCTTTGACAGAATGTGACTGGCAGAACAGGTGTTGTATGTGGAGGATGAGGGCTGCAGTAAATATCGCAGATAGGGGGGAGCGAGGCCTAAGAGTTTTATAAGTAAGCATAAAAAAGTGTGTCTTGCAACAGGTATACAGAGATGATCAGTTTAAAGAGGATTCAAGTTCCTTGGTGTCCACATCACCAACAAACTAATATGGTTCAAGCACACCAAAAAAGTTGTGAAGATAGCACGACCAAACCTATTCCCCCTCAGGAGACTGAAAAGATTTAGCATGGGTCCTCAAAAAGGTTCTACAGCTGCACCATTGAGAGCATCCTGATTGGTTGCATGACTGCCTGGTATGGCAACTGCTCAGCCTCCTACCGCAAGGCATTACAGAGGGTAGTGCGAACAGCCCGGTACATCACTGGGGCCAAGCTTCCTGCAATCCAGGACCTCTATACCATACTATATCACTTTAATAACTCTACCTACATGTACATATTACCTCAACTAACCGGTGCCCCCACACATTGACTCTATACCGGTACCCCCCCTGTATATAGTCTCTCTATTGTTATTTTATTATTATTTTTTTACCCTTTTTTTCCCCCCAATTTTTTGTTTTAGTAGCTACTATCTTGTCTCATCGCTACAACTCCCGTACGGGCTCGGGAGAGACGAAGGTTGAAAGTCATGCGTCCTCCAATACACAACTCAACCAAGCCGCACTGCTTCTTAACACAGCGCGCATCCAACCCGGAAGCACCGTGCACCTGGCAACCTTGGTTAGCGCGCACTGCACCCGGCCCACCACAGGAGTCGCTGGTGCACGATGAGACAAGGATATCCCAACCGGCCAAGCCCTCCCTAACACGGACAACACTAGAGACCTCCCGGTCTTAGACATAATTTAGACCCCGGTCTCGACCAGTTACGACAGAGCCTGGGTTGCAGTACAGTGCCCTTAACCACTGCACCACCCGGGAAGCGACCGGGAAGCGACCACCCGGGAAGCGACGCTATTGTTATTTTACGGCTGCTTTTTAATTACTTGTTAGTTTTATTTCTTATTCTTATCCGTGTTTTTTAAAACTGCATTGTTGGTTAGGGGCTTGTAATTAAGCATTTCACTGTAAGGACTAAACCTGTTGTATTTGGCATATGTGACTAATAAAATGTGATTTGATTTGTAGAGCTCTCCGCCATTGGACTCTGGAGCAGTGGAAATGCGTTCTCTGGAATGATGAACCACACTTCACCATCTGGCAGTGACTAATAACATTCTAGACGATTCTGTTCCAACTTTGTGGCAACAGTTTGTGGAAGGCCCTTTCCTGTTTCAGCATGACATTGCCCTCATGCACAAAGTGATCCATACAGAAATGGTTTGTCGAGGTCGGTGTGGAAGAACTTGATTGGCCTGCACAGAGCCCTGACCTCAACCCCATTAAACACCTTTGGGATGAATTGGAACTCCGACTGAGGGCCTAATCGCCCAACATCAGTGCTCTTGTAGCTGAATAGAAGCAGGTCAGCGCAGCAATGTTCCAAAATCTAGTGGAAAGCATTTGCAGAAGAGTGGAGGCTGTTATAGCAGCAAACAGAGGACCAACTCCATATTAATGCCCATAATTTTGTAATGAGATGTTCCATGAGTTGGTGTCCACACACTTTTGGTAATGTAGTGTATATACGCAGGCCAGGATAGGGTTTAGAATGGAATAAACAACTGTAGATAAATGTGCCCAGTTTGTTGCTTTCTCTGATAGTAAACATTAGCTGATCACGCGCTTTTCAGATTTACAAAGTCAACACATTCTACAATATTTTCCATCTATGTTGAAAATTGGTTCACATGATGACATCAATATTTTAGGTATGATCCTTCAACTTTGACGTCAGTCTCTGAGTGGTTGGAATACCGTTGTTTTTGCACGTTGACTCTCTGGAAATGGCAGATATAATTTTCTATGGAGCACTGATATTAGAAACATGCCTCTAGAACACCTACTCAAAAACTGGAGTAACAACTGCCACATTTTATTTTGTGTGTAGGCCTAGTGTGTACATGGATATTTGCATAATGTATGGATACAGATCAGGCTCTATTTCTTTCAACCATCTCCAGGTGTATGTAGACAATTTGCGGTGATGGGGTGCCTCGAGTGTTGACTGGTGTTGAACTATTCTGATGGTAGCGCATTTGGGATATTGTAATCTATCGAGAAATACGAGTTAGCGGCTATCAGAATCACACATTGAAAGTTTTATGGTTGCTCTGGTTTTATAAAAGGCCTAATGTTATAGCTACTGCTGTTGAAAAAGTCAAAGTTAACTACGTTCTGGCCATGCATTCCCATCAGACAGCCGAATATCTACTTTTGAGATATCGATATTCATCGTCGACATCTCTAACGCGCAGATACTGGGGCACCTTCATACTAGCTATACACGTTCCGCTACACTTCGGTGTGAGTAGTTAGCTATAACTTGTTGCTTACCACAATTAATTACCACCATTTTATTCAGTGCTGCTGTAATTTAAAGTGCAACCTATTTATATAAAAACTGTTTCACTCCCCTCCATTTTAAAGTCTGTCAGTTTGTCTACTTTGAACTTTGTCTTCTAAAATATATAGATTCGTCTGGGAAAACATGATTGTTGTATTTGACCATGTTTTGTCATATATCCAAAATTGTAGAAATGTGTTGTCAAACGTGTGAAATTAATAAAATGTCCATCTGTTGTCAACAGACTTGCCTTTCTGGCTTAGGTGGTTCATAGACTCGGTGGAACAGCGCTTATCAGTCCTCTGCGCACCCCCAATTCTTATTTGCGTGGATGGAGCCCCATCTGGCGGACAACATGAGTACTGTACAAGCGGACGTGAAAGAAGACTGTTAAAAAAATCAAAGATGGCGACTTGAGTGTAGCACAAATGTCTTTAGTTCATAACCCTCTTGTTGGTAAGAGTTTTTGCTGTTTACATATGTGAAAGAGTTCAAGACACACACACTAAGCCTGACCTGTCATAGCTCTATGTAAAAGCTGCCTCTAGATAAAGATTTAAGATCAGTTTAGTTTCTACTAGCCTAGCAAATAGTGTTATGGAGGAAGGGAGGGGGGTATAAAAGCCTGGTTTTTGTCTAACGACACCAATCACAGGCCCAGCACGGCCCGCTACTCTACATAACCCCCAGCCTGCTCTCCGGCTCGGTAAAAGGCAACTGTTAGAATCTTTTAGATAGTACCTCCAAAAGTGCTGTGTGTGTATAGCGGTGGTTGAATTTGTTTTAAGTAATTGTGAGTATCAGGGTGGTTCCAGAGATTAACTGTCAATGAGACTGCTAGTCTGGCCCTATAGGTCGGGTCTGTAAAAATTGACTATTTGTGCTTGGAATGATAGAGAAGAATAGGATGACATGCATAACCCGGAAGAGTTTCCAACTTTCTCCCACGAGGGGGCAGATTTTTTTCTTACGTAAAACATTGTTTTCTGCATGTAGTGTGTGGTGGAGAAAGCAGGCACTCCTGTGGATGTTTGGTACCCTCTAGTGGTCATGTTGGGTAAGTGCAACAGGACAGCTGAACTAAACCCAGACCAATTTAGACAGTAAATCACTGATACCCAGACTAAACAACACCATATAATTGCAAGCAGGCCATGAGATAATACATTTGTGACTCCCATCGACTCTAACGTGTACCAGATCGAGTCCCCGATACACTCCTCTCCTTGGGTGGAGATAAAATGCAAGGGCATTCTCCAGGCAATTCAATAAATATTTCCCCAGTCATGCCACCAGGCATAGTGGGTTCCCTGGCTGCTCAAACATGAATCCTTACTTGGACTTACTTCCCCTCTCCCTTGGGTCCAGACGATTCTTTGTGGCCTCGTTAAATGTGAGAGTGGTGTATCTGAGAGAATGCGTTGTTATAATATTGTTTTCCAGTAGCCTAATTACGAGTGCAACTTAGAAATAACACAAACAGGCTATGAACAACATACCTTAGACCGTTCTCGTCTGTTTTTTTACGAGGAATGAGTTGGGCTTTAGTTGTCTGTTCCCCTCTTCCTATTTGACCAATATGTACCTGGAGGTCAAACGACACTTTCTGGACCAGACCCCTTGGTGTACTGGGATTCAGAGCTTGGAAGTTTTGGAGCTGGGCCATGTCCTTATCAATGATGGGAGGGTGGCTGTTTGATATATTTTCTGTGCCTTAGCTGCCATAAATGCATGAATCGTGGTGGTAAATTTAGTGTCCTTCATAAGGCACCAGCTGTGACCGATGGGTGGGTCATTTAGAAACTGGCAGTGCCAGATAGCTACTTATGCTGTACTGCTTCTCGTTTCCTAAATTTCCATAAAACTGTCGGAGAAACTAATTAAACTTCCCTTAGTGACAGTTTAAGTCAACTTTTTTCTTCTCTGTTAGCCAGCCCTCGAAGCAACGCACAGCCCAGTTTGTATTCTTAACTGTTTTTATTCGTTGCGGCTTTTCTCTCAATGCAGTATCCCCCAAATCTGCGTGCCTGGGTATTGTTGCCATCTGTTTTTCCCAATCATCCATAGTCATGCTGCCAGAAGATCAAATAAAATGTTCCACTCATCCATTTTAGTTTTCGCAACAAAGTATTGATTTAGCCAGCCGACTGAAAAATATTTTGTATGTTGCTACTGTATGATAACCAGCTCAATTTGCTGTCTGTCTCGTTCAGACACATTCACTTTATATGGGACGGTGGAGACGGTGAGAACTTGTTCTCAACTAGCCAACCTGGTTAAATAAATAAAAATATCAATTCAATATTGGAATGGTCGGAGAGACAGACCGGTTTATACAAATCTCTGCTGTTGAGAACTAAATGCTAGTCTAAAAGAAATGGGAGATAATGTCTAGATGCTTTTTTGTAGTGGAGATTTAAGTTTATACATTGACGCTCCCCCTATGGACCCCCCCCCATCTCAATTTACCTATAACCTGCCCCCACCCAATGGACATTTATCATGTTACAGTTGTAAATATGTAATTATTATGTTGCTATTGTTTCATTCACTTCCCTTTGACTTGCACTGTAAGAACTTAAGATATTCACTGTACCCTGCATTTATATCTGCAACCCTGCTCATGTGACTAATAAACTATCTGTGGCTCTGCTAGTACTCACCACTAGAGTGCAGCAACAGACGATAATATGCAGTGATCATCTGTAGGAGGAGATGTTCTGTCAATGGCAATGCAGCAATGCATTTTAGGGTCTGTTGCTGCTCTCTAGTGGCAAGTCGTGACAGTGCCACAGATGAGGTGAGTGCATTTTATTGCACAGGTCCAATTGGCATGTAAGAATGTGTATTATGTTTCTCTGGTCTAAATCTCATGTAGATCATGATGTAATGGAAAGACTGAAAACCAGCAGACACTTAAGCCTAGAGTAGTTGACTTTGCTTTATATGCTAACAACCTGTTTAGCTGGTTGGGCCAGACTGCACTATCAGCTGAGTGTGGTAGAGTGAGTGGCATGAGGTGTGGCCTTCTGTCTGTGAATTGGCAAGATCTGTTGTGATATGTAAATTATCTGTTGTCTCAAGATGTGAGAAGGTAAGGCTCCATAGCTCAGTGGTTAGAGCACTGGTCTTGTAAACCAGGGGTCGTGAGTTCAATTCTCACTGGGGCCTTGACTAAAGGGTCACATGTTTTAATCCAGGTCAGTACATTCCCGATTTGTGTTAAATTCTGCTCTTGTATACATACCTTGTGAAGAATTATGTTGATATAGTAGTTTGTTTCGTGGCAACAGAACAGCCAGCACAGAAATTAAATTTCTATCAGGTTAACATGTTAACAATTTAACATTATTGATGCAAGCTCTCACAAACACCCAGAAGAACATTTTGACTTATTGTTATTTTTTTTGTAGCGAGTTACTGTGTTTATGGCTTCAGTCATGGCTCAATGGTTAGTGCACTGGTCTTGTAAACCAGGGGTTGTTAGTTCAGATCATGCTGGTGGGGCCTTCCATGAAGGGTCATATGTTTCAGCCTGGCTGACGTGTGCTCTGGCAGCACTACATTGCCTAACATGCAGCCTTGTCTACACATTGCATTGGAGCAAAACAATGTGTGTATTAACCATAAATAACATACAACTGTTACTTTGCTTCTCAATGATCATTCAACGCCGCATGATTTGATGGACAGACAGCACATCATTGAAATTCACCAGAGTAGCCTACTGTTCCACCTGTGGGCAGATGACAAACAGATATTTTATTAATATCTTCGATGCCTGGATTGGGAGCCGGGGTGGGGCGTGTGTGGAGCTTTATCCCCATGGGGAAGGGCCTCGCTTGAGAGACCAATGCAATCAATGTTGACATATGAGATGAATGTGTGAAATCTGTGGATGTCATTGTATTTGATCATGTCACCACTACAGATATGTTTTGTTTCTGCATTTTATTTTCATTGATCTTTTTCTGGCAGAGATCAATGTATATGGCAGTAGGAAAGCAGTCCCACTTGAGCATTTGTTTCACTCCCCTTGTCAGTACTTCCAACCGACCTCACAACCGCAGACCACGTGTAACCACGCCAGCCCAGGATCTCCACATCCGGCATCTTCACCTGTGGGATCGTCTGAGACCAGCCACCCGGACAGCTGATGAAAATGTGGGTTTGCAGAACCAAATAATTTCTACACAAACTGTCAGAAACAGTGTTAGGGAAGCGTATCTGCATGCTCATCATCCTCACCAGGGTCTTAACCTGACTGCAGTTTGGCGTCCTAACTGACTTCAGTAGGCAAATGCTCACCTTTGATGGCCACTGGCACGCTGGTATCTGTGACCAACAGATACATATCTTTATTCCCAGTCATGTGAAATCCATAGATTAGGTCCAAATTAATTTATTTCAATTGATTTCCTTATATGAACTGTAAAACTCAGTAACATTTTTGAAATTGTTACATGTTGCATTTTATATTTTTTTGGTGTGTGTGTCAGTATAAATGCAGCCACTCTGTTTTATTTAGAGATTGAGCATGATTAATGCAAATGTAATGTCCCCTAACCCCCTGTCAGTAGGGTGCAAACTGTGATTAATGAAATGCCAAAGGAAATATGGAGCTGTGAGGAGAGCAGAGCAATGCAGTATGTTGAAATGTTTTCTTATATAAACATTCTCTATGCAATTTGTGATATGTGCATATAGCTTGTCCTGAAAAACAAAGTAGTTCGCACATGAGTGAATTGTAACTAGTGGTCTATGCAAGATAAACATAATACTAGAGAAAATTATAAATTTACAATACTTTGGTCTCTATACAATACAATCGTTGTGCAAATTCCTGAACCTCGCATTATGTGGAATTATATATATATATATATTTTAAACATTTTATGTCCTCTTCCATTGTAATTATGGTCACATCAAGGAGTGTGGAGAAAGCGCCGATAACATCTCGCGAGGTTTGGATATGGGATTTGAATTTGCAGTGGGTGGAGACAGGATAGCAAGTAGAATCGAAATCGCCTTTTTGACAGCTAACATAAAAAAATACTGTTTAACTTAAACTTGATGAATGAATGCGTTGATGTTTCGTACTGTTGCTCCTACATCGAGGCATATCGTTAAGGAGGTTCATTCTATCACGTCAATCCTCTGGAACGTTTCTGCGGAGAGTATGCTCTGGAGCTTGTACTGCTGCCTTAGCTCAAACGTTTCTGCTACAGTGAAGAAAATACCTTTTCAGTTTAATCGAAACTCCCAGGTAAGAATAATAAAAAACGTTTATTATCGGTGCATGTCATGGTTTCAATGTGATGTTTGAAAACTTAGTTTCAAGACAAAGTTTCGAATTCAAAAGCACTGCGGCCATTGGCAAATTGTCTTGACGCTACTGTATCAATCTGTTCTGCTCATGGCAGGACACATTATTTTAACGCAAGAATGTAACGTTAGCGGTTTGCTTGGACAAATTAGGCTATGGCTTCAAATATGAACAGGACTTGTTTCTAAGCAGCCCATGGAGTCTTCATGAATATCAGTCAAGCTTAGTCCTACAAAGGCTATACGTGTTTAATCATAACTATGGTGATCTGAACCCTGACATTGTTATCAATCGCGATTCTTCATTAACACAGTTTTGTCTAGGCCTTAACAAGACTGAAGTAAACACGTTTGTCCTGTCATTATGAGGGTTCTGTGTGTTCAACTCAATTCTGGATGACATAAAAGGGTAACTGCTAACACAGTTTGGTCAGGTAGTATTTTCTGGTCTGGGATTTATTCATCCTGGAATAGATTTAGCTACACCAGGGTAATCACAAACCCAAGTAATTAATCCCTTACATTTTCAAGAATTTCCTAAATCGCATACAGACAAATCCATGTTAACTGAGGATGACGTTTATGAAAATCCCACCAACTAAAGTTGAAAACCAGCATTCTTCATATTTCGTTTTTGAATCGACCTTTTTTAATACATTTTTTTACAAGATTTTATTTGATGTTTTATAAACCATACAGCACATACAAACGACTACATCCTACAAACATCACCCCTGTCCAGACCTACTTCGATCCCGTGTTTGATTACACATTAAGTTAATAGTTTAACAAATAGGCCTAGCCAACACTATGAATGATTCATTTTTTAAAGTAGGCTATCATGACTTCTTCTGCAATATGGACCTCTCTCACCTGTTGCTCTTGGTCTCAGGTGAGTGGGTGCTGCTATAGCCTACATATCATGAAAACAGCCAACCTGTACTAAATATGAATGCCTAATTTTCATTGCCTCAGTACTTCTGTTAGGAAGGTAATCTATAGTGAATTGGAGCTCAGCTGGCAGCCTGTAGTTGAGGTAGATGAAGTGGAAGTCTGGGGGAGTTGATGAGAAAAGTGTGTGTGTGTGTGTGTGTGTGTGTGTGTGTGTGTGTGTGTGTGTATCTGAATATTAGAAATGTAGCCTAATTCGTTGGTGTATTATTGACAATACACAGTTTCTGCTTTTTAGGATATCTGTGTAATGCACACTTCCTTTTGGGCCTATATATGAGATACCTATTCTATTTTTCTATGTCATAGTATTGCATTTCATTTTCTGGCCTTTTAGGACTCTGTCATGTGGCTGAATTATAATGTGCTATGCTGCAATGTTTCCAGAGGATGTTCTGTCCTTGCGTCTGTCTGACATTTCTCCTGAACCTGCAGAATGGATGCATCGGCCAGCATTTCTCATGGGCCCCCCTGGGGCAACAATGACTGGAAACAAACCAAGTACTGTCAACTTTAAGGAACATAATCAAGGCTATTAAGGGGTTTATAAATGATTTTCTTTTAGAATTCAAGGGGTGCATTTTAAATGATTGGAAACCTTACAGGCTACGGTGGCTTTAACTGCTTCTGGGTTTTTATGACAGTGGCAGGCTGACAGTGTGTCCCCAGCAGAGCGAAAGAGAGGGAGAGTATGGTACAGCTGCTAATGTTGTGCGTTGGTCTGTAGCTCTAGCTAACATGAGCGCTAGGAGGCTTGATCCAACCTGACATGCCACAACTGGGCCAGGAATAAAAATGACAAAAGGGGACGCCTCAAATGAGCCTGGAGGACACAGGCAATAAACTAGCTGAGAAGAGCGGTCTATTAAGTGGTTCTTTGTGAGAACGGAGAGGTGAGCAAGTTGTCCTTCAAAAGGATGAGGATGCAGAGCAGGGAGAGAATCTCCAAGGTGATCCTGAAGGGACAAGCCAGTGACAGTGGGTAGAAATGCCAGAGTAAGATACTAACAGCGCTGTTTACCTATCGTGGAGCGGGAGCCTTATTAAAATGCATTAAAATCTCCAGGCTGCTGCTTCTCCCTTCCCCATCATCAGGGTGCTTATCATCTCCAAGGCAAACGGCAATACAAAACACTAGGGAGCTGTGCAAGGCCTGTCAGCCAAGTCCTGATAGAGAGACCTGGCACGCTCAGCCTCAGCTCAGTCGCTACTGCTGTGATGTCATCAGAGAGAGGCTTAACAACATTCTCCTTGGTTACTGCTGCTACTGCTCACCCTTTTGTAACCAAACCCATATAGAAGCAGTTTGGAAACACTACTGTCTCCTGCTCCCATCACTACAAATGTCAGAGGTTTGTATAGATAAGAGATTAGTGACTATGGAAATGACCATATCCTTTTTACATCTAAAAGAACCCATGTGAAGTTCAAAGGAGTATGGCAAATATATATTTGGTTTTGGATACATTTTTCTGCCTTTAAGTTTCAGAAAAATTGCCCTGTGCCTTGAAATTCTGTTATCAAAAACCCACATCTTTAAGATATTTTCTAATTTCTCTCCCTCATTAGGAGGGGAGGATAATGGAAGTTCACAAGTAACAAATAAAGGTAGATCTATTAAGTAGTCAGTGTTTTTTTTACTGATATCAATTTGGTTTATGAATTATTGTGATTATAACTTGATTGGTAATGGAATATAAAAAATAAAAAATTGCTAAAGGAATTTCTGCAGTTGAATTGGCTACAACAAAGTAAAGAATACTGAACTATACTCTAGTGGGCACACTAGAGTTAGGTACACTATAGTACTGTACTTTACGGTACTCTACTTGACTACTGTACTGAACTGTACTTTGCTGTACTCGAATGCTCTCTGCTGTGCTGTACTCTACTCTACTGAGATCTACTGTGCCCAGATGCTGAATTCTTTACTATTTCAAAGACCTTCCCGGAAACAAGGGCTATTTTTCAATTGTCTTTCCCTGATTCCTCACGTCCTCTCTCTTTGCCTCCTCGACATGCATTGGAGAAGAAGATTAGACAAAGGAACCTCGGATCTTCTGTACATTTTGAGGAGGCAAAGAGAGAGGATCTGAGGAATCAGGACAATTTAAGAAAGAGCTTTGGGATTACTAGGTCACCCAGGGACATCTATAAAGACAGAACTACTCCAGGCTTTGTGCTTTTTGTCTTCTCAGAGACAAAAGCAGAAAGCTGTTTTTACTGTAAAAGCATAGAGCGAAGTCAGGTGAAACCTCAGGCTAGAAATGTGTTGTCCAGTCTGGCTGGTTTAACAGTTTTTCTACCCACAGCATATTTACTTACTGTATCGCCTGCCTGCTGCCTTCGAAGGGACTATTTACTTACTGTACCGCCTGCCTGCTGCCTTCGAAGGGACTATTTACTTACTGTATCGCCTGCCTGCTGCCTTCGAAGGGACTATTTACTTACTGTACCGCCTGCCTGCTGCCTTCGAAGGGAATATTTACTTACTGTACCGCCTGCCTGCTGCCTTCGAAGGGAATATTTACTTTTCTTAATGCCAGTTTCATTATTTATAACCAGCATTCAGTATAACAGATTTTGGGACTATTAGGGGAAAGCGGATGTGGGTGAGTTGGTTGACTGAGAAGCGTGGTGGGTGGGTGGGAGTTCTAGGGAGACTGAATACTGATGAAGTGGAGCTGGAGCGGTAACATTAAGCCAGACAGAAATATAGTTTAAATGTGAAGCATTCCCAGTTGTAGCCCGAGTTCATGCATGCATATGATTATGATGGGAACTATGCTGACCTTTCTCCAATTGGATAATTTTACTAACATTTACTTCCTCACACAGAAAATGTCAAGCAAAAAGCACTCTGTTTACTCTTCATTCAGAGTGTGTTATTCCCCGCAGCAACAGAAGTTAAGCTATGTAAGGACATCAGTTTTCAAACAACCCAGGCTGTCAATGTCTATTTTAGGCCTAATAATTAGTTCAGTAGGCATGTAGTTCTATAGTATACATATTATAAAAAATGTTTTTAAATTATTTAGTCCAGGGGTTTTCAAAATTATCTTGCCCAGAGACCCCCAGCCAGGCAAACCAGGGACCTTCATCATATGTTAGCAGAAAAAAAATCAAATCACGTCTTATCAGGTGAATGACAATGGCAAGTAGAAGTAATCAACATTTTAAAGTGAAGAGATTTTTGTAGACAGTTATTGTTTTGACATCCCCAAAGTTCATTGGGAGAGGAAATGTAAACTAACAGTCTATTGGCGGCATAGATTTTTGCTGTTATAAAGCACATTTTCTGCAATTCTACACATTTTTCCATTGAGCTCAGAACATTGAGGATTTGAAGCTAATTTCTGGAAATTCTACAGAGTTTTGCATGGAGCTGAGACAATTTTTCAGTTTTAAAGCAAATTTCCTGCATTTCTATGCATTTTGCAATGGCTAATGCTGTGTTCCTCTGCAAAAAAATCAATGGGCATGTGCCCAGAATGTCCAGTTTCTCTTCTCCTTGACTGTATAGTTTTTTTTGTTAGTTCTCAAAGATGGTATTATAAAAAATAAAGTATGTGTGTGTGTGTGTATGTAATGTAATGTAATGTAATGTAATGTAGCCCCCTTGAACTTTGAGACCTTTTGCTACATTTCAGGCTTCAAACATAAAGATATAAAACTGTGTTTTTTTATGAAGAATCAACAGGAAAGGGGGACAAAATCATGAAGTGGAACGACATTTATTGGATATTTCAAACTTTTTTAACAAATCAAAAACTGAAAAATTGGGCGTGCAAAATTATTCAGCCCCCTTAAGTTAATACTTTGTAGCGCCACCTTTTGCTGCGATTACAGCTGTAAGTCGCTTGGGGTATGTCTCTATCAGTTTTGCACATCGAGAGACTGAAATTTTTTCCCATTCCTCCTTGCAAAACAGCTCGAGCTCAGTGAGGTTGGATGGAGAGCATTTGTGAACAGCAGTTTTCAGTTCTTTCCACAGATTCTCGATTGGATTCAGGTCTGGACTTTGACTTGGCCATTCTAACACCTGGATATGTTTATTTTTGAACCATTCCATTGTAGATTTTGCTTTATGTTTTGGATCATTGTCTTGTTGGAAGACAAATCTCCGTCCCAGTCTCAGGTCTTTTGCAGACTCCATCAGGTTTTCTTCCAGAATGGTCCTGTATTTGGCTCCATCCATCTTCCCATCAATTTTAACCATCTTCACTGTCCCTGCTGAAGAAAAGCAGGCCCAAACCATGATGCTGCCACCACCATGTTTGACAGTGGGGATGGTGTGTTCAGGGTGATGAGCTGTTGCTTTTACGCCAAACATAACGTTTTGCATTGTTGCCAAAAAGTTCAATTTTGGTTTCATCTGACCAGAGCACCTTCTTCCACATGTTTGGTGTGCCTCCCAGGTGGCTTGTGGCACACTTTAAACAACACTTTTTATGGATATCTTTTAAGAAATGGCTTTCTTCTTGCCACTCTTCCATAAAGGCCAGATTTGTGCAATATACGACTGATTGTTGTCCTATGGACAGAGTCTCCCACCTCAGCTGTAGATCTCTGCAGTTCATCCAGAGTGATCATGGGCCTCTTGGCTGCATCTCTGATCAGTCTTCTCCTTGTATGAGCTGAAAGTTTAGAGGGACGGCCAGGTCTTGGTAGATTTGCAGTGGTCTGATACTCCTTCCATTTCAATATTATTGCTTGCACAGTGCTCCTTGGGATGTTTAAAGCTTGGGAAATCTTTTTGTATCCAAATCCGGCTTTAAACTTCTTCACAACAGTATCTCGGACCTGCCTGGTGTGTTCCTTGTTCTTCATGATGCTCTCTGCGCTTTTAACGGACTATCACAGTGCAGGAGACTTGATTACACACAGGTAGATTGTATTTATCATCATTAGTCATTTAGGTCAACATTTGATCATTCAGAGATCCTCACTGGACTTCTGGAGAGAGTTTGCTGCACTGAAAGTAAAGGGGCTGAATAATTTTGCACGCCCAATTTTTCAGTTTTTGATTTGTTAAAACAGTTTGAAATATCCAATAAATGTTGTTCCACTTCATGATTGTGTCCCACTTGTTGTTGATTCTTCACAAAAAAATACAGTTTTATATCTTTGTTTGATGCCTGAAATGTCGCAAAGGGGGCCGAATACTTTCGCAAGGCACTGTACATACATACATACATACATACATACATACATGCATGCATACATACATACATACATACATACATACATACATACATACATACATACATACATACATACATACATACATACATACATACATACATACATACACACACATTTGAAGTCGGAAGTTTACATAGGTTGGAGTCATTAAAACTCGTTTTTCAACCATGCCACAAATTTCTTGTTATCAAACTATAGTTTTGGCAGGTCGGTCAGAAATGTACATACACTAAGTTGACTGTGCCTTTAAACAGCTTGAATAAATCCAGAAAATTATGTCATGGCTTTAGAAGCTTCTGATAGGCTAATTGACATAATTTGAGTCAATTGGAGGTGTACTTGTGGATTTATTTCAAGGCCTACCTTCAAACTCAGTGCCTCTTTGCTTGACATTATGGGAAAATCAGAAGAAGTCAGCCAAGACCTCAGAATATTTTTTTAGACCGCCACAAGTCTGGTTCATCCTTGGAAGCAATTTCCAAATGCCTGAAGGTACCAAATTTATCTGTACAAACAATAGTACACAAGTATAAACACCATGGGACCACGCATCTGTCTCCTAGAGATGAACGTACTTTGGTATGTGGAAAGTGCAAATAAATCCCGGAACAACAGCAAAGGAACTTGTGAAGATGCTGGAGGAAAAAGGCTCCATCGCAGGCTTCATCAGCGTATCACCCACCATGACTGTGCATTTTGAAAACCTATATACTGTTGAAGTCGAAAGTTTACATAGACTTAGGTTGGAGTCATTGGAGTCATTCTGTACGCTTTCTTGAATTTGGTCTGGATTTTGGGACTGTGAAAAGACCCCTGGTGGCATGTCTGGTGGGATAAGTGTGTGTGTCAGAGCGTTGTGTAAATTGACTATGCAAACATTTTTGGGATTTTCAACACAATGTTTCTTATCAAAATAAGTGATGTAGTCAATCTCTCTTTGCCAAGAGAGACTGGCATGTATCGTATTTATATAAGCCCTGAACAGTTATCCTAACATCTTCAAAATGCGCAACAGAATTAGGTAAGAAGGACTGCACATCGCTGCTTCCTCGATTTGCATGTTCTGTTAATATGAATTACCATAATCTAAATGTGATCTGTCATTCTCAGCATTATGGGTGGACGCCCTGATTTTTAAATGCAGCCGGTCAAAATGTCAGGTGCCATTATTCTCCTAACGGAAACCCTGCCATGGTGGTATTCTGTTGCAGCTAGTGATATTGTGTATCCCCCCCCTTCCCAATAACAAAACATATTGTGCTGACCCCTGATTTAGTCAGATTAGCGAGATTAGATATTCAGTGAGGGGAAAAAAGTATTTGATCCCCTGCTGATTTTGTATGTTTGCCCACTGACAAAGAAATGATCAGTCTATAATTTTAATGGTAGGTTTATTTGAACAGTGAGAGACAGAATAACAACAACAAAAAATCCAGAAAAACGCATGTCAAAAATGTACATTTATTTGCATTTTAATGAGGGAAATAAGTATTTGACCCCCTCTCAATCAGAAAGATTTCTGGCTCCCTGGTGTCTTTTATACAGGAACGAGCTGAGATTAGGAGCACACTCTTAAAGGGAGTACTCCTAATCTCAGTTTGTTACCTGTATAAAAGACACCTGTCCACAGAAGCAATCGATCGATCAATCAGATTCCAAACTCTCCACCATGGCCAAGACCAAAGAGCTCTCCAAAGATGTCAGGGACAAGATTGTAGACCTACACAAGGCTGGAATGGGCTACAAGACCATTGCCAAGCAGCTTGGCGAGAAGGTGACAACAGTTGGTGCGATTATTCGCAAATGGAAGAAACACAATAGAACGGCCAATCTCCCTTGGCCTGGGGCTCCATGCAAGATCTCACCTCTGTGGAGTTGCAATGATCATGAGAACGGTGAGGAATCAGCCCAGAACGACACGGGAGGATCTTGCCAATGATCTCAAGGCAGCTGGGACCATAGTCACCAAGAAAACAATTGGTAACACACTACGCCGTGAAGGACTGAAATCCTGCAGTGCCCGTGAGGTCCCCCTGCTCAAGAAAGCACATATACATGCCCATCTGAAGTTTACCAATGAACATCTGAATGATTCAGAGGACAACTGGGTGAAAGTGTTGTGGTCTGATGAGACCAAAATGGAGCTTTTGGCATCAACTCAACTCGCCGTGTTTGGAGGAGGAGGATTGCTGCCTTTGACCCCAAGAACACCATCCCCATTGTCAAACATGGAGGTGGAAACATTATGCTTTGGGGGTGTTTTTCTGCTAAGGGGACAGGACAACTTCATCGCATCAAATGGACGATGTACCGTCAAATCTTGGGTGAGAACCTCCTTCCCTCAGCCAGGGCATTGAAAATGGGTCGTGGATGGGTATTCCAGCATGACATTGACCCAAAACACACGGCCAAGGCAACAAAGGAGTGGCTCAAGAAGAAGCACATTAAGGTCCTGGAGTGGCCTAACAAGTCTCCAGACCATAATCCCATAGAATATCTGTGGAGGGAGCTGAATGTTTGAGTTGCCAAACATCAGCCTTGAAACCTTAATGACTTGGAGAAGATCTGCAAAGAGGAGTGGGACAAAATCCATCCTGAGATGTGTGCAAACCTGGTGGCCAACTACAAGAAACGTGTGACCTCTGATTGCCAACAAGGGTTTTGCCACCAAGTACTAAGTCATGTTTTGCAGAGGGGTCAAATACTTATTTCGCTCATTAAAATGCAAATCAAACATTTTTGAAATGCATTTTTCTGGATTTATTTGTTGTTATTCTGTCTCTCACTGTTCAAATAAACCTACCATTAAAATTATAGACAGATCATTTTGTCAGTGGGCAAACATACAAAATCAGCAGGGGGTCAAATACTTTTTTTCCCCACACTGTAGCCTACTTTACCTGATTTTCACAAAAAAACACTACATAGAAAATGTATTTCGCTACATATGATGGACTTCAAGGCCGTCTCTTAGTAGTGTGTGTACCGCAATATTATCTGGAGCACCAAAATGTAGGCTAATTGAAGTAATTGTGCCTGAATGGTTATGACAGTGAACGGTTGTGCAACAAATCTTATCTAGAATATCTTTCTAGTTCTGTGTTCCTAGTAACAGGATGGCTAAGCATTTTTATTAACTTGTCCTGTCATTTCTGTGTGCTGGTTACGGTGCCAGAGTCTTTTTTTAGAAAGTCCAGATTTATTGTCAAACTGTGCGAGACTTTCCATTACGCTATGTAATCATTAATAATCCACTTCTTAAATTGAGTGTTCTGTTTTTCCTGAGTGCTAGCATGTCCCAATACATCATACCATCCTTTTCTATACATCTGTATAATTCAGAATTGGAATAAACTATTACACAACAATTTAATATGGAAAGCATCCTGGGGTGTGGAGTTTGGATCCACATTTTCGATCACAAAAACTTTTGATCTCCAGCCGAAACCTCAGTGGGTCAGTGCAGTGTTAGCTGAAGATGATGACATGGAATTGCCTGCTAATTTATCACAGAGGCAGGCTGACCTTTGGAAAAACCTTCAGTACTTGGCACAGTGGAATTGCAGTGGGCCCTGCACGCATCCCTGTGGGCCGCCTGTGTGCATTGAGGAGGATTAACGCTCACCACTGGCACCATTGCCCTTGTCCTCATGGATTAGAGAGCAATGCTGCTTTAGGTCTTCATGCTGTGACATTTAAGCAGCAAATAAATGCATTGAGCCCTATTAGCCCATTTGTCGTTCTTCGTGAATGAATAAAATGAAGTGGTATTGTCTGAATATCATACCAACTTAAACGCATGTAGGAATTGGTTAAATGGGTAGGTTAAAAGGGAAAGCCGAGGGGTTTGTGCTATTTGCCTATACAGGTACATTTGAAATCTTAGAAGTAATTTCTGGACCTAAATCCCATGTAGGGGGCTTGGTCAAACTTCAGAGGAACCCTGTAGGTAATTTATTTTTCAAATGGCAACCTATTCCCTTTGTAGTGCACTACTTCTGATCAGGTCACATCAAAAATAGTGCACTGTAAAGGGGATATGGTGCCATTTGGGACAGCCGTGTCCTCCTGATGACATCCAGGTCATGAAGCCTATAGGCCCAGCTGTCAAGGTCACGAGCAGTATCTAATTATGGGCTTTAGCCCCCTGTCAGTACATTATGGGCCAGTAGGCAGAGGTGAGTTAACCAAACCTGTCTCCTCTGCCAGCGCCCTTGGCAAATGGCGATCCAAGTCAAATATTTGGGGGAGAGAAGAAAAAAGGAGGCCCCAAAAGAACAATGGGTGTCATTCAGTTTATCTTCAAATGTAAAAATACATCTGCATTGCTATCATATTGTATCTATAGATGGAAGCCCTTCTCTCCATCTATAGATACAATAAGACTTTTCCCACCTGAATTAGTATCATGCTCTTTTGCTTAACTAAATCTCAAATCGTAATAAAAACAAGTGAAAAAGCTCTTGGGTAACTGATATTTTTCCTATCACTTAGCTACAACTGCAGGGTATTACCACAAATACTGAGCCTACTACTACCACTGACATATTGTAGCCTATGTATTTGGATGTCAAAATAGCCGAAGGACTTTTTTTTAGCCTGCCTCTATTGCAGCATATGAGAGCAGATATGGAAAGAGAGAGAGTGAAAGAGAGTGCAGGGAGGGAGAGATGGAGCCATTATGTCTTTGTTCAGTCTGGCTTCTTCCTCCAGGGCCCTTGGGTTGGCTGGCTGCGAGAGGAGAGAGAGTCCGGGGCTTTAGGAGAGTGTAAGGCCGGCTGTGTCCAATGGGCCTTGGTCAAAAGTATTGCACTAAATAGGAAATAGGGTGCCATTTGGGACTGAGACCGAGTCAGGCCAGAGATACTGGAGTTCTTTATGAGCTCAGTCTGGAGAGAAGAGAGAGACAGGAAGACCGTGGGGGGATGGTTGCTCTCTGGGGATGCTAGTGGCAAAGGAGGATTCTCCAGGAGTTTTTAGGATAGAGTGATTTTACAGAGGAAAATTTTAAGAAATCAGAGATGCATGTGTGTCTGTCCAAATGTGTGTTATAATGAACGGGCATTGCCACTTCTGTCTCCATGATATCTGCTCTATGAATCTTGTGCTCCATGTCTGCTGCTAAAAGCATTATAGACATTGAGGTAGGGTTAAACTGGAATTATTTTACTCAACATGGGATTGATGGATAGATGGGCTTGGCTGCAAAATAGACTTGGGTGGTATCCAGATTGTCCTACCTTCAAAACGACCTTGTGTCATCCTGGGATATTCGGTAATACCGGCGCCGCACACAAGGGGCACTATTTTCAAACCCCACTGAGCCTCTGTAATACCAAGGTTAGCAATGCTAACAAGTACATGGAAAATACCATAGTGATTGCTAGTTAAATGAAAACGAGCGCATGCAAATAATTTTTTAAGTCTCTGATAAACTGTTTGCAGGACAGATATCACAGCTCATGAAGTTTATAAAAGTAACAAAAAAATTCTGCTCACAGTTTGCTGCACACACAAAACTAATTGCCTACAGCAAGGTAGGCCTAAAACATATCTAGTTTGTTTTCAAGTTTATGGGTGATTTATCTTGATTTTTGAAACTTTTTCTCTGAATAAGCTTTGTTGCACAATTAAAGGTCAATACACTGGATTTCAAACAGGAATAATCTAATGAATTTAGGGATTATAAATATAAGCCTTTGACCCACTAATGATTTAATTATTTTATCAAAATAGTTTAACCTGCCTTTTTTGCAATAATCACTGATCTGGCTTTCAAAGCTTCATATGAAAAATCAATTTTTGTTATAAATTGAACCAGAATCATGTTTTATACTCATTGCACGTTTATAAAACATAGACTAGATGGCTAGCACTTAAGTCTGTGTGTAAAATGCTGCTAGCGGTACGTGGTACTCCAGCGCCAGACAAACTGAGCATTCATTAATTTCCCACAATCATGTTCATTGATACTTCCATTTTCGTAGATAACTAGGTACTAAATCAGCAAACCAAATTCACATCTTCAGAGCATTTAGCTCTGTAAAACGCAGCATCACGTGATGCAAAATTCATCATATGGGCCAGATTTCTGTATTTTGAAAGTTACATCTTGAAAACTTGGGGCTATGTCAACAATGGACTAATTAAACAAATACCAAAATATAGTTTTTGGGTGGGGTTTTCCTTTAATAGTTATAAGATATTTAGCTGGCAAACATTTAGTTGTGAATTCCATACTTTAACTAGATCACCTGGCGCATGCTGCACAACAATGTGACTCACAAAGCTCCGATGTCTTGTTGTGTGCTTGTAAACAAACGTGACTGGGGACTACCGGTAGGCCTACACTTCATAATGAATAATAATCTGACAGGTGAAATGAAGAACGTGATCTGCTTTATTTCCTAACCTACTGGACCAGTTGACTGCAGGTATTTACTTAAAAAATATTTGGTATTGAGAAACCATCCCGTGGCTATTACCAAATACTCTGGAATACGGCATATACAGTATATACAAGCCTACTGCAGACCGTCTGGCTCCAGGGAGTTGAAGGGAGTGTATTTAGTGTCTACAGCCCAAAGTTGAAGGTTAGGGGGATAGTCCGTAGATTCTGATGAATATTATAGATGCCAATGACTACGCTAACTCTCTTGACTCTTCTTTTTGAGTATTGCTAAATTATCATGGTGATATAAAGCATATTTTAAATGAATTGTTTAAGTCTCAAACCTGTATGTTATTTACTCAACTTTTTTTATACTGGAATAATGATATTATTTTAATTTCAGCTGCTATTATGGAAAGTGATATTTATAGTATTCCAGGCAGAGGCTAGCCTAGTGAAGCATTTGTTCTTGTAGCATTTAACCTTTAGATGACTACTTTCCCACATAGTCTGGAAGCAGCTGCTTGGGATCTGAATTAGTGGGTGCATCCCAAATGGCACCGCATTCCCAAGATGGGGCTGCAGTAAAAAGTAGTGCACTATGGGTCCTGGAGTGATCAACAGCAGTGCACTATATAGGGAATAGCATTTGGGACGCAGGTAGCCTGTCTCACCACATGACTCACTTGTTCTCTCAATATGCAGGTTCGTGTAGTTTTAAGAGGAACTTTTCATTTCCCCTTTCTCACACTGTCATTCATCAAGACATAAACAGGGGGGGAATGTGATTTGAGGTTCTAGGAATGCCTGCGCTTATCCACCAAGGTAAACAAAGGATACGACCCAAATGGCACCCTTTTCCCTAGCCTATACAGTGCACTACTTTTGATCAGAGCCATATGGGTCCTGGCCAAAAGTAGTGCATTTAAAAGGAATACTTTGAGATTTTGGCAATGAGGCCCTTTATCTACTTCCTCAGAGTCCGACGACCTTGTGGATACCATTTGTATGTCTCTGCGTCCAGTATGAAGGAAGTTAGAGGTATTGCGAGCCAATGTTAACTAGCGTTGTTAGCTATTCCCATAGACTTCTAGTCATTGCTTTAACTGTAGTTAGCAATTGAGCCAAAGCTAGTGAGAAACTACCTTCCAACTGCATGCAGAGACATGAAAATGGTATCCACGAGTTCATTTGACTCTAGGGAAGTAGATAAAGGGCTTCATTGCCAAAATCCCGGAGTATCCCTTTATTTTGGACGCAGACAAAGACTTCTCCAAGGGAAGGGACTTTGATCCTTAAAATTGTTCTACCGGTATGTAGACCTTCATCATGCACTGAAAATAATAGGCTTACACTTTGATATTATTTCTATGATTACTAAGTCAGAAATATAGTATGTTCAGTTGGAAACATGATATCAGTAATATGCAAAAAATTCTCTCTCTCCCCCCACCCCCTCTCTCTCTCTCTCTCTCTCCCTCTCCAGGTGTATCGGCGCCTGGCTAGCGGGAGGCGGAGCATGCATGTGAGATCAGAGATCAGATTGGACGTGGAGCTGTGATGCGTGCGGCGAGCTGCAGGATGAACGTGGCGGCCATTCTGAATGGCCTGCTGGTGTCGGTGGTGGCAGCACTGCTCTGGAAGTACGTGAGGCTAAGCGAGCACACTGCAGTACTGGAGGAGGAGCTGCAGCTGACCCGCCAGTCCCAGGAGCTGTCCCAGGCCCGGATAGACTACCACGCCGCTCTGCTCGCCCTCCAGGAGCATGGCACCCGTATGGTCTGCACCGGCAAGATGCACACTGACCGCATCTGCCGCTTCGACTACCTGTGCTACTGCACCGAGGCTGAAGAGTTTGTCTTCTTCCACAGCAACTCCTCCTTCATGTTGCCCAACCTGGGGCCCCGGCGCTTCCAGCCGGCCCTGCTGGACCTGTCCTCTGTGGAGGATCACAACACCCAGTACTTCAACTTCCTGGAGCTGCCCGCAGCTGCCCTCAAGTTCATGCCCAAGCCTGTGTTCGTCCCTGACGTCACCCTCATCCTCAACCGGTTCAATCCGGATAACCTGATGCACGTGTTCCACGATGACCTGCTGCCTATCTTCTACACCATGCGGCAGTACTCGGACCTTGACGATGAGGCCCGCCTGGTCTTCATGGAGGGCTGGGGTGAGGGAGCACACTTTGACCTCTACCGCCTGCTGAGCAGCAAGCAGCCACTTCTCAAAGAGCAGCTGAGGAACTTTGGCAAACTTATGTGCTTTACTAAGTCCTACGTGGGCTTGTCCAAGATGACCACATGGTACCAGTACGGCTTTGTCCAGCCACAGGGCCCCAAAGCCAACATCCTGGTCTCTGGGAACGAGATCCGGCAGTTTGCCTCATCGCTGATGGAGAAGCTCAATATCACCACGAGAGGAGGAGAGGAGAGTGCAGCGGAGGAAAAGGATGAGTACTTCGTAGTGTTCAGTCGCTCCATCAACAGACTCATCCTGAACGAAGCGGAGCTGATCCTGGCGTTAGTGCAGGAGTTCCAGATGAGAGCGGTGACGGTGTCTCTGGAGGAGCAGAACTTCCCCAGAATCGTCAAGGTCATCAGCGGGGCCTCCATATTGGTCAGCATGCACGGGGCCCAGCTGGTCTCCTCTCTCTTCCTCCCCCGGGGGGCCGTCGTTGTGGAGCTCTTCCCCTATGCGGTCAACCCAGAGCAGTACACCCCTTACAAAACCCTGGCCTCTCTACCAGGCATGGACCTGCAGTATGTGGCCTGGAGGAACATGGTGGAGGAGAACTCTGTAGCCTACCCAGAGAGGCCCTGGGAGCAGGGAGGTATAGCCCACCTGGATAAGGAAGAGCAGGATCACATCCTGACCAGTAAGGAAGTACCCAGACACCTGTGCTGCCGCAACCCTGAGTGGCTCTATCGTATTTACCAGGACACCATAGTGGACATCCCTTCTTTACTAGAGGCTCTCAGAGCAATCGTGAAAACCAGGCCCAACCTGAAGAAGGCCAAGCCTGCCAGCACGGTCCACCCGGGCCGGGTCAGAGAGCCCCAGTGTCAGACATCGGTCCAGGCCTCCAACGAGGCCAAGCTGACTGTGTCCTGGCAAATCCCCTGGAACCTGAAGTACCTGAAGGTCAGGGAAGTGAAGTACGAAGTGTGGATCCAGGAGCAAGGAGAGAACACGTACATGCCTTATATTCTCCCCCACCAGAACTATACCTTCTCTGAAAACATCAAACCCTTTACGACATACCTGGTGTGGGTGCGCTGCATCTTTAACAAAAACCTCCTGGGGCCTTTTGCCGATGTACTCATGTGCAGGACATAATTTGTGTTGATCTATACAGTTACAAGTTTGTGACTGCTTGTTCCAGATGATCAGATATTGGGGTTGTCGATTACTGAAGGTGATACTAGATAAGTTCAGCCAGTAATGTTGAAAGTAGCGCTCACGAGCCAAAATGGGTCTCAGAAAATTGTGCACAATTGTATACGATGTCATTCATTTTGTATGATATGTTACGTCCTGCACAATAAATGTATATTTCCTACAATTCGTATGATATGTTAAGAATTTGTAAGTGCTTAAGATCCCGTTCAATCTCAATAATATGAAAATCTGTGATTGAGGATAGTCTCCGATTTGAGGATAGTTGATATGATGTGATCTATATCTAGGATGAGAGACAACCATGTCCTCACACAGAGAGTGAAATGCAATGGAAGTTCAATGGCATTTAGCATGGGATGCAGGAACACGAGTCACGATTTAAGGATGCATCGTCTGTACCAATAGAAAGTACATACAACGTATCTTTTTGAGATATAGGAATTTCTTTAATATACTTATTTATGAGCAAAAATATTTTTTATTAGTCTTAAAACACTGAACCTATCTATCTGTACTTATTTGAGTATGTAATGTAGGTTTTCAGCAAAGCTCAGATTTCATTGGTTTGTGATTTGTTATCTGAGAAATCATAACTTTGTGGCTTAGCCTACCCTCCTGCACAAAGTTGTAGCTTTGTCATGTTGCCTTTCTAATTGTCAATTTACATAATTGTTTTCAGAATGTTGCCAAAACCTTAAAGGGATACTGTAAGATTCTGGCAATTTTCTACTTACCCAGAGTCCGATGGACTCGTGGGCGCCCTATTTATGCCTCTGCGTGCAGTATGAAGGAAGATAGAAGTAGTTTCGCAATCCTAACTAGCATTAGCACAATGACTGGAAGTCTATGGGTATCTGCTAGCTGGGTATCTGCTTCAGGCCTGGACAATTCTCGTCCTCGGAGGCCTAATTGGTGTGACACTTTTCCCCCATCCCTAGCAAACACACCTGAATTTAAACTAATTCAATTTTTAACTGAAGCTCATGATTAGTTGATTATTGGAGTCAGGTGTGTTAGCTGGGGCAAAAGTGTGACACCAATCAGGACCCAGAGGACTGGACTTGCCCAGGCCTGCTAGCTGCAAATACCCATACACTTCCAGTCATTGCACTAAATCCAGTTAGCAATTATGCTAGCACTAGTTAGCAACTTCCTTCAAACCTAAATCATAAACATATAAGAAGGGTGTCCATGAGTTCATCTGACCCTGGGGAAGTAGATAAAGGGCCTCATTGTCAAAATCCCGAAGTATCCCTTTAAGAGAAACCAAAATGAATTTGAAAATGTGGTTACCAGTCTACAGTACCATTTAAGTATGTGTTATTAGTTGTAATTTAATTATATTGTGCTTCATTGAGGCTTTAATATTTGCCAGTTACCTTTTTGAACTATTGTGACCCATGGATAATAAATTCTTCCTCTTCTAGATTATTTGAGATATTAATTCAAGGCAGATAAAAACTTTTCAAAGAGTGTGTCCAGGAAAATGTTTGCAGTTTTCTAAAGATGCGGACTAAAACATGCATTATTCCTTCAAATGTAGCAGTATTTTAAGAACAGTGTTCCTCTAAATGAAAATAAAGAGAATATATTATGTATTTATGTGAAAGGTGCAGTTGCTAGATATGCGAGGGTTAGTTCTATTTCTTTCAGAAAAACTGGAGCTTCTTTAATCAGTTTCTTTGTCATTGCCCTGTGTGTCAAAAGATAAATACAAAAAGGTTCATGTCACTTCAGTGTGCCCATTACAGCAATTCTGAGTTCAATTGTCCTATTATTATTTTTTATTCAGTCTACACAGTTGCAGAAAATGGTCAGAATTCCTTTCTTACTATTAATCAGTACCATTTCTGGTTGTGATCATAGAACATTTGTGCAGGTTATATGCATGCATAAACTTGTGAAATAATTAGCCTGTGATGCTTTGGTAATGACGACTATGCCCTGAATCAAACTGGAGTAATAACCCATTCTATGGCTCATCAATGCTGCTAACCATGTGTTATTCAGTGTCTTTATCCCAAATGGCACCCTCTTCCCTTTATAGTGTACTACTTTTGACCAAGAACTATAAAGGTCATCAGAGCCTAAAAGTAGTGCTCTATAGGGAATAGAGTGCCATTTTGGGACTCAACCCAAGTCTACATGATGGTGTGCAATGCTGCATGTTACATTTCATTGCCTTGTGGTGTGCAAAACTAAAGTAATGGCTAGCTTCCCAGTATGTGCCAAGCCCTCAGAGTAGGAGTGCTGATGTAGGATCAGCTACAGCCTTCCTGTCCTGCTAAGCGTATAACATTGCCTTCAGAACGTATTAACACCCTTTGACTTTTTCAACATTTTGCTGTTACAACGTGGGATTAAAATGGTTGGAAAAAAACGTACAATTAAATCCATCTACAAATAATCTAATGTCAAAGTGGAAGAAAAATGACACTAATACAGTATATCTTTGTAAGTATTCAACCCACTTAGTCAATACATGTTTCTCTGGACAAGTCTCTAACAGCTTTTCACACCTGAATTGTGCAACATTTGCCCCTTATTCTTTTCACAATACTTCAAGCTCTGTCATTGTTTATTGATCATTGCTAGACAACTGTATTTGGGTCTTGCCATAGATTTTCAAGCAGATTTAAGCCAAAACTGTAACTCAGCCACTCAGGAACATTCAGTGTCTTCTTGGTAAACAACCAGTGTCGATTTGACCTTGTGTTATTGTCCTTCTGAACTGTAAATGAATCTCCCAGTGTCTGGTGGAAAGCTGAAAGACTGAACCAGGTTTTACTCTAGGATTTTGCCTGTGCTTAGCTCCATTTCATTTCTATTTTAACCTTTAGCGATTTACTAGCGTGCCCATAACATTATGCAGCCATTTCTATGCTTGAAAAGAATGGAGAGTGGTACTCAGTAATGTGTTGTATTGGGTTTGCCCCAAATATAACACTTTGTATTTAGGACAAAAAGTGATTGCTTTGCCACATTTTTTTCAGTATTACTTTACTGCCTTGTTGCAAACATAATGCATGTTTTGGAATATTTGAATTATGTACAGGCTTCCTTAGTTTCACTCTGTCAATTAGGTTAGTATTGTGGAGTAACTACAAAGTTGTTGAACCATCCTCAGTTTTCACCTTTCACAGCTGCTCAAAGGGATATTCAATGTCTGTTTATTTGAAATGTTTTTTGTAACTTTTATTTAGGCTTGCCATAACAAAGGGGTTGAATAGTTATTGACTCAAGACATTTTGAGCTTTTCATTTTTAATTATACTGAACAAAAATATAAACGCAACAATGAACAATTTTACTGACTTATAGTTATGAGTAAATGAGTCCATTTTTAAATTCATTAGGCCCTAATCTGTGGATTTCACATGACTGGGCAGGGGCGCAGCCATGGGTGGGCCTGGGAGAGCATAGACCCACCCACTTGGGAGCCAGGCCCACCCACTGGGTTTAATTAGCTTCTTGATATGCTACACCTGTCAGGTGGGTGGATTATCTTGGTAAAGGAGAGATAATCCCTGACAGGGATTTAAAGAAATTTCTGCTCAAAATTGGATAGAAACAAGCTTTTTGTGCATATGGAACAGTTCTGGGATCTTTTATTTCAGCTCATGAAACATGGGTCCAACACCTTACATGTTGCGTTTATATTTTTGTTCAGTATAATCTAGAATTTTTGGGGAAATCATCTTTCCACTTTGACATTATGGTGTATTGTGTGTAGGCCATTGAAAAAATCTCAATTGAATCATTTTTAAATTCAGGCTGTAACACAACAAAATGTGGAAAAGGTCAAGGGGTGTGAATACTTTCTGAAGGCACTGTATTGTGATCTAAAAGGTTAAACTGTTCTAAATCAGCACTCCTACTCCTGCGCTTGACATGCGGCCCCACATCTCTCTGTCCCACGGTTGAGTTTTCAGCAGAGGGCACAGGTTTGAAACGGTTTTTGAGGCAGCTGAGAGTGGTGACAGGAATCTGTGAATCAATAGCATTGGATTGGGTTTCTCTCTTCCCCTAAAACAGCACTAGTGACACACAGATCGCCAGTGCCAATTCATAGACTTTGCAATGTGTTGCATTGTTTATTGGTATAATCATTTAATGGACATTAATGGTGTCATAATAATCAAGGGATTTAAATGCAGTGCTGACTTGCTAGTATGTGAATATCCTACCCATTGTGCTGTACCCATTGAGGTATCCTACTGACGAACTAAATTCCACATTAACTGGAATTTGTCCCTTTTTGACTGAGATGTTTCGGTTTGAAAGTCCAACTTGAACTGTTTTAAGAAAATATGTTCTCAAATGCAGTTCTGTCAGTGTTTGTATTCAAGAGATTATTTTGAACTGTTGTTGTTCAATGTGATGTTGTATTTTGTGTGTTTCTTTTGCTTGTTAGGTTGTGTATACCACCTCCAGTAAAAAAAAATATATTTGCTAAGACTGAAGTGTGCCAGAAACTAGTGTACGTGTATTATGTTTACTATAATGATAAAAAAGTAAGTATTGAGTAACTGAGTTATTGAATAAAGCAACATTATTTTATATACAGTACCAGTCAAAAGTTTGGAGACACCTACTCATTCCAGGGTTTTTATTTTTTTACTATTTTTTACTACATTGTAGAATAATAATGAAGATATCAAAACTAGGAAATAACACATATGGAATCATGAAGTAACCAAAAAAACAAACCAATATATGTTTTATATTTGAGACTCTTCAAAGTAGCCACCTTTTGCATTGATTGATGACAGCTTTCAACACTCTTGGCATTCTCTCAACCAGCTTCATGAGGTAGTCACCTGGAATGCATTTCAATTAACAGGTGTGACTTTGTTAAATTAATTTGTGGAATTTCTTTCCTTATTGCATTTGATCCAATCAGTTGTTTTGTGACAAGGTATGGGTGGTATACAGAACATAGCCCTATTTGGTAAAAGACCAAGTCCATATTATGGGAAGAACAGCTCGAAAAAGCAAAGCGAAATGACAGTCCATCATGACTTTAAGACATGAAGGTCAGTCAATCCAGAAAACGTCAAGAATTTTGAAAGTTTCTCAAAGTGCAGTCGCAAAAACCATCAAGGGCAAAGATGAAACTGGCTCTCATGAGAACTGCCACAGGAAAGGAAGGCCCAGAGTTACCTCTGCTGCAGAAGATAAGTTCATTCGAGTTACCAGCCTCAGAAATTGCAGCCCAAATAAATGCTTCACAAGAGTTCAAGTAACAGACACATCTCAACATCAACTTTTCAGAGGAGACTCCATGAATCAGGCCTCCATAGTCGATTTGCTGGAAAGAAGCCACTACTAAAGGACAACAACAAGAAGAAAAGACTTGTTTGGGCCAAGAAATATGAGCAATGGACATATCAAGTCAAATCAAACTTTATTTGGCACATGTGCCGAATACAAGTGTAGACTTTACCGTGAAATGCTTACTTACAAGCCCTTAACCTATAGTGCAGTTCATGAAGAAGAAAATATTTACAACAAGGCTATATACAGGGGTACCTGTACCGGTACCAAGTCACAGTGCAGGGGTACTGTGCAGGGGTACAGGCTAATTGAGGTAATCTGTACATTTAGGTGAGGGTGAAGTGACTATGCAAATGTAACAAACAGCGAGTAGCAGCAGTGTACAAGCGGGGGTTAATGTAAATTGTCCGGTGGCGATTTTTATTAATTGTTCAGCAGTCTAATGGCTTTGGGGTAGAAGCTGTTGAGGAGCCTTTTGGCTCTGGATTTGGCGCTCTGGTACCGCTTGCCGTTCAAGTAGCAGAGAAAACAGTCTATAACTTGGGTGACTGGAGTCTCTGACAATTTTATGGGCTTTCCTCTGACATCACCTATTATATACAGTTGAAGTTGGAAGTTTACATACACTTAGGTTGGAGTCATTAAAACTTGTTTTTCAAACACTCCACAAATTTCTTGACAACAAACTATAGTTTTGGCAAGTCGGTTAGGACGTCTGCTTTGTGCATGACACAAGTAATTTTTCAAAAAAATGCTTACAGATAATTGCTTACAGATTATTTCACTTATAATTCACTGTATCACAATTCCAGTGGGTCAGAAGTTTACATACACTGCGTTGACTGTGCCTTTCAGCAGCTTGGAAAATTCCAGAAAAGGATGTCATGGCTTTAGGAGCTTCTGATAGGCTAATTGATATCATTTAAGTCAATTGGAGGTGTACCTGTGGAAATATTTCAAGGCCTAACTTCAAACTCGATGCCTCTTTGCTTGACATCATGGGGAAATCAAAAGAATTCAGCCAATACCTCAGAAAAAAATGGTAGACCTCCACAAGACTGGCTCATCCTTGGGAGCAAATTCCAAACGCCTGAAGGTACCACATTTATCTCTACAAACAATAGTACACAAGTATAAACACCATGGGACCACGGAGCCGTCATACCGCTCAGGAAGGAGACACGTTCTGTCTCCTAGAGATTAATGTACTTTGGTGTGAAACGCGCAAATCAATCCCAGAACAACAGCAAAAGACCTTGTGAAGATCCTGGAGGAAACAGGTTCAAAAGTATCAATATTCATAGTAAAACGAGTCCTATATTGACATAACCTGAAAGGCCGCTCAGCGAGGAAGAAGCTACTGCTCCAAAAACTGCCATAAAAAAAGCCAGACTACGGATTGCAAATGCACAAGGGGACAAAGATTGTACTTTTTGGAGAAATGTCCTCTGGTCTGATGAAACAAAAATAGAACTGTTTGGCCATAATGACCATCGTTATGTTTGGAGGAGAAAGGGTGAGGCATGCAAGCCGAAGAACACCATACCAACCGTGAAACACGGGGGTGGCAGCATCATGTTGTGAGGGTGCTTTACTGCAGGAGGAACTGGTGCACCTCACAAATTAATGGCATCATGACGCAGGAAAATTATGTGGATATATTGAAGCAACATCTCAAGACATCAGTCAGGAAGTTAAAGATTCGTCGCAACTGGGTTTCTAAATGGACAATGACCCAAAGCATACTTCCAAAGCTGTGACAAAATGGCTTAAGGACAACAAGGTCAAGGTATTGGAGTGGCCATCACAAAGCCCTGACCTCAATCCTATAGAAAATTTGTGGGCAGAACTGAAAAAGTCCATGCGAGCAAGGAGGCCTACAAACCTGACTCAGTTACATCAGCTCTGGCTGGAGGAACAGGCCAAAATTCACCCACGTTATTGTGGGAAGCTTGTGGAAGGCTACCCGAAACGTTTGACCCAAGTTAAACAATTCAAAGGCAATGCTAGCAAATACTAATTGAGTATATGTAAACTTCTGACCCACTGTTAATGTGATGAAAGAAATAAAAGCTGAAATAAATCACTCTCTACTCTTATTCTGACATTTCACATTCATAAAATAAAGTGGTGATCCTAACTGACCTAAGACATGGCATTTCTACTAGGATTAAACGTCAGGAATTGTGAAAAACTGAATAAACGTATAAGCCAAATTTTATGTAAACTTTTGACTTCAACTGTAGGTCCTGGATGGCAGGAAGCTTGACCCCAGTGATGTACTGGGCTGTTCACACTACCCTCTGTAGTGCCTTGTGGTCAGATGTTAAGCAGTTGCCATACCAGGCTGTGATGCAACCGGTCAGGATGCTCTCGATGGTGCAGCTGTAGAACCTTTTGAGCATCTGGGGGCCCATGCCAAATCTTTTCAGTCTTCTGAGGGGGAAAAAGTTTTTTTGTGCCCTATGTTTGGACTATGATAGTTCATTGATGATGTCGACCCACTCCACTACAGCCCCGTCGATGATAATGGGGGCCTGTTCGGCCCACCTTTTCCCGTAGTCCACAATTAGGTACTTTGTCTTGCTCACATTGAGGGAGAGGTTGTTGTCCTGGCACCACACTGCCACTTCTCTGACCCTATAGGCTGTCTCATTATTGTCGCTGATCAGGCCTACCACCGTTATATTGTCGGCAAACTTAATGATGGTGTTGGAGTCATGTTTGGCCACGCAGTTGAGGGTGAACAGGGAATACAGGAGGTGACTAGGTACACACCCATGATGGGCCCCAGTGTTGTTGCCTACGCTTACCACCTGGGGGCTGCCCACCAGGAAGTCCAGGATCCAGTTGCAGACGGAGGTGTTTAGTCCCAGAGTCCTTAGTTTAGTGATGAGCTTTGTGGGCACTATGGTGTTGAACGATGAGCTGTAGTTGATAAACAGCATTCCGGCATAGGTGTTCCTTTTGTCCGGGAGGATACTGTTGATGTGAGCCATGACCAGCCTTTCAAAGCACTTCATGGCTACCGACATGAGTGCCACGGGGCGGTAATCCTTTAGGCAGGTTACCTTCGCTTCCTTGGGTACAGGGACTATGGTGGTCTGCTTGAAATGTGGGTATTACCGACTCGGTTTAGGGAGAGGTTGAATATGTCAGACTTGACACACTTGACAGTTGGTCCACGCATGCTTTGAGTACACGTCCTGGTAATCCATCTGGCCACGAGGCTTTGTGAATGTTAACCTTTTTAAAGGTTTTGTTCACATCGGCTACTGAGAACGTTATCACACAGTCATCCAGAACAGCTGGTTCTCTCGTGCATGCTTCAGTGTTGCTTGCCATGAAACGAGCATAAAAGGCATTTAGCTCACCTGGTAGGCTCGCGTCACTGGGCAGCTCGTGTCTGGGTTTCCCTTTCTTGTCTGTAATAGTTTTCAAGCCCTGCCTCATCTGACAAGAATCAGAGCCGGTGTAGTAGGATTCAATCTTAATCCTGTATTGACGCTTTGCTTGATGGTTTGTCTGAGGGCATAGCTGAATTTCTTATGTGTCGGCATTAGTCTCCAGCTCCTTGAAAGCGGTAGCTCTAGTCTTTAGCTCGATGTGGATGTTGCCTGTAATCCATGGCTTCTGGTTGGGATATGTACATACTGTCACTGTGGGGACGACATCATCGATGCACTTATTGATGAAGCTGAGGTGGTGTATTCCTCAATGCCATTGGATGTATCCCGGAACATGTTTCAGTCTGTGCTAGCAAAACAGTCCTGTAGTGTTGCATCCACGTCATCTGACCACTTCCATATTGAGCGAGTCACTAGTGCTTCCTGCTTTAGTTTTGCTTGTAAGCAGGAATCAGGAGGATAGAATTGTGATCAGATTTGCCAAATGGGGAGTGGGGAGAGCTTTGTAGGCATCTCTGTGTGTGGAGTAAAGGTGGTCTCGGATTTTTTTCCCCCTGGTTACACGTGTGACGTAGAAGTCCGTCACTGGCCGCGGGCAGCATTTGGTTCTTTAACGCACGCACATATTCATCACTCCTCCCTGCTCTGTTATAAGATCAGTTAACAATGTGGGTCGACACACAAATGAACTTCTGTCTTAGTACATACATTTCACACTTGTCAGTGTTCATATTTAATATAAGCAATATTTATTATACTTATATATGATATATGTTGTGGATAAGCGCATTGTTTGTTCTGTTCCTCTCTATCTCTGTAGCTTCCGGGTATGATGGATAAGGACCCGAGCGAAGGGAATTGGGCTAACTTTGTAGTGCCTGTCCCGAATGGTTCATTCATGTAAATGGGCATATTGAAAGACACTGTCAGTAGTGAATTATTGTTGTAAATGTTATATTGGGATATTGTTTCATAAAAACGTGTTGCAATGTATATCATTTAGTATGTTTAGTTAATGGAAAATGTAGGTTTGACTAGGTAATCGCTTAATTAATTAGTGTTAAAATCAGAAATTTATTTTGATTTGTTTAACACTTTTTTGGTTACTCCACGATTCCATGTTATTTCATAGTGTTGATGTCTTCACTATTATTCTACAGTGTAGAAAACAGTAAAATAAAGAAAAACCCATGAATGAGTAGGTGTGTCCAAACTTTTGACTGGTACTGTATATTGCCCTTTTTCAAAGCTCTGACAAACATCTCATGAGAATAAGCATTCTAAGAAATTACATTCATATTACACATGTCATCAATATCACGTTTGAATGAGAAGGAAATTGCACAGACGAAAAAGAAGATCAACCTAGAACTTCTATAACTGATACTCCGAGACTGAGTCAAACTCAAAGCAGTATTTACCTGCTTATTTTTAGGTTCTAAATAAGCGCATTACCTTGGTTCATTTTTTTGGGGCTCTAAAGATAGTTTAGGCCATACATACAGGTTATTTAATTACACATGTCATCCAGAACTAACTGTACTGCATCAATGTATAACAAACATCTGAGACAGAAAGTGAATGCATGCACTCTTGGTCTCATCATCATACGTTGTCCTATAAAAAGTAGACTACCTGCATTTCCCTTGGAAGACAAGTCGCCTCCCGGCATCCCTAATTCTCTTCCCTCCCATCCCTCCCTCTTGTCCACTGGGCTTTTTTCTGCCAGCTTAGCTTGGGAGATGAGATGCGCTCTGACAAGCCCAGATGGGCAGCGCCGGCATACGGATGTAAGTGACAGTGCCTGCCCCCAGAGTGGAGAAGTGTCAGGGGGAGCCGGGTGGCAGAGCACAGCAGAGTGAGTGTGCGTCTCAAATGACACCCCTTTCTATTTAAAGTGAATTACTTTTTGCTATAGGGCTCTGCTCAATAGTAGTGCACTATGTAGTGTGCCATTTGGGAGTGAATGGCTGTAATGGAGGAAGAATGAGAATAACTCTCACAGTGGCTCTGAAGAAGCAGAACAGAAGGAGCCAGGGGCTGAGACTTAAGTGGACCCCATCCTCCAATCCATTCATTAACCTTCAGTGCCTGGCTCCAGAGGTTTTTCACCTTACTTAGTGTAAAGGCAAGCTGGAGGGACACATAACATCTAGTGTGACAATATGATTTGTGGGAAGATGCTCATCATGAAAAGCTTAGGACTCTTCCCTTCTACTCCCTCTCCATGATGCGAAGCAGCAAGCGTGCCTGATGTGATGGTAGCCGCAGTGGTGATGAACCTTCTGGAAAGCCATTTATCCATGCAGACTTGGTGTCAGTCTAAATATAAGGGCATCAGCCGCATTGTCTCTAATCAACTGGTCACAAAGGACTAGCCTGGGTGTAGAAATGTATTATTGTTTTATTTGCTCAAGGTCCCACCAGTGAGCCTCATACAAGCCAAGCCACTCAACGTGCAAAATATGGGGGGGGTGCCAGAGAGCGTGCTATGGAGTAGACGTGCGTTGCTAGAGCTCCGCTCCAGTTTGAAACAAATTAGTATTTATCTTAACCTCTCACGACCTATAACTTCAAACAAATATGACAAAGGGAAAAGGCACCAGAAAAGGGAGCACTAAACAAGATAACTTGAATGAGATAGACAATGAACCAATTTCAATGTCGCCCACCCATGAGGAGTTAGCTGAAGAGGCTAGCTTCCAAGAGCCCCCCACAGAGCCTACGCAAAGTGACATACTGGCTGCCATAAACTCACTAAGCAAGAAGGTGGACACAGGGTTGGCTGATATCTCAAAGAGTATTGGGACTTTGGCCGAAACTGTGAAGGCAACTCAGGTACGCAACAAATGCAGGGCGGCCAACATCCGATATGGATTCCTCTTCCCAGCCCGTACGTTTGACAACCCAAAAGAGGCCGATCGGTTCTTGACAAGCAAGCTCCCTGGCTGAGGATACAGAACGTCTGTGTCAGCCGGATAAATGACCAAATACAGGCCAGGAATGTGTTTGGATTTCCGGACTAAGGCTTTTCGATTAGAAGATCAGAATTTGGGACTTATGATTGGTGAGATGTTCTGGCTAATATAGCATTGTTTGGCACATCATGTTTTAGCGCCACTCACCCCCTAACGTGAGAGTTAAGTGTTAAGTGTTATTTAATATTAGCGTATATGCGGAGCATCTATAGACGACGAGTTAGTTCAAGCTGTATGTCTAGACACCCTAAGGTTTGTGTGTTAGCCAAGGAGTGCTTCGTTTGGGGAAGTCACTCAGTAAAGGGACGGAGGGGGGGATGGGTATGTGTTTTATGTTCAAGTTTATTATTAGTACAGGTGGCATGACAAGCTCCCGCACGGCGGGACGTTTTTCTTCTGGGTTTTGTATGACAGCAACAATTTGCTCTAAAATAAGAAATGCCACATAGTGACAGAGCACAGAGTAGACCAGGTGGAATAAAGATAGTCAGCTGGAACTGTAATGGCTTAGGGCAAGTGGTGAAACGAGCCAAGGTTTTTTCTCACCTTAAATCACTGGGTGCTGACATAGTGCTTCTTCAAGAAACTCATATTAAACGCTCCGCTCAGGCCAAGCTACGAGTCGGCTGGATCGGTCAGATATACCAGTCTAACTTTGATGCAAAAGGAGAGGGGTAGCAATCCTGATAAGGAAAAACATTCCGTTTGTTTACTCATCCTCGATTTCAGATCCTAATGGTCGGTATATTATTGTGGCTGGTACACTGAATTCGAAACCAGTAACCTTGGTCAATTTATATGGACCCAACTTCGATGATCCATTATTTTTTCAAAGGGTATTTAAGGACATACCAAATATCTTGGATACAAGTGTTATTGTGGGAGGTGACTTTAACTGTACGTTAGATCCTCCTTTAGATAAACAGCTATCAAGGTCACTTCAACAATCAAATGCCAGTGTCTGTCTAAATACATTGATGACAAACCTTAACATTGTCGATATTTGGAGACTGACGCACCCAACAGACAGGGATTATTATTTCTTTTCATCAGTTCATAAATCATATTCCAGAATTGACTATTTTTTGTTGGACTCCAAACTAATTTCAGCAGCTGAGTCGGTTACCTATCACCCTATTCTAATTACAGACCACTCTCCTCTGTCCAAGGTGCTGAAACTCTACAATATGTCGACAGGTCGGCGACCGTGGCGCTTAGACGCATACCTGCTGAAAGATTAAGCTTTTTGTCAGTATTTGAAGGAGCAGATTGCCTTTTTCCTCGGAACTAACGACACGGGGGATGTTGACGACTCCACCCTTTGGGAATCTCTAAAGGCTGTGATTAGAGTTTACATTATTTCTTATACATCAGAGAGGAAGAAACGCGCCAATACTAGGCTAAGAGAGATTGAAAGAGAGTTAGGGGAACAGGAGAACGTTTTTAGGACAAATTCCTCGTATACAGTCCTTGAGAAGATCACAAAGTTAAAATATGAATACAATACCATCCTTTCGAAACGGGTGGGCTCTTTACTTGCTAGAACGCAACAAAGTTATTTTGAACTGGGTGACAAACCACATAAATTATTAGCAAGACAGCTAAGGCATGTACAGGCATTTTTTTTCACCTTTATTTAACCAGGTAGGCTAGTTGAGAACAAGTACTCATTTGCAACTGCGACCTGGCCAAGATAAAGCATAGCAGTGTAAACAGACAACACAGAGTTACACATGGAGTAAACAATTAACACGTCAATAACACAGTAGAAAAAAAGGGAGTCTATATACATTGTGTGCGAAAGGCATGAGGAGGTAGGCGAATAATTACAATTTTGCAGATTAACACTGGAGTGATAAATGATCAGATGGTCATGTACAGGTAGAGATATTGCTGTGCAAAAGAGCAGAAAAGTAAATAAATAAAAACAGTATGGGGATGAGGTAGGTACAAATCGGTGGGCTATTTACCGATAGACTATGTACAGCTGCAGCGATCGGTTAGCTGCTCAGATAGCAGATGTTTGAAGTTGGTGAGGGAGATAAAAGTCTACAACTTCAGCGATTTTTGCAATTCGTTCCAGTCACAGGCAGCAGAGAACTGGAATGAAAGGCGGCCAAATGAGGTGTTGGCTTTAGGGATGATCAGTGAGATACACCTGCTGGAGCGCGTGCTACGGGTGGGTGTTGCCATCGTGACCAGTGAACTGAGATAAGGCGGAGCTTTACCTAGCATGGACTTGTAGATGACCTGGAGCCAGTGGGTCTGGCAACGAATATGTAGCGAGGGCCAGCCGACTAGAGCATACAGGTCGCAGTCGTGGGTGGTATAAGGTGCTTTAGTGACAAAACGGATGGCACTGTGATAAACTGCATCCAGTTTGCTGAGTAGAGTGTTGGAAGCAATTTTGTAGATGACATCGCCAAAGTCGAGGATCGGTAGGATAGTCAGTTTTACTAGGGTAAGTTTGGCGGCGTGAGTGAAGGAGGCTTTGTTGCGGAATAGAAAGCCGACTCTAGATTTGATTTTCGATTGGAGATGTTTGATATGAGTCTGGAAGGAGAGTTTACAGTCTAGCCAGACACCTAGGTACTTATAGATGTCCACATATTCAAAGTCGGAACCATCCAGGGTGGTGATGCTAGTCAGGCGTGCGGGTGCAGGCAGCGAACGGTTGAAAAGCATGCATTTGGTTTTAGTAGCGTTTAAGAGCAGTTGGAGGCCACGGAAGGAGTGTTGTATGGCATTGAAGCTCGTTTGGAGGTTAGATTGCACAGTGTCTAAGGACGGGCCGGAAGTATACAGAATGGTGTCGTCTGCGTAGAGGTGGATCAGGGAATCGCACGCAGCAAGAGCAACATCATTGATATATACAGAGAAAAGAGTCGGCCCGTGAATTGAACCCTGTGAACCCTGTGCACAGCGGAGAAGGTACGGTGGGATTCGAGATGGTCAGTGACCTGTTTGTTGACTTGGCTTTCGAAGACCTTAGATAGGCAGGGCAGGATGGATATAGGTCTGTAGCAGTTTGGGTCCAGGGTGTCTCCCCCTTTGAAGAGGGGGATGACTGTGGCAGCTTTCCAATCCTTGGAGGTTGAACAGGCTGCTGATAGGGGTTGCGAAAATGGCGGCGGATAGTTTCAGAAATAGAGAGTCCAGATTGTCAAGCCCAGCTGAATCGTACGGGTCCAGGTTTTGCTGCTCTTTCAGAACATTTGCTATCTGGATTTGGGTAAAGGATAACCTGGAGAGGCTTGGGCGAGTAGCTGCGCGGGGGGCGGAGCTGTTGGCCGAGGATGGAGTAGCCAGGCGGAAGGCATGGCCAGCCTTTGAGAAATGCTTGTTGAAGTTTTCGATAATCATGGATTTATCAGTGGTGACCGTGTTACCTAGCCTCAGTGCAGTGGGCAGCTGGGAGGAGGTGCTCTTGTTCTCCATGGACTTCACAGTGTCCCAGAACTTTTTGGAGTTGGAGCTACAGGATGCAAATTTCTGCCTGAAGAAGCTGGCCTTAGCTTTCCTGACTGACTGCGTGTATTGGTTCCTGACTTCCCTGAACAGTTGCATATCACGGAGACTATTCGATGCTATTGCAGTCCGCCACAGGATGTTTTTGTGCTGGTCGAGGGCAGTCAGGTCTGGAGTGAACCAAGGGCTATATCTGTTCTCAGTTCTGCATTTTTTGAACGGAACATTCTTGTCTAAAATGGTGAGGAAGTTACTTTTAAAGAATGACCAGGCATCCTCAACTGACGGGATGAGGTCAATGTCCTTCCAGGATACCCGGGCCAGGTCAATTACAAAGGCCTGCTCACAGAAGTGTTTTAGGGAGCGTTTGACAGTGATGAGGGGTGGTCGTTTGACTGCGGCTCAGTAGCGGATACAGGCAATGAGGCAGCGATTGCTGAGATCCTGGTTGAAGACAGCGGAGGTGTATTTGGAGGGCCAGTTGGTCAGGATGACGTCTATGAGGGTGCCCTTGTTTACAGATTTAGGGTTGTACCTGGTGGGTTCCTTGATGATTTGTGTGAGATTGAGGGCATCAAGCTTCGATTGTAGGACTGGATCTAGAGCTATTCACAAAATAAAAGACAAGAAGGGTAAAATAGTAACAGTTCCGCAGGATATTAATAAATGCTTTGCGCAGTTTTACTCAGAGCTATACCAATCAAAATGCGATGCTACTGATCCACAAACTATGGAACACTTTCTCGCTGAATGTGAACTACCTAAACTAGACAGGGGGGCAGCTTCTGCACTCGATGCAGGGATAACTTTGGAGGAAATTAACACAGCGATAGCACAATTTCCAAACAGCAAGGCCCCTGGGCCCGATGGATATGTAATAGAATTCTATAAGAAGTACTGCGCCAGTCTAGCTCTACTTATGTTGCGAATGTTTAAACATTCCAAAGAAAATGCCAAACTCCCGCAAACACTGTATGAGGCTACAATAGCACTGATCTTGAAAAAAGATAGAGATTCCATGGAGATGTCGTCTTGTCGCCCCATGTCGTTACTCCCCATAGAAAACAAGGTGTTGACAAAGATATTAGCAAACCGATTGAAAACATATATTTCTGACATCATACACCCTGACCAGACAGGTTTTATCCCAGGCCGACATACGGGCCGACATATACACTACAATTTGAGACGTCTTTTCAACGTAATGTATCACGATCATAAGGTTGAGGCAGTGGTAATAGCTCTTGATGCAGAGAAGGTGTTTGACCGGATTGAGTGGAAATATGATGTCGGTTCTGGAGCACTTCGGGTTCGGAAAGGAATTTATTAATTGGATAAGAATTATTTATGCACACCCAATGGCGTCCGTGGTAACCAATCAAGAAATGTCACAGTCATTCCGCCTGTTCAAAGGATGTCGACAGGGGTTCCCTATTTCTCCTGCTCTCTTCGCTATAGCCATGGAACCCCTTGCTACTCGCATTCGGGCATATGCCGATATAGCTTCTGTTCAAATAAAGGACACACAGCACAAAATTTCCCTATATGCAGACGATGTTCTTTTGTTTTTGTCCAAACCTAAAACTTCTATTCCACCCTTACTTAACTTGATAAACACATTTGGCTCTTTTTCTGGCTACTAGATAAACTGGCAAAAAAGATGCCAATATCACGGCCTGTGGATATGCAATTTCTGCAATCTACCCCGTTTAGAACAGTGATGGACAAGTTCACAAGCCTTGGCATTGTAGTGACAAGAGACCTTGATCAGCTATTGAAAGCGAATTTGGACATGAAAATATATCAGCTTAAACAAAATATAGATTTTTGGAAAACTCTGCCTATCTCCTTGGTTGGTCGTATAAACGCTATTAAAATGGTTGTCCTACCCAGGTTTCTCTACCCAATTTCATACCACAAAGCTATTTTAAGAAATATTTATGCAAGTACAAAATAGAGGGGGGCTTTGGCCTCCCTCACTTTAAACTGTATTATTGTGCTTTTAATCTGAACATAGTGTCTTTCTGGAGGGAAAGCTTAACTGCGATGAGACAGAAGGATATGCCTGCATGGCTTTTGATTGAACAGGCCTCCTGTCAACGTTCCTCACTCCCTGCACTTGTTAATAGCCCATCATATGTGAAAAAATCCACTTATGACTCTAACCCAGTCATTTGTCATACGCTTAGGATCTGGAAACAGATTAGGTATTTTCTTAACATACCCACTGTATACATTGACAGCCCGATTTGCCTGAATCGTGCTTTCCACCCCGCATTGGATGAAGTGGTGTTTTCACAGTGGATGGAGAAGGGGCGCACAACAATTGGTAATCTATACATAGATGGTCAGTTAGCTTCATTTCAACAATTACAGGGAAAGATCAACATGCCAACAACACATTTTTTCAGATACCTCCAAATCAGGAATTTCGTAAGGACACATATCCCACAGTATGGCATGAAGCCAAATAGTCCTACATTAGATAGCTTGATCCTTGTCAAACCCCATTCAAAAGGGTCGGTCTCTAGACTGTATGATGTGCTACAGGCCCACATAGAGGTATCCACAGACACCATTAAAAGGTCTTGGGAACAAGAACTTGGGTCAGAAATCTCAGATGAGGACTGGGTAGAAGCTCTCAGGAATATAAACCACAGTTCAGTGAATGCCAGACACAACCTTGTACAGTTTAAGGTGATACACAGGTTACATTACTCAAAAGTAAAACTGCATAAAATATTCCCGGACACCTCACCACTGTGTGAGAGGTGCAAGCAAGATGAGGGGACGTTGACCCACTTATTCTGGACATGTCCTAAGTTACATGTTTACTGGGCTCTCATTTTTGATTACTTATCTAGAGCCTTTGATAGAGTTCTAGCCCCAGACCCATTGACCGCTCTGTTTGGTACAGTTGATGGGAATAACCACGAAGGGAAAGCTGTCTCTCTCTGTACTCTATTAGCCAAAAGGCTCATATTGCAATTTTGGAAACTGGAGACTGTACCTACCTTTGAAATGAGGTTATGGGATTTAGGGAATGTAATAAATATGGAAAATATTCAATACAATACCTCCAATAGAAGTCCAATGTTTTACAAAATATGGCAGCCGATACTGGATAAATGGTCTAGTCCCGCTTCATAACTGGGTTGACGATCTGCTGCTACTCTGTGCTGTACTCCACTCAACATTTATTTTTGGCTTAACTACACTGCTTGTAATGACTATATGCTGTCTTCATATACATGTACCACCTAATAGGATTTTGTTTTATTTTGTGTATGTGTGAGTTAAGTTTTGTTTTGTTTTGTCCTCTAAATTGGCCATCCCATTCAACAGTACAATGAATGTCATTGTTAGTATTGCTGTCTTTTTTATTAGATTTTTTATTGTAAAATAATAAACATATTATTATTTTTAAAAATTACAAAAACGTGCAAAATATGTTCCTTAGGGAAGTCAGAAGTTGGCAGGTAGCAGCTACTGAATTGCTCGTGTAGGCCTGTGTGTCCAACTGCAGAGGGAGTGGATGAGTCTTTCTTATTTGTATTCAGTGTGTTGCGTCTTAAATCAGTGGCTCTTTTTCCTCCATACCAGTAGTTTGTTTTATATTTGCAGAAATGCCCCAACGCTGAAACAAGGGGAGAAGGTTAATCTGCCGGCTTTTGAAGTCAGGGTTATGTCTCATTGACTATACACGAAAGGGGAAAGCTTCTCAAGGCTGCTATGAACTCAAAAAATGCAGCTTTTCCATCTCTCTGTGTTTTGTCTTTGAACCTCTTCGTAAAGGGTTAAGGTGACTTTGGGGATTTAGCACCCAACATAATGTAGTGCTGTAGTATACAATACGTTTCCTCTGTGATATCACAATAATATCCTCATAGTAAACTCAATGTTATTTTGACAACATGTGCTGCGAACAAAACACACCTGAGAAGTTTCAAAAACACGCACGCTGACATGTTCATTAGCAGAACACCTGAGACGAGCCTGAAGAAGGTGCTGTAAATTATGCTATGGCAATGCATCTTTCATCGTTACAGCAACATACCTGAGAGAGGAGCCATGAAAATGCTCTCATTATTATCACAGACAGCCTCCTACTTGATAGAGTCTTGGGAACTTTTCCTCACAAAGTATTCATATCCCTTGACATATTCCACATTTTGTTGTGTTACAGCCTGAATTCAAAATGGATTAAATTGATTGTTTTTCTCACCAATATACGCACAATGCTCCATAATGACAAAGTAAAAACATGTTTTCATTTTTTTTTTAAATGTACTGGAAATTAAATACAGAAATATCTAATTCACATAAGTATTCACACCCCTGAGTCAATACATGTTAGAATCACCATTGTCAGTGATTAGAGCTGTGAGTTTTTCTGGGTAAGTCTCTAAGATCTTTGCACACCTTTATTGTACAATAGTTGCACATTATTATTAAACAATTATTCAAGCTCTGTCAAGTTGGTTATTGATCATTGCTAGACAGCCATTTCCAAGTATTTCCATAGATTTCAAGACGATTTAAGTCAAAACTGTAACTAGGCCACTCAGGAACATTCATTGTTGTCTTGGTAAGCAGTATACGGTCCTGTTAAAAGGTGAGTTTGTCTCCCAGTGTCTGGTGGAAAGCAGACTGAATCAGGTTTTCCTGTAGGATTTTGCCTGTGCTTAGCTCTATTCTATTAATTTTTATCCTAAAAATACTTCCTCGTCCTTGCCAATGACACGCATACCCGTAACATGATGCAGCCACCACCATGCATGAAAATATGAAAAGAGGTACTCCGAGATTTGTTTGTGTTGGATTTGCCCCAAATATAACGCTTTGTATTCAGGACATTATGTTTATTTCTTTGCCACAAACAGGATGCATGTTTTGAAATATTTTTTTATTCTCTACATACTTCCTTCTTTTCATTCTGTCATTTAGGATAGTATTGTGGAGTATCTACAATTTTGTTGATCCATCCTCAGTTCTCTCTTATCACAGCCATTAAACTGTAACTGTTTTAAAGTCAACATTGGTCTCATGGTGAAAACCCTGAGCGGTTTCCTTCCTCTCTGGCAACTGAGTTAGGAAGGACGCATGTCTCTTTGTAGTGACTGGGTGTATTGATACACCATCCAAAGTGTAATTAATAACTTCACCATGCTCAAAGGGATATTCAGTGTCAGCTTCTTCTTTTTTACCAATAGGTGCCCTTCTTTGTGAATCATTGGAAAACCTCCTTGTTTTTTGTGGTTGAATCTGTGTTTGAAATTCAGTGTTCGAATGAGTGACCTTACAGATAATTGTATGTGTGGGGTAAAGAGATGAGGTAATCATTCAAAAATCAAACACTATTATTGCTCACAGACTGAGTCCATGCAACTTATCATGTGACTTGTTAAGCACATTTTTATTCCTGAATTTATTTAGGCTTGTCATAATAAAAGGGGTTGAATACTTACTGACACAAGACAATTCAGCTTTTCATTTTTAATGAATTTGAACATTTCTTAAAACATTATTCCACATTGACATTGTGGCCAGTGACACAAAATGTCAATTTAATACATTTAAAAATTCAGGCTATAATAAAACAAAATGTGGAAAAAGTCAAGGGATGTGAACTTTCTGAAGGCACTGTACCTGGAATAATAGAAAGGGAATTAGGTTTTTCCTTTCCCTTTTCTCGCTGTTCTTCCCTTTCATTTGCTTTCCCATTCCCTTCCTTCCCTTCCTTTCCCTCGGCTCCAGCATGACCTTTTCCTCATCCCTCCATCCTTACCTCCAAGCCGAGGGAACAAGCCCAAAGACATCATCATCAATAAGACGTGGTGGTGTACCATTACTAAATCCCCCCAATGCCAAGAGAGAGTGGAGTCCGTTAAAACGTATATTTAAGTGAGGGACAAAGCAAAGTCCTTTGGGAAAAAAACAAGAGCCAGAAAATAGTATTCCACAAACAGGTAGAACATCACAAATGGATTCCAAAGGGCAAATAGTGATGAATTTGCCAGTGTTACAAAAATGGGTTGAAAATGTTAATTGTTGGTCACGCTTTACATTGAATTGTTGGTATTACTGTTATTACTGTGTTATTAGTGTGTAATTATTTATATTTAAATACAGTGAAACAAGTATTATATTATATTTATTCATTGTTACACTGTATTCATACAAGGATGGTGTTAAGGCTTGGGTTAGACTTAACGCTTAAGGGTTGTGGTTAGGGTTGTAGTTGAGGCTAGTGTTTGGGTTAGGGTTGTAGTTGAGGCTAGTGTTTGGGTTAGGGTTGTAGTTGAGGCTAGTGTTTGGGTTAGGGTTAGGGTTGAGGATAGGGTTAGTGTTGAACTGGGATGTGGACATGAAGCTAGGGTTAAGGTTGTGGTTGAGGATAGGTTTAGGGTTGAACTGGGATGTGGACATGAAGCTAGGATTAGGGTTATGGTGAGGATAGATTCAGGGTTGAACGGGGATGTGGACATGAAGCTAGGGTGAGGGTTGAGTATCAGTTTAGGGTTGAACTGGGATGTGGACAGGAAGCTTCAACCCTATCACTATGCACAGCTGTAACACCAACCCTATCCCTAACCCTAGTTTAGCAATACATATCATTACCTAGGCCTAGATTAAATCCGTAGTGCGAAAGATCTGAGTTAAAGCATGACTGACATTTAAAGGCAACATTCCAGTGTTAGCGGAGACTGCATCCACGGTAAAAGCTGTATATGTCAGCTCAGTCGGAAATGATCTTAAAATGGCAACCACTAAAGCATCTAGCATCTAGCATCTAGCCCCTAGCATCTAGCATCTAGCCCCTAGCATTATGAGTTTTTGTTGCACGGTGCCCCATAATGAGTCATATTACACTGAGCTCAGCTGACATAGTCCCAACACTCTTGGGTGCAGTCGGTGCAATTTAGTAACAGGAAACTAGCTCTGCCAGTGCACTGGTTAATATCATCCAAACACTTCCAAACTGGCAAATTTAGCGGAACAGTTCATACTTTCCAGAGGGGAGAGGGAGTGAGCAGAATGACAGTGTACTGTAGGTTGTGAAAATAACATTCTGTTCTCCAGTGTGCATGTCCTGTTGAATATCCTCTTTTTCCAATTTCATTGGTCCATCAACTATTCATTTCAACCCCTTTCACCATTCCATGATATATTCCATGATTGATCATTGAGGTTTAGAAGCTGCATGTCTTTACACATATTTTGCTTTCAGCCATTTCCATGTAGCCTATTTGGAATTGCCTCACATGGTGATTTCAGGTGAAATGGAAGTCTGCTTTTACTTGACAAAGTACCAGACTGGTGTTTGGTGTGAGGTTACATTAGTTAAGATCCTCAGTTTTGCGCTGCAACTTTGTAGCTTGGCTAAGTGCTGGTTTGCCTGGAGGAATTTCTCTTGATGGGCCTACCAGTCAGCAGACGCAAGAGAACGAAGCCTTAGCTCTCTGAGAGATGTATAATTACCTCAAAGCTCTCTCACTCTCACTCTCTCGCTCTTTCTCTCTTTTTCTCTCTCTCTCCCTTTCTGTGTTATCATAATCTCTGTGTTCATAACAGTTGCTCCCCTAGTTATGATTAATTGAAAGTTTGCCATAAAAATAATTACAAGCTCAGGAAACACATTGGAGACTCTGTTGTGAGGACTAAGTTTGAAACCACAGGCATTCCATTTGATTGGAGGCTATGCCTTTATTTATGTTATGTCTGGTGGTGTGGTTTTTCTCCCCTAAAAGACTAAATGTTAGTTTTGGTAAATAGATCCACTAAAATGCAACTTTTGTGGAAAGGCATATACAGTACATACCCATTGGCAAACAGATCACTGAAAAATAAGACAAAACGAAGGAGATTGAAAATAATAAAAGAGGACAATAAATCATGTTTGCCAGTTGAAGATCAGAGATGAGAAGTGGAGTTCATTGCTTTTTCAAATCCATTAAAATGTTGCCTTTATCTGAGGCCAAATTACAAAGTGGCACAATGACAGAGGATGAGTCAGATTGAAGAGGGAGGGACAGGTGGCTCGGGGCCATGTCTATCTGCACTGACTAACTTTAACATTTACATGAAAATTAACTGGTAAGCGACAAGTCCTCCAAGCATCAACACTGAGTTAGCCTGCTGAGCTGAAGCCTAGGAATTAGCTCACAGGAGCTATTGCGAGTCCTCAAATCTCAGGCAAGTTAGTCATCAGGCAACCAAGGTCCTGGACCACTTCTTAAACAAGCACTCTGCTAGGGTATATTTGTGGTACATTAACGTCTGTCAAGAACATTTTCAAAATCTGAAGATGGCAGCAAATGTGTAAATGTCTTTTATTAATGTCTGGGTAGCAGTAATAATAGCATGCAGGGAATGGACTACCAATCAAGGGAAGATTTCAGGGAAAACTCATAGATTATAAAATGAGCTGAGCCTAAAGATTTGCACGGTTGGAATAATCAGTATTTATAGTAGAAGCACTGACAAATAACCTTTCTGTACATTTACATCAAACTGACAAGAAAATATGATAACACTCTTATCGTGATTAATTGAAAAAGTGCACAACTTTATTTAACTACAAAAGACGTACAGAATTTAGAGATCTAACGGTTATCATTCAGATTCAGGCGTTTCTTCTCATGTTGGAACGATATGGAATCAACGTGAATGTAATGTCAGGGACAAAACTCAATAACTATTCCTCAATATCTGTGATCCATTTGAATCTTTTCACATGGATTGGGAGTACCACTCTCTGAAGCTTTTAGCATTTTTTTGAGAAAGAGACTTCTTAAATCTGTAGATATTATGAAGTAACTTCATGCACTAAAATGTTTTTTTTTAAGTTGTCATAAATGTTTTACCAATGATCAGGTTATCTCTTATAAAAAGAGCACAACTGTGAACTGACTGACTGCTAAGCCATTGGACTGTAGATGGATACTACAGTACCATCCATGGGACGGTCCCGAATGGCACAAGCAAGGCACTAAATCCTAATTGCTCCAGGGGCACTGTACAATGGTGACCCTGGCCATGACCCCAATCCCTGCGGTGTCTCAGGGGGAGTTGGGATATGCAAGAAACATATTTCCATTACATACCTCCAACTGGACACAGACGTCAATCCAACGTCTATTCCACTTTGATTCAACATTGATCCAACCAGTGTGTGCCCAGTGGGCTGTGTGTAGCAGGACAAATATAAGCACCCTCAAAAATATTGTTATTAGTATTATCATTGTAAATAATGCCCTTGTTTTGACCAGGGCCCTGGTCAAATGTAGTGCATTATATAGGAAACACTTTAGTTACTCATTCCATCTCACAGAGAGATAAGACAGTCTTTCTTTCTTTTTATCAGATTTTTCTACAGCTGAGTTGGTTCAGTGGTTGGGTGCTCTATTAAATAGTCTTCTATTTTTAATAGAATGGGTAGCATGGATAAAACGCTGTAATATCCTCCAAAGTGAGAGAATTTAGATCGAACACAATCAAAGAATGCAAAGGCATTTCAATTTTTTTCATGTTTACTCAGCCTCTTTATGCCTTACAAAATAGATTTCTGTCTCATTGTGAGATTCCTTTCTGAAACAATCTGTATTCTGTCCCCAATTCATACGCATTGGCTATGTAACGATTACTATTCACCCTGCAGTAACAAAGAAATGGACCAGCAATACACAACACAGATGGTCAGTCTGTCATGATGAATAACATTGTAGTTGGGAGGAGATTTTCTCCACGTGTAATGTTGAGTTTTCATAGTATGCTAGCCCTAACCTGTCTCCTGTTACTTCAATTATGCATGGAGAGTGCTGTGCTGTGCTGTGCTGTGCTGTGCTGTGCTGTGCTCCTCCCTTAAGAATGTGTATGTGTGTTTGTCTGACATAGCGGGGTTGACAAGACACCAGACCAGAGGATCTCTTACTCACAACACATCCACCATGATGATGACTCACCTAGCTATGCATTATAATAATATGACTAAGTCCGCATCCTTAATGGCACTCTATTTCCTATGTAGGGCCTATAGGAAATAGGGTGCCATTTAGGACACAACCCTGTTTAACATGTGTACTGCAGATTCTCAGGGTTAAGGTGCCAACCATTATCTGATCATAGGGAGATGCTGTATGAAGGATCTAATATTTTTTCTTCTTCTTTTCTTTCCTGCCCTACCGTCCCTACCATCCGTACCCTGATTGGAGTAAACTAACGGACAACAATACTTCTACTGTGACTTACAGTTATTTTCTCTCACATATATATATTACCTGTAGTTAAATAAATATACATACAGTATATTCCTAATTTCCTCTTTCTTCAAGTGCTCCTCTTTCTTTCACCCACAGCGACCAATCACTGAAATCTAACAGTACAGCTCCCACGATCATCTTATTATCAATTTCTTTCAACCAATCATCAGTCATGTGTGTCAGTGTAGTAGATGTTGAATGCCCTTCTCTATAAGCATGCTAAAAGTATGTTGTTAATTTATTTACAGAGAAATAGCATTGTATTTGGTCAAACACAATTTTTCCCAACAGTTTGCTAAGAGCTGGCAGCCAGCTTATAGGCCTGCTGTTAGAACCAATAAAGGCCGCTTTACCAACCTTGGGTAGCGGAATTACTTTGGCTTCCCTCCAGGCCTGAGGACAAAGAATTTCCTCTAGGCTCAGATTAAAAATATGACAGATAGGAGTGGCTATAGAGTCAGCTATCATCATCAGTAGCTTTTCATCTAAGTTGTCAATGCCAGGAGGTTTTTCATTATTGATCGATAACAATAATTTTTCACTTCCACTAACTTTACAAAATTCAAACTTGCAATGCTTTTTTACCATTATTTGTTTTTTTATGCATGAATACGATGGCTCACTGTTCGTTGTTGGCATTTCCTGCCTAAGTTTGCCCACTTTGCCAATTAAATAATCATTAAAATAAATGGCAACATCAAATGGTTTTGTGATTAATAAGCCATCTGATTAGATGAAAGATGGATTTGAATTTGTCTTTCTGCCCATCATTTCATTTAAAGTACTCAAGTTTTTTTCCAACATGATTTATTTAGTCACATCTCAATTAGCAGTAAGTAAGCCAGTCAGATGTGCAGCCAGACTTAGTAGCCACTCCTTTTGCCTCATCTCATTCAACCATACAGTTTTTCACTTCCTCATCAATCCATGGAGCCTTAACAGTTCTAACAGTCAGTTTCTTAACAGGTGCATGTTGATCAATAATTGGAAGAAGCAATTTCATAAATTCATCAAGTCTAGATGCTCCTAATTAATCACATCAGACCAACAAATATTTTTAACATCATCCACATAAGAGTCACATACACTATTTTAGGCACAGCTGTTGGATCTTTGGCTTTCCTGGATATAGCCACGATATTGTGATCACTGCATCCAATGGGTACGGATACAGCTTCAAAACAAAGTTATACAGTATTAGTAAAAATGTGATCGATACATGTGGATGATCTTGTTCCTGTAGTGTTTGTAAATACCCTGGTAGGTTGATTAATAACCTGAACCAGATTACAGGCACTGGTTATAGTGATAAATTTCTCTTGAGTGGACAGCTTGATGAAAACCAGTCAATATTCAGTTCCCCAAGAAAGTAGACCTCTCTGTTTACATCACATACACTATCAAGCATTTCACACACATTATTTAGATACTGACTGTTAGCACTTGGTGGCCTATAGCAACACCCCAAAAGAAAAGGCTTTAGATGTGCCAAGTGAACCTGCAACAACAACACTTCAATAACACCTCCCCCACAAGCCTTTCTGTCTCTTATATAGATTTGATATCCTTGTATTGCTGTATCATCAAATTCATTATCGAAGTGAGCCTCAGAAATGGCTAATATACCGTATGAATGTTATCTGATGTTAGCAAGTTATTGATTTCGTGAACCTGATTTCTAAGGCTATATATATTAATATGGGCTGTTTTCAGCCCTTTCCTGGTTATCTTATCAGAGATAGACATCATTCTGAAAAGAGTAAACAAAGCAAGAGAAAAAAATATACATTCAGCAGCAATTGGTGTGTGTGCGCTGCAGGGTTGAAGCTATGAACCCATAGGCTTGGCTCTCTCGTCCCTTCCAGGTTTCTGGTAGGGACGGTGGACATTGAGCCTGTCATAACAGATCTAAGCAATGTCTCCACGCCCTCTGGCAGCTTTCATGGCTGGGATCAGTTCTTTCCTCTTCTGGCGCACAGCTTCAGGACAGTCCTCGTTGAGGAAGATATACTGTAAGTTCCTCTCAAGTTCTTGGCTCTTTACAGAACAGCTACCTTGTCCTTGAACCTCAGAAACTTGACCACTATTGGCCTGGGCCGGTGGGGGGGTTCCAGTCCTGTGGACATGCTCCACCTCAATCTTTCTGTGGTCCATCTTCAATTTCTCAGAGATCATTTCCCTCACTTTGTCCTTAGACTCCGTCCACAACCATGTTCCACCTTGATTGTCCATCGAGATTGATTTATCTGTCATCGTTATCATGGATTCACACACAGAACTGATGTCCTGTCTCAATGATTTACAGATTGATTGAATGATTGTCATCTTGTCATCTTGCTGTTCTCCTATTTCAACTCATCAAGCTGACCCATGCTGGAGATGAAACATGGTCTGTGTCCCAAATGGCACCTTATTCCCTATATAGTGTATTCATTTGCTGGTCAAAAGTAGTGCAATATAAAGGAAATAGGGGGCCATTTGGGACACACAGGGATAAGAAGAACGGTACACTCCGTCCATACGTCAATTACAGTCAATTGCATTCACTCAGTAGTGCAGAATGAACCATCTTGTTCTGTAAATGCAGAAAATGTTCATTATTCATAGAACATTGATAACTTGATCACTTGTCAATCACTGTTGGGTTCAGTAACTAAATGTGTTATTGTTGTGTGGCGTAAATATAATTTTTCATTCATAACAGTCAACAATATGAAAATATGAAAACATTTAAATCATACCATTTGTGCTTGACCCAAGGGAGAATGACTGCCCTTCTCATTGAAGCCACGGAAGTTCAAGGAAGAAAACAGGATCCTCCATTATAGTGAATGGAAAAATGTCAATCTTCATGGTCAATCTTTGTGTAAATAAAAATCTAAGACAATTATGGTACTAATAATTGCTTCTCTTACAACATATGTACAGTATGTCCTTCAGCCAATTATTTTAAAATCACACACATAAGAAGTTATAAGGACAATTTAATAGCTAATGGCAGCCTGTAGTATCCCGGTCATCCTTCAACTTAAATTACTCAATGAGAGAGACAGCACTAAACTTGTCTGCAACGTCCCTTCTTGGAGTAGCTCCAACTGTGCATGTTATGTCTACATGAATCTCCATCTTCACTGACTTAATTTGGCTTCAATTCGCTGTTGAGTTTTCATAAAGGAATGAATGGTGTCACGTGATCGATGGCTTGGTCCACTATATACAGTCATTGGCTTGACCCTACATACCATAACTCCAAGGAAATGTTTTATTGCGAAGAGATTTATCAACATTCATACTTGCAGACACCAGTGAATTCCTACCCAAAGAAACTCGTTTTTTTTTTTCTTGAAGTCATATACAGTCAAGTGAACAAAGGATCAATTGTCAAGGAGCCCAATTTTTTTTTTTTGTGACCAACTTTTTATTTAGTTTGGTAATTTTTCTTTTTCAAAAGAGAGATACAGGTACAAAAGCAAAATAAATGCATACAAAGATAACCCCGACCCATTCCCACCTCAGTCCCCGTCAGATATGTGAGTGAAGTGGAGTTGGAGCGGAGCGTGCCCAATTTGACTGGAGCGGGGAGTGACATTCCCAAAGGCTGATGCTTTGTCCTTCTCACTCGATCCAATTTTGCTCCAGTAGCGTTCCAGTAGTGGTCACTTCTGGAGCTGAGGGCACACCCGGCCCAGCATGCATCTGTAGTCTACTTGTGTGCTGCTATGGCCCCTTGCTTTAGACACTGTCATAGAGTTCACTAAATATTTTCATAAAGAAACGAATAAAACACTCAGGTGCTTTATCAAGGTGACTTACAAAGATGAGGACCAAGAGCAAGAGAGGTGGTGTGATGATTTAGTGTCCACAACCAAAGAATCATTGTGGAATCTCAATCGCACTCCACACTGCCCTTTCCCACCTGGACAAAAGGAACACCTATGCTGTTAATTGACTACAGCTCACCATTCAACACCATAGTGCCCACAAAGCTCATCACTAACCTAAGGACACTGGGACTAAACACCTCCCTCTGCAACTGGATTCTGGACTTCCTGATGGGCCGACCCCAGGTTATAAAGGTAGGCAATAACACATCTGCCACGCTGATCCTCAATACGGGGCCCCTCAGGGGTGCAGCTTAGTCCACTCCTGTACTCCCTGATCACCCATGACTACGTGGGCAAGCACCAGTCCAACACCATAATTTAGCTGTCTGACAACACAATACTGTCACGCCCTGACCTTAGAGATCCTTTGTATGTCTCTATTTTGGTTTGGTCAGGGCGTGAGTTGGGGTGGGCATTCTATGTTTTGTGTTTCTATGATTTTCTATTTCTATGTTTTGGCTGGGTATGGTTCTCAGTCAGGGACAGCTGTCTATCGTTGTCTCTGATTGAGAACCATACTTAGGTACCCTTTTTTCCACCTGTGTTTGTGGGAAGTTAACTTTGTTTGATGGCACATAGCCTTAAGCGTCACGGTTTGTTAGGTATTGTTTATTGTTTTGTCGGCGTCATTTCTTAAAGTAATGTATGCTCACCATGCTGCACCTTGGTCCTCATCCTTCAACAGTCGTGACATGTATCCCCACAAGGAAGCAACCCCAGTCTATAGGTCACTTCAATATATTGTCCATTGTTCATCAATTGGCATGGAGTCAACATTGTCTAAATGTCCTGGAACATAGGAAATACGTCCAATGTTCAGCAATAATAATAATAATAATAACTGTGTTCCTTTAACCCAATTGAGTGGGTTTCCTCATCATTGTCTTAGGAGCACAATCTTATGAAAGGTTTGGTATTTTGTTATCGACCAGAAGCCTTGATCCAGTTCAGAAGCTATTCATTGATCTAAAATCTGTCATTTTAAGATTGCAGCTAAACGCTTATCTCATATATCAGACATTAAATAGATCTTTCAATCTGCTATTTTTTATTTGAAAATACAAAACTCACCTCATGAACAGTCAGAGAAGAAGAGGGTGCAATTTCAATAACATAATTTGCTTGGCTTGAGGGATGTTGGCAAGATGTATGGATACAACATGGATGGGAACCACAACCAGCATGGAACAGGCATACTGTATCTGTGGCCCAAAGAGCACCCTCTTCCCTATATAGTGCATTACCTTTGACCAGGGCTCTTAGGGTGTTTATAGACAATGAAGGGCTATAGTCATAAGTAGTGCACTATATAGGGAATAGGGTGCCATTTAAGACACAGCCTGTGTCTTTAGGCTGGCTGGGACCTTGAGGAGGCTTCCATGTCTGTCGCAGGCACCCCCTGCCTGGATGAAATTAATGTGCTGCTGGGTGCCTTCTGGGCCATTGGATTCACAAATCCCTGTTTAGTCTCAGTCTCTTGTCGTGGATGTGCTGCAGCAGTATCCTCCCTCTTTGCTCAACAGTGTGGATGAGAGGTTTCAGGCCACGTGCCCCCCCTCGGCTCTCCCAGAATTGCTTGTCCATATACAGAGAGCTCAGGAGCATGCTCTCCAAGCAGCCAGACTGGAGAACTGATACGGCTCTCTCTGGAAACCTGACATAAAAATACAGTAAGACTGTCAAATCCAGACAAATACCAGACAGCGGATATCAAACCCAATTGACTGAGCATATTGTGATGGTGTGGGCTATTTTAGTTTAATCTACCAACAGTTATACTTAATCTCGGAAGTATTCAGAAAGATATAACAACACTGCATAGCTAGAGTTGTGAAGATCCGCCCACTCGCTTCACTGGATTTATAAAACACACATTAAGGCTGTGTGATGTGGGGTTGATGTAGGGTTCAACTGAGCTTCTGTACACTAAGGTGCTTCCTAAATGGCACCCAATTGCCTATATAGTGCAGTACTTTTGGCCGGAGTTCTGGCAGACTAAGCCTATTTCCATGATTCTTTCTAGCCTTGAATAGAGACTGGATAATAGATGTTTGTACTCACTCATCGATGCCCTCTATTAAGCGGAAGTTGAGGTTGTCATGGGGATGATTTGGCCTGCCTGCATTGTCTATAAACACCAGTCTGGTAGGCTCTACCCTCCTCACCTGTGGAAAAAAACATAGACAGACACAGTATAGTTTAGCATAAAGTATCATCAACACTAACTGTATCTCTTTGATAGATATTAATATAGTAATTATGAGATGAGATGAATGCTCGGGAGACTAAATTTAAACTAGATATTACTCCTTTACACCTCTCACTATATATCAAACTATAAATCAAAGTTTATTGGTCACATACAGTATTATAGTGTTATGGCGGGTGCAGTGAAATGCTTAATCAATGTACTAAAAATGTCAAAGTACACAAAAGATCTTAAAAAACGAATAAATCATAATTGTCAGGACAGATCCAGTTAACAACCCAAATAACACTGTGGGAGTAATTCAAATGCAATCTATGCGTGATATGAATGATATGTACAGCAGAAGATATACTATATTACAGTAAGCTAGGTCAAGAATCCAGTATATAGATACCAAGTCAACTCTTACTCCTTTCTACAACAGTTGAAATAATAAAGCGTAATGTGCTTAATAGAATCCTATTTGTCTTTTCAAATAGTTCAGCAGGTTCAGTGGAAAGAGGGAGTCATTTTTCCACAAAGCAGTTGTAAAAGAATAGTGATCATCTTTATCCAACATCGGAATTCTCTTTGTTAAGAAGAAAAGGTCTGGATAGAAATAACAATATTAGTATATGTATAGACCTTAGTATATGAGGTATATGAGGTTTGTTTACATTGTCCTATTAGATTATTTAGACAAGCCTCCTCCTAAACCTCCTGCAGGCTATTGTCTTACATTATGTCCAAGTAAGTAAGTAAGCCTTGTCTGAGCCAGAATGGCCCATACATTATGTCCATGTGATGTTTCTTGGGTGTGATATGACAGTTACCAGGATGTGCACCAGCACTAGATCCTTTGAGTTCCTGCACTTGGTATGTAGCAGGTTCTCCACACATGGTTCTGCTGGGTCAGGCTGGAAACCGCAGCAGTACCGGTCCAGACGATCATTCACCTGCACGGGGGGATGGAAGAACATGGATTAGTTGGGATTAACCATCAACAATGTCCTTTCCATAGAATTACATACAGAACTGTGTAGCAGAGGTTCCCAATTGTTTTAGTTTTTACAATTCCTGATTGTATACCGATCTAAAACAACACATAGATCTGTGATTCTTTAGGCTAGAAACAAGCGGTTAAACACCCAAGGAAGACACGACTCGGATGCACATGGGATTATATTTGATTGGTCTCTATGATATTCAGAAGCTAAGCTACGACCTTCTAAAGTCGAGGAGTGAAAGAAATTGGACTATGCGTCATTTGAGCCTTTACTTGGTGAGTAATCTTATACAATGTGACTCTGTGGCTATCAATTGATCTATTCACTTTGTATAAAATAGAATATGAATAATTTACTTGAGTGTTCATATAAATGATCATAATAAAACATGTTTGATAACAGCCTAGACTATTTTCTTTATCCATTATTATGATTATTATCATTAAAAAAATGTAGAACTGGGCCTCCCGGGTGGTGCAGTGGTTAAGGGCACTGTACTGCAGCGCCAGCTGTGCCACCAGAGACTCTGGGTTCGCTCCCAGGCTCTGTCGTAACCGGCCACGACCGGGAGGTCCGTGGGGCAACGCACAATTGGCCTAGCGTCGTCCGGGTTAGGGAGGGGTTGGCCGGTAGGGATATCCTTGTCTCATCGAGCACCAGCGACTCCTGTGGCGGGCCGGGCGCAGTGCACGCTAACCAAGGTAGCCAGGTGCACGGTGTTTCCTCTGACACATTGGTGCGGCTGGCTTTCAGGTTAGATGTGTTAAGAAGCAGTGCGGTTTGGTTGGGTTGTGTATCGGAGGACGCATGACTTTCAACCTTTGTCTCTCCCAAGCCCGTACGGGAGTTGTAGCGATGAGACGAGATAGTAGCTACTAAAACAATTGGATACCACGAAAACGGGGTTAAAAAAAAATTAACAAACAAAACAATTAGGAAATTAGCTTCAGAACAACACTGTTTTCCTAGGTCCCACAAATGAAACAAATTCAAGCTGGTGGTGTATTTAATATATGCTATCTCAATAAACAGTCATAAAAAAAGTGGTGCGTGCATGACATGTTTTACATGTGAAAAAGGTTGGGAACTCCTGATTTATAGGATCTCTTCAGTCCTTTCTTTATAAAGAACTTCTGACTCCAGAACAGCTTTCCAAGAGGAAATTCAAGGGTGACTACAAGAAACAAGTAGAAAATGTATTTACTTTCTGAAATCATCAACCATAGCAAATAACTCTTACCGCTTGTTCGCTATGCAGTCATTGATCATTTTGTTGAAAGAAATCCAAATGCAAAGTGTTGATAGAGTTAGTGACAGTTACAGCTTAAGCCTTTGGCATGAGAGTGAGGTGAGAGGAGGAGTGGAATTTTTTTAATTTTAATTTCACCTTTATTTAACCAGGCAAGTCAGTTAAGAACACATTCTTATTTTCAATGACGGCCTGGGAACAATGGGTTAACTGCCTGTTCAGGGGCAGAACAACAGATTTGTACCTTGTCAGCTCGGGGGTTTGAACTCGCAACCTTCCGGTTACTAGTCCAACGCTCTAACCACTAGGCTACCCTGTGAGTGGGGGGATGTTGAGAGGAGGAGTGGGGGGATGGTGAGAGGAGGCGAGAGGAGGGATGAGGACGAGGTAGTTACTTGTGTGAGACAGACCCCTGCGGGAACTTTGACTTTGAGGTCAGAGGTCACCAGAGTTGATTACAGTAAGAGGTGGATCAGTCATTGTAGGTCAATCACCTACAGTGAGGGCAAAGCAGTAAGACTGCTTCTTTTGCCACCTCATGTATTGCATTAAGTCCAATTCTATGAACAAGAGTGCTATAGAAAAGCCAAACTTTTAAGTGTACTTTAAATTCATATCTATTGTAACTTCAGACTGACTTCTCTCCACTTCACCAACTTCAATAATCACTGTTTAAAGAAGGAAGCTTGGCTTTTTTCAAAGTTAACACCCATCATATAATATTTATTCATGCATGTATGCATTCACTGCAGTTGATTTGTTTTTGCATTTTCACACAAAAAATCCCTAATTATAATGATGCAACATCAACACCTGTGGTGTCATTCTCTTCTCCATTACACCGCCGAACAAACCAACTATCAGGGGAGGAAAGGAGCAATGTCGTCATTGTTGTTAAACTGAGAAGTGAAGACATTGCCACACTCCTCTGAGAGTTACCAAGGTGAGATATGCCCCCAGGGCTGTCTGGGCCTCTCTGTAGTAAAACTCACACCACACCATTTCGCTTCACTTCTTTAGCGCCTTCAGGAGTTCTCACATCCCTACTACATTTCACCCTTACACTAGAATACACTCATTCACGTAGGGACAGAGTACAAGAGTCTCCTGGATACGGCTCCAGTGTTGACATACAGTATTACACCATCACCAAGTCTCTGGGAAACAGGACATGCTATTAAGGTCTATATCACACACAATAACATCACAAGCAATTACAACAAGCCTACTCACAACTAATTCATAGCAATACATCAGTAGCCTTCTTAGCCTACAATGGCAATTCAAAGCATCCAAGGCAATGACCAACAACGAGGACACTTGGCGCAAGGTCCTCTGTCTCCTCTGTTTTTCCCAGGCAAAGTGCGTGTGTGACTGTGTGTCCTTCACACTGTTCCCCTTGCTAATTGGTGTTAGGTTCCACAACAGAGCCATTAGATGTGTTAAATGAGCAGGTAGGAACAAGTGTTACAGGGCCCCAGTCAGCAAATCCACTGAATCAATACAATCAATACAGTTGGCCATGTTACAGGTATTGACTTCTGCAAAGAGACTACTCATGTATTATTCATGCAGTGGCTAATCGCATCCCAACTGGCACCCTATTCCCTATATAGTGCACTACTTTTGATCAGAGCCAGTCAAATCTGGTGCACTATATAGGAATAGCATTCCATTTTGTATTCAGCCACTATTATCTCCCCCCACAGTTCAGTTACCAATTCCATTCCATCTCACAGAGAGATAAGACAGTCTTTCTTTCTTTTTATCAGATTTTTCTACAGCTGAGTTGGTTCAGTGGTTGGGTGCTCTATTAAATAGTCTTCTATTTTTAATAGAATGGGTAGCATGGATAAAACGCTGTAATAGCCTCCAGAGTGAGAGAATTTAGATTGAACACAATCAAAGAATGCAATTTGTGACTAATCTCTTTTTGAGGCATTACATTTTTTTTATGTTTACTCAGCCTCTTTATGCCTTAGAAAAATTGTTTCCTTCTCATTGTGAGACAATATTTTCTGAAACAATCTGTATTCTGCCCGCAATCTGTATTGGCTATGTAACGATGACTGTTCACCCTGCAGTAACAAAGGAATGGATGGAGTTTTTCTAAATGTTTTGTTTAAAATGTAAATGTTTTGTTTACTATGTGGTGTCCTTCATCCCCATATTTTTTTCTGCCAGTTATAGACCACCCTTTTCAAAGAGCACCTAATACTAAGTCTCCATGGACTTGTAGTTTCTACCCATTTGAGCGCACCAGCACACTGTTTATTTCTTCTGGGGGTTTTTCTAAACAAAGAAATGGACTTCCTTTTGGCTGTAGAGACAGACAGCGAGAGGAGCAGCTGCTATCACTTTCCTCTCAGTCCTTCCTAATGTGGACTTAGGCATCCGTGATTGCCGAGCATCACCATGGCAACCCTGACTTTGACTTCACACTGCCAGCGGCCAGTCATCGGGTCTTTAGAGGCCTGATGAAGACCGAGTACATTGTACTCTCTCTATACCATACGTACTAACTCTCTCTTACATGCAATACACATCATTGGGCTGTTGGCTTCATTGCCACCTCTCATTCCCTAATGGCAGCTTAGATATTCCCCATGCAGAATTACTCAGCTTTACACGCACACACACACACACACACACACTGATCCTCCATCTGGCTCTTACAAGGACCATCAGCCATCATTTATTACACAATAAAGAGCTCCAACTTCATTATAAATCACTGGCAGATCATAAAACGAGTTTGAAGCTAAATTAGAGACAGACATTGTGTTGATTTTTTTATTGAACTGCGTTGATACATTCATCTACTGTCGTAGGGAGAATGCTAATGTTCATTCATCTAGTGGGAGAATTATATATTTTTTAAACATTTTTTTATTTCACCTTTATTTAACCAGGTAGGCCAGTTGAGAACAAGTTCTCATTTATAACTGCAACCTGGCCAAGATAAAGCAAAGCAGTGCGATAAAAACAACAACACAGAGTTACACCTGGGATAAACATTCGTACAGTCAATAACACAATAAAAAATCTGTATACAGAGTGTGCAAATAAAGTAAGGAGGTAAGGCAATAAATAGACCAATAGTAGCAAAGTAATAACAATTTAGAAATTAACACTGGAGTGACAGATGTGCAGATGAGGATGTGCAAGTATAAATACTGGTGTGCAAAAGAACAGAAAAAAACAAAAACAAATATGGGGATGAGGTAGGTAGTTGGTTGGATTGGCTATTTACAGATGGGCTGTGTACAGCTGCAGGGATCGATAAGCTTCACTGACAGCCGATGCTTGAAGTAATGACTCATTATGTTGTATGTCTAGTAAGCTGATGGGATGCACTCACAACAATACCCTTCTACCTGTGATCCATGAAAAAACATAATTATCTGATAATCAATTACATTTATCGCTCCAGACAGAGAGATCTCCACACTCTTTTCATTGGCTGGTATCTTTTAATCAAAGGCAGTTTAGTGAGTAGAGTTCTTCAGATGATAATACCTTGGCAATACAATCCAGTGCTCAAATAGGCTCATTATCAAGGACTGCCAGCCTACTATTAGACAAGGTCGGTGGATTTCATCCAGTGAGAATGTTCTTTAATATAAATGCAAAACAAGAGCTGAATCCCAAATGGCAATCTATTTCCTTTGTAGTGCACCACTTTTAACCAGGGCCCACAGGGCTCTGGTCAAAAGTAGTGCACTATATAGGGAATATGGTGACATTTGGGACACAACCAAGGACCATTGGCTGCCATGAGTTTTCCCAGTCTGCCTGACCTCATGAGTCCTTATCAACTGGGCCCTCCATAGGGACGTTAAGTGAATCACTAGCTAACTGTCAAGTTTATACAGCGTACTGGAATAACAACTTTACAAAACTTACATTTTTATTTATTTATCCTTTATTTAACTAGGCAAGTCAGTTAAGAACAAATTCTTATTTTCAATGACGGCCTAGGAACAGTGGGTTAACTGCCTGTTCAGGGGTAGAACGACAGATTTGTACCTTGTCAGCTCAGGGATTTGAACTTGCAACCTTCCGGTTACTAGCGCAACACTCTAACCACTACGGTACCCTACATCTCTCAAGGTGAGGTGAGATTTCAATCAGAACTCTAGTCTATGCATTATTTCCATAGGTTGTCTTCACAAGGTGTGATTGAAAGGATATAGAAGTTTGGATGTGTACATTTGAGTGGCACATCAGGATAAAAATGAGTTAAGGTTATGGCTAAGGTTAGGAATTAAGATCGGGTTAGAATGCCTGGCATTAGGAGCCATATAAAATCTAACAGTCACATCTAACGGTCTGTAACGGCATTCCTCCTCCTCTTCTGAGGAGTAGCGAGAAGGATCGGAGGACCAATGCGCAGCGTGGTAAGTGTCCATAACGTTTATTTTAAGATATAAACTGAACACTATGAAATACAAAACAATGAATGTGAACATGAACGAAAACCGAAATAGTACCGTGTGGCAACAAACACTCACATGGAAACAAACACCCACAACTCAAAAGTGAAAGCCAGGCTACCTAAGTATGATTGTCAATCAGAGACAACTAACGACACCTGCCTCTGATTGAGAACCATACGAGGCTGAACTCAAAACCCCAACATAGAAAAACACACATAGACTGCCCACCCCAACACACGCCCTGACCATACTAAATAAAGACAAAACAAAGGAAATAAAGGTCAGAACGTGACACAGTCACATATAAAATCAGTCACATCCACTACCTATAAAAACAGTCACATCCACTACCTATCAGTTTTTCTGACCTCTGAACTCTAGCCAATGTATCTCTTAAACGTTCAAATCAATTCTGTCAATAAGTTAAATAAAAGGCTTTAACAAGTGTGATTGGAGGATACAGTGTTATTAGTTGTTCTATACCTGTAGGAGGAAGTCAAAGAGTGCCAGATGCCCCCACTCCGCATGGTGAACCCCCACACAGGGGGTCTCGTTGAGGGCCACGCCGCTGCCACTTCCACACCTTGCCCTCAGCAGGCTCTGGTACTGGGGCCAGGTGAGAGGGAACGAGTTCTGGTCATTGTCATCATCAGCCAGGTGCTGGATGCCTGGGTCCCACCACACCACGGGTCTGGCTGCCCCTCTGGTGTATTTATAAGGCAGGATGTCACTGTGGAAGTCCCTGAGCACTGTGGGCAGACTCCTGTTCAAGCCGAGAACACGGTCTAAATGGAAAGCGAAGACTTCGAACCAGTCGTCTGGACGTTTGATCAGGGCACACAGACCCTGTTGGCAGTGTCCACTGTGGTCAGCCAATGGAGTCCCAAGAGAAGGGGGATGATGAGGGGCACCCAGCCCTACATGGAGGACCTGTCCGTGGGCTGGGAGTCTGGCCTTACTGACAACCTCACTGCCCGAGAGGAACTCCATCTTGTGAATGTCGTCCTTGCTGAGCCATGGCACAGAGTCAGGGTCCCCAGTCCTTATTCTACGTGTGTCAGTGTCTGGGAACTCCCTCTCTCCAGCTGACATCTTACACCAGTGGGCCTCCCCCTCACTCCCTTTCTCTGGCTCTGCTGCTGTTTGTGCTGTGGGCCGGGTCTTTTTATGCCCAGACGAAGGCTGTCTGTCACGTTTCCTGAGTTCTCTAGGGACCTTTTTCACAGCCTGCTGCTTAGTTAGGTTCTTCCTCCCTGCTTTCCCTGCCTGCATGGTTTGCCCCTGGTCCTGCCTCTGCTCATCTGGAGTACATTTGTGCTCAGAGTCAGACAGGCCGAGTAGTAGAAGGGCGGCAGTAGAAGGGCGGCTCTGGCTGTGCGCTACAGTCTGGGTCACGGCTGGGTGGAGGTTCCCTTGTCTGGGAAGAGGTGATGGCTGGGTGGAGAGCTCTGAACCACTGCAGTTGGTTAGATGGCTTCCAACACACCTTATTAGCACAGCGTTGACTGTCAATGGCGGGGAATCATGTTGTTTGTCTCTAATAGAACTTGGCGGCATCTCTTTCTTCTCTTTCCTTTTGGAGGCGATGCCCTTAGTTTTACGATTCTTCTTGTAGTTGCTGTGAGTTCTCTCATCTGGCATGCTAGCTGCTACCCTATCCAGTTTGGGCTGGTCCTTCACCAGGTGACGCTCGGAGGACTCTTTGACTTTGTCACTCTGCTTCCAACCTCCACTGTGACCTTTGAGGGGTAGAGGAAGATGGTGTTGGTGGTGAGGGGCCAATGAGGCCCTTTCCCTGGGTCTTGCCCTCGCTCTATACCCCCCGGCTCCAGCAGAGCTCAGGCCTCGTGAGGGCAGCCTGCGTGTCTCAGAGGGGGGGAAGGGGAGGATGTTGATCACCACCACAGACAGGGTAAAGAGGAGGAGGAAGGCCCACACTGCCCACCTCTTGCAGCAGATCTTGGACCACACTCGTAAGGCCTGCATGCATGGGAAACAGAAAACAAAGAGAATGTTAGGTCTGTAGTTGGGAGCAAACCACCAAAAAGCCATGATTATAATGGAGCAGAGCCATAAATCAAAGATCATATATTTACTCTCTAAACTGTACGGTTACTGGTCGGCCACTTGAACTGAACAGCTCAGATTCCAGTGTGTGTTTACAGAAGAGGAAACTTGAATCTCTCAGAGGTTGACAAATGCAAATATCGGTACACAGACTGAAGGACAAGGGCAAACCAAAAACATAGAGATGAAACAACCTGTGCTTAAAAATAAAAATGACTTGGTAAGTTATTCTGTTTAAAACACTGAGAGAGAGCAAGAGAGAGAGAGAGTTGATCCACATGTATCCCGTCTGCAATGCACACAAGTGTAAATAAAGCCCTTTTCAGCCACAGCTGGGTTTCCTCAGCTTATATTGCAGGAGAGTTACAGTTACTGAGTTGAGACAAATACTATGGCAAACACATAGATATTGCAGCATTCCGTTTTGCACGCCAGATCATCCAGAATGTGCTGATAGACACTGCGTGCCAAATGGTATATAGTGCACTCCTTTTGACCGTGGCCCATAGGGAATAGGGTGCCATTTGGGACACAGCCAGATTCTGAATGTCTTACTTCTACTGCAGCCTCTGTGATGATGAATTACTTTTCTGTGGCATAGGCCTAAATACAAACCGGTCCCATTCCATAAAGTCTCCATCACATATAGAGTAAGTCTGCCATAGAGATGAATCCTTTCAGATGGATCTCTATGGAATATGCTCTCAATGTTATTCAAATCTATGGTAAATCCAGATGCAGTTATTTATCTGAATCACATATCAATGAAAGGATTAGGCTATTGTATAGCGTTATAGAGGCTATGGTATAGAGCTATAGAGGCTATGGTAGAGAGCTATAGAGGCTATGGTATAGAGCTATAGAGGCTATGGTAGAGAGCTATAGAGGCTATGGTATAGAGCTATAGAGGCTATGGTATAGAGCTATAGAGGCTATGGTAGAGAGCTATAGAGGCTATGGTATAGAGCTATAGAGGCTATGGTAGAGAGCTATAGAGGCTATGGTATAGAGCTATAGAGGCTATGGTATAGAGCTATAGAGGCTATGGTAGAGAGCTATAGAGGCTATGGTATAGAGCTATAGAGGCTATGGTAGAGAGCTATAGAGGCTATGGTATAGAGCTATAGAGGCTATGGTATAGAGCTATAGAGGCTATGGTATAGAGCTATAGAGGCTATGGTATAGAGCTATAGAGGCTATGGTATAGAGCTATAGAGGCTATTGTATAGAGCTATATAGGCTATGGTACAGAGCTATAGAGGCTATGGTACAGAGCTATAGAGGCTATTGTACAGAGCTATAGAGGCTATTGTACAGAGCTATAGAGGCTATGGTATAGAGCTATAGAGGCTATTATATAGAGCTATAGAGGCTATTGTATAGAGCTATAGAGGCTATTGTATAGAGCTATAGAGGCTATGGTATAGAGCTATGGTATAGAGCTGTAGAGGCTAATGTATAGAGCTGTAGAGGCTATGGTACAGAGCGATAGAGGCTATGGTATAGAGCTGTAGAGGCTATGGTACAGAGCGATAGAGGCTATGGTATACCTATAGAGGCTATGAGCCATGACGACATGGAACTCTCTCCCACCTCAGTTAACCCAAGCAATAAAATCAGAAAAAAATGACCCTTAAAAAACACCACCTCACTGCACAACGTGGACTCTGAAGACACACACTAACACATGCTATACATACGCACCCACACATTATTCTTAGTAATGTAATATAGTATTGTAAAATTGTAATACAATAATGTAAATTTGTATGATGTTTTGTATGATGTCATGTTTAATTTCTGTTTGGGCCTCAGGAAGATCCCTATTAGAAACAGCTAATGGGAATCCTAATAAAATACTAAAGACTAAATATTACGGTTCCATTCGATCTTCACATACATACAGTATTATTATGAACATAACTGAGCTTCTTCCATCTTTTTGTTTCTAATCTTTCTATTTTGTCTGTGTTACATTTAGATTAATATTTAGTAACAGTGACTAGTGAGAAACTGCCATCAAGGATCAACTTTACTGGCCCACAATGCAACTCTACTAATTACATAACCAATAGTAGGTGAAAGCAGTCATCTCTCAGAAAGACAACCTACATCAGCTGTCCCTCTGCCTGCCTCTGTCCTGTCCTCGCTCCTCTCTTTCTCTCTGAGGGAATTCAACCTAAGGAATGTTTCAAACCCGTGAGATCTTTTCCCAGTCGTTGGCTGACGACAGTTTTACAGCTTTCCCAGAACCCACCTGTGAATGGATTTCATTATGCTCTTCTGAAAGAATGTCATGCCAGTAGTTCTGACTGAGTCAGGGGTCCTGATGGGCTTTTAGATGTCCGTGGAGATCCCTGTCTGAATAAGATCTACTACTTACCCAGCTTACCCCCAGGCATATGAATAGTAGATCTGAGATAGTTGGATAGGTAGAATATAGTATACCACCAGAATATGGTGGTAGCTCCATCTTGCCCTCTGATAGGCCAGGTGAAATTCCCGCCATATTGCTTGCACCTATCCAATCCTCTCATATCTACAGAAGTACCCATAGGGTGTATATCTAGGGATTCATTTGCATAAGATCTGTCCTGCACCTATACTGTAATGTACATTGTAATAAGCTCCTGAGCAGCAGAGATATTCTTTGGCGGTGGGTGAATAAAGCTGAAGTTTCACCATGCCACGGTCCAACACCCTCACTCCAGTGACGCACTGCACCAGCCTCCACCTGGCAAAGCCAGAAGACTCACTCACACACACTGATGGAACCTGCTCTCCAAAAAACACATGAATCACATTCCAAAGTTCTGGAATTTTGTGGAAGTGACACAGATGCACCCTGTCTTGACCCTTTCCAAATCCTTTCCGAATCCAGTGACTCAGTTTGTTTTCCCAGTGGTTTGGCCAACCAGGTCCAATTAGTAGTCAGGCATGTAGCACCTTGTATGTCTGTACGTCTGTGTGACCGTGTGACTGTGTTGTGTTGTTTCTTAGTGGCTTTAGCACTTCTCTATAGCAGACATGCACAGCAAGGGGGTATGATACACAGCTCAACACCAAACCACAGCACAAAAACAACAAGACAAATGCCTTGGTGTCATATTTGCTAGGAATTTTAATCATCACAAAAACAAAATAGCACAAAATTGACACAAAGTCATTGGCTGCTGTTGGCTGCTGATGGCTGCTGTTGAACGGTTTTCAGGTCACATGCTACATGATCTGATACATGGCTACACAACACATCATAGCACCTACAGTTGAAGTCGGAAATTTACATACACTTAGGTTGGAGTCATTAAAACTTGTTTTTCAACCACTCCACAAATTTCTTATATAGTTTTGGTAAGTCGGTTAGGACATCTACTGTGTGCATGACACAAGCAATTTTTCCAACGATTGTTTACAGACAGATTATTTCACTTATAATTCACTGTATCACAATTCCAGTGGGTCAGAAGTTTACATACACTAAGTTGACTGTGCCTTTAAACAGCTTGGAAAATTCCAGAAAATGATGTCAAGGCTTTAGAAGCTTCTGATAGGCTAATTGACCTAATTTGAGTCATTTGGAGGTGTACCTGTGGATGTATTTCAAGGCATACCTTCAAACTCAGTGCCTCTTTGCTTGACATCATGGGAAAATCAGCCAAGACCTCAGAAAAAAAATTGTAGACCTCCACAAGTTTGGTTCATCCTTGGGAGCAATTTCCAAAAGCATGAAGGTACCACGTTCACCTGTACAAACAATAGTACGCAAGTATAAACACCATGGGACCACGCAGCCGCCATACTGCTCAGGAAGGAGACGCTTTCTGTCTCCTAGAGGTGAATGTACTTTGGTGCGAAAGGTGCAAATCAATCCCAGAACAACAGCAAAGGACCTTGTGAAGATGCTGGAGGAAACAGGTACAAAAGTATCTATATTCACAGTAAAATGGGTCCTATATCGACATAACCTGAAAGACCGCTCAGCAAGGAAGAAGCCAGTGCTCCAAAACCTCCATAAAAAAGCCAGACTACGGTTTGCAACAGCACATGGGGACAAAGATCGTACTTTTTGGAGAAATGTCCTTTGGTCTGATGAAACAAAAATAGAACTGTTTGCCCATAATGACCATCATTATGTTTGGAGGTAAAAGGGGGAGGCTTGCAAGCCGAATAACACCATCCCAACCGTGTGAAGCATGGGGGTGGCAGCATCATGTTGTGGGGGTGCTTTGCTACAGGAGGGACTGGAACACTTCACAAAATAGATGGCATCATGAGGGAGGAAAATTATGTGGATGTATTGAAGCAACATCTCAAGACATCAGTCAGGAAGATAAAGCTTGGTCGCAAATGGGTCTTCCAAATGGACAATGACCCCAAGCATACTTCCAAAGTTGTGGCAAAATGGCTTAAGGACAACAAAGTCAAGGTATTGGAGTGGCCATTTCAAAGCCCTGACCTCAATCCTATAGAAAATGTGTGGGCAGAACTGAAAAAGTCCATGCGAGCAAGGAGGCTTACAAACCTAACTCGGTTACACCAGCTCTGTCAGGAAGAATGGGTCAAAATTCACCCAACTTATTGTGGGATGCTTGTGGAAGGCTACCCAAAACGTTTGACCCAAGTTAAACAATTTAAAGGCAATGCTACCAAATACTAATTGAGTGTATGTAAACCTCTGACCCACTGGTAATGTGACGAAAGAAATAAAAGCTGAAATAAATCATTCTCTCTACTATTATTCTGATATTTCACATTCTTAAAATAAAGTGGTGATCCTAACTGACCTAAGACAGGGAATTTTTACTCAGATGAAATGTCAGGAATTGTGAAAAACTGAAAAAATGTATTTGGCTAAGGTGTATGTAAACTTCCGACTTCAACTCTATCTAACACAAAGAACACTAGAAGAATACAGCTTCACTTTATTGAGTGGAGTCATCCTCATCAATTACCTTTCTTGCAGTGATCTTTACCAATTGTTGTTCAGCATTTGTCTGTGTTCCACTTCAGTCTAATTCCAGCTATGACAACCGCAAGGCTGGAATTACATTAGGCTATAGCCTCCCACTCGTTTCAGCAGGCCAGGTGTCTGATGCCTTTACCTTCTGGTCCATTCTTTTTACATCTCTTCTCCTTTAGTAGACGGAACGCTCGAGGACAGGTTTGCAGGAATGCTGAGACATGCAACAATTGCTTTACATGTTTCAAAGAAGATTAAGAGAAAATCAGTCTCATTATTTTCTATGTTTAGCGGAGGGGGAGGAGGAGAAAGAGGAGAGAAAGGTCGAAGTAGGGAGGGGAGAGAGAGAAAAAGGGAGAGAGAAAGGGTGAGGGTGAATACTGTAGTTGCTATAGCATTAATATTACACAGAGAATAGCATCTGAAAAGAGCTCCTAAAGTAGCCTTGTTCAGTGGGAGGAGAACAGACAGGCTTGGTGATCAGGCTTTAGGGACTGTCACAGTCATATTCTGGAAAAGCACTGGACTGCAGCTCTATTAGCATAACCACGTACACTAGCATGTGGAGGGAGGCGCTCTCTCTTTCCTGCTAATATGTTGTAGTTAATCACCCGTTGAGAATGAAACTCCTGCATGGCAGGACAAAGGAGTACATTCTCTCGCCATTCTACCATGGCAAAACTGATACACTGTGACTACACACAGAATGTTATTCAGTTAATGGGCCTCATCTACTTGGTAATGGGCATGTATGAATTGTACGTGTGAAATTGTGTGAAAACATATCTATTCGCTTAAGTGCACGTGTGTCTATCTGTGTGTATGGTGTGACAACCCTCCCACTCTGTCTGCCCTATTCTTTCTCTTTGCTCTCGTTTTCCTTATTAGGATGCTGGTGGGTGGAGCCAGGAGGGTCGTCAGCGACATGGGACACACCTGGGCCCTGGTGTGTTCTGGGATAAATACACCTCTTCCCCATTCATGGGGGAGACTCTCTCCATGCAGACACCTTTATAGATTTTGTTGTGGTTGTCTTTGTGGCCTTTTGTTTGTTTGCTTTGGCACCTTTCAACACCCTGCATTATCACATTTATGCAGGCAAACACTCACTTACACAACTGATTACACACACCATTATTAAATGTATTTAGTTTACTTTATTTAATAAATATATTTTGTTATTCCTTGTCTCCACGTTGTTTCCCTTTTGTTACGAACTTCGAGCCGGTTCGTGACAATGGGCACAGGAGGTTTAGGGGGTATATTCTAACATGAAATGAATTGCTTCCATGTTCATGTAGGTTATTATTGTGTGCATTAAAGAGATGTTCTAGTCAAAGATAGAGATAATTACTGTCTCACATGACCATTCAGTCCCAGCGCTGAGGCAACTTTGAAAGAGAAAAATAAGCGAGAACCTCCCTTTCAATAAACCACATACAACAAAAAGGCTAACAAAGAATATGCAATAAATCCACTGACTGCTTTGTAAATCCATACAGAACATCACAACAAACAATTCTGCTGTAGTGTTGACTGGTGAGGGAGAACAAAGTCCATCATCTGACAGTAATATGACATGATGGCATGGAAAAGGCAGCATGAGATCTCTCCACTGATGTCAGACAGGGGAAGACCTTAATTGAATCAGTCACCACATCTCTGCTGCCTGAGAGATCACACTGACCGGAAGTGTTACGGAGCAAAACATTATCTCAAGATGGCTATACTGAAAGGAAAGGAATAAACTGTGTGGTTGGTTGAACACAGTTTCATGAGGGAGATTGGGAGAAAGAGGATGTGATGCAGTAATGCACATGACGCCCCAGGCTGGATTAAAGTAGTCTTACTGGCAACACACACACACACACGTACACTCAAACACTCTCTCTCTCGCTCTCTCTAGATTTATAGCAATGCTGTGTTCCAAGTGACCTTGACAATACCTGATGATGCATATTTCACTGCAACGACCCCATCCCATGGGAAAAGAAACCAGCTCGTCCCATGACGGAAACTGCTGCTCATCATTCGCCTCTCCAGTCAGCATCAGCTATATCCTCCTTTCCACTGGTCTCTTACTATACCACAGAGAGACATTCTCATAATGGGCTAGTCTGTTTGGTCTATATTCTGCTTTATACCCCAGGACCTGGGAGAAAGAGTGGTGAGATATGGGCCCAAACAGAACAACAGTGCTTTTATTGTCCTCTTTAACCGAGCCTCTCTCTGAGTGACAGCCAGGCTGATACAGGTGTGCTTCTCCTCTGCACACAGAGAGACCCTCAGTGTAATGACTTGATGATGTTAATCTACAAAGGGAAGTCTGCAGGTGTGTGAGAGAATGAGAGGACAGATAGAGAGAAAGAGTAAGAGAGTGAAAGAGAGATGGGGAGATAGAGAGGAGAAGAGGGGCAACCGTCTGCTGCTTAGCCTGTCCTGTGCACGCGTGTTTGTGTGTGTGTCTGTGTGTATACGTGTATGTGTCTGTGTGTATACGTGTGTGTGTCTGTGTGTATACGTGTGTGTGTCTGTGTGTATACGTGTATGTATACGTGTGTGTGTCTGTGTGTATATGTGTGTGTGTCTGTGTGTATACGTGTGTGTGTCTGTGTGTATACGTGTGTGTGTCTGTGTGTATACGTGTATGTGTGTATACGTGTGTGTGTCTGTGTGTATACGTGTGTGTGTCTGTGTGTATACGTGTATGTGTCTGTATGTATACGTGTGTGTGTCTGTGTGTATACGTGTGTGTGTGTCTGTGTGTATACGTGTGTGTGTCTGTGTGTATACGTGTATGTATACGTGTGTGTGTCTGTGTGTATACGTGTATGTATACGTGTGTGTGTCTGTATGTATACGTGTGTGTGTCTGTGTGTATACGTGTGTGTGTCTGTGTGTATACGTGTATGTATACGTGTGTGTGTCTGTGTGTATACGTGTGTGTGTCTGTGTGTATACGTGTGTGTGTCTGTGTGTATACGTGTATGTATACGTGTGTGTGTCTGTGTGTATACGTGTATGTATACGTGTGTGTGTCTGTGTGTATACGTGTGTGTGTCTGTGTCTGTGTGTATACGTGTGTGTGTCTGTGTGTATACGTGTGTGTGTCTGTGTGTATACGTGTGTGTGTCTGTGTGTATAAGTGTATGTATACGTGTGTGTGTCTGTGTGTATACGTGTGTGTGTCTGTGTGTATACGTGTATGTATACGTGTGTGTGTCTGTGTATACGTGTGTGTGTCTGTGTGTATACGTGTGTGTGTCTGTGTGTATACGTGTGTGTGTCTGTGTGTATACGTGTGTGTGTCTGTGTGTATACGTGTGTGTATACGTGTATGTGTCTGTGTGTATACGTGTCGCTGTGCCTGTGTGTATATCTGTGTGTTTACGTGTATGTGCCTGTGTGTATACGTGTGTGTATACGTGTGCATGATCAGCAACGCCTCTTTGTTATGGCAGAGACGTCAGCACACAGTATAGGAGTGTGACAACAGCCGATCTGCTGCAGTCAATGATTCACTCACACACAGTGTGAGACTGAAGAAGTCAGCCCAGTGCTGATTATATCACTTTGTGACAGCTGATGTAAAAAGGGCTTTAGAAATAAATTTGATTGTGTTGACTTGATATCAATCAAATTCAATCAGACACAAAAGAGACAAATAGAGACCACTACACATATTCCACACACACAGACACACACACACACACCCTCCCGAGCAGCGAGCAGATCAGGGCCTGCCTGGAGAGGCAGGTGGGGACAGCTCTGGATCACTGTCAAGATCCTGTTATCACAGTAGTCAAACCATCGCAGGTTTTCTGAATGACGGTGGAAAACATCTTGAAGTGTGACAGGCAAACTGTATGTGCAGTACTGTATGGATGGATGTGTGAGATACTGGGAGTCATGATCCAAACATTCCCCAAGGCTATACTGCCACTGTGTCAGAGGAAAATCTACAAGGTAAAGCCTACAAGACAAGAGGATCAGTGTAGTCTATGGTGAGGTCATCAGTCAGTTACTTGTCAAGATCCCAAAGAACAATGGCAATTTGAACAGGACACTAGTGTGCATTTATTTGTACTAAATGTCAATATTTCAGTTATTCACATGATGCATGAGAGCAGCATGTCCTAATGTGATTTTGAATTACAAATTGATATCACCCACCTGCAGTATAAACTGCTTAAGGTCAATTGACTGTCCTGTGGCAGTGTGGCTAGCTGCTGATAACATTGTATTCTATGCATGTAAATGAATGCCGGCCAACTGACTTCCCATGGGGCACACTGTTGATGCATTTAGCCGGCTGAATACATTTGCTATTTACTACACACACGCACACACTCACACAGACACAGAGATGTTAAGCAGGAGCCTTAATAGTAGTCAGTGAGGCGCTGCTCTTTGCAGTGCCCTTTATAGGCCCTGTGCCAGACCCTGCCTGCACAGTGATAAATAATGTCACACACACAGTGGTGTAAAGTATTTAAGTAAAAATACTTTAAAGTACTACTTATTAAGTAGTTTTTTTGGATATCTGTACTTTACTTTAGTATTCATATTTTTGACTACTTTTACTTCACTACATTCCTTAAAAAAATATTGTACTTTTTACTCCATACATTTTCCTTTCTTTCCTTCGTTTGTAAATGATGTCTGAATGTTGAAATTATTTGTTTAGTTTGGTACTTTTCCCACCACTGCACACACACACACACACATTGGTACCGACTTGAGAGCATGTTTGCCTTTTCAACTGTTTAAAGTTGAAATCATAATCTAAACATTTCACAAAAAAGCCTGATAGACTAAATAATTGAAATGAATTGTCATGCTTCCACCAGTCATGTATGTTAGTTCATTAAGGAATGATGCCTAGGGATATACTGTGTGTTCTAAACTTCAGGCCTTAGTCACAGCTATGAAAAACATGAGCAAGAATGTTCTAACCATATGGCTGCAGTGTGTGAGCACATTTCAGAAGGTCTGATTTTAATCTGACATGGCAAGAGAGGAACCTCAGAAGGATGACATCTTTGGTGCAAAATTGGCCCAGAATAAGCAACATTACATTCTTTCTTTATCGTAACACAAAAACAAGACAAATGATTGATTTACCAACAAAATCATCACTATTTGGTGATAGAAACCTCCTGCCAGACCTCTCCTCCCCTCCCACCCTCTCCCCTCCTGCAAATGTATTTTCTATGAGGATTACTGAGATCATAAACCACCTACAACACATCAGCGTTTTTCCTGGTCCCCAGTTGGACCTATTTTTTCATCAATATACACACTCTGGACACCTCGGTAGCACACAGTCCTGCAGCCACATCCCCGGTCTAATCTTACCATCAACCTTTAACCAGGAGCCATCTTTCCCCTAATGCTCTCTGGGACTGGGAGATGTAAAGTCGCTCCAAACCCATCAGGCCTCATAAAACAGGAGCTTATAGCCAGAGCTCAGAGCTGTTATGACATGTTCCTTCTTCCCAGTGAAAAGGTCAGCTCACTAGGCAGAATTCCTGCACAGTGCACACTGAAACCTATGAAAGTGTATACTGTATAGGTTTCACTGACCGCACACACACACATACACTAAAACCTAGACGGAAAGTGTGTGAGTTATAAAAGTTCAGTCAGTGTTTGGATGGTAATTGTTGCCTAATTCACGGAGTCCTACTATAGTCCTACTATACTGTAGAACCTGTTTAGGACTAATATGAAACTGTATTTGACTCCAGTCTTTTCATTACAATTCAATAATTTTAAGTACTTAATGTTATCTTTAGTTTATGGCATAAGGGCAACATAATGTTAAGTGTTTTCTAAATTGAGAGGTCGTGGTTTTGTCCCCCTGAACTGCAGTGGTGTGGAGTCCTGTCCTCCTAACATATTTACTTGGAAGCCAATATTACATGGGTCATTCATAATGCATTGAGGCAACAAGCATTCCATCCTGTCTGAGACAGGAACCATGGGCTTATGTGGACTGCTCTGCTCCGAGACCCGATACTGCCTGGAATATGGTATTTGACAGTGGTTGTCCCTCACTTTAAGCGCACAAAGTTATGGCACTGCTTTCACTTTCAAAGCAAACCCAGGAACTGAAATCCCAGCTGAGAATCCAACCATGGATGGACGGCACTCACAGTGCATTGTGTCTAACCAATATCCTTTGGTGCTGGAGTTTTTTTTGTGTGTCTTAGTACAGCAGTGAATTCCAATGGTGCCCCTTGAATGACTTGAGGCAGACTTGAGGTTGAGGTTGTAGTCAGTGCATGCTTGTGTTTGAAGAGAAAAGATGCCTCTCTCTACCTCACTTGAGCTTTGAGTTGATGTCTGAGCACAGAAACATTGCATGCAGAAGGAGCTGATCACTATTCCAATACAGTCTAGGGTGGCAAACACCAGGGGTAGTAGTGCTCCTCAAAATGTAAAAATAACAATAAATAACAAGTTGTAAAATTCATGATACAATACTCCTTAAGCTTCATTTAAGGTCCAATAGATGAGAAGTTGGAGTTATTATTGGATTCCATGGAGCTGTTCAAACCAGGGTCTCCTGTCTACATGTATGGAATCAATTAAGAAACTGTGAGACTGCAGGGGCTGGCTGGTGGAACTGGCAGACTTGATCCCTGATCACCTAGTTGAAAGAGTGTTTTGACTAAAACCTTTTAAAACTTTCTGTAAGAGGGTTTACTATCAACTTTAATATTTGTAAGGCATGAACATATCATTTTCTATCAGATTAATATAATAAATTATCATTCTGTCTTAATATGCAAGATAATCGGAATATAAACCTTTATTACTTCTAGTCTCTCCACTCATTCTACTGATACTCTTTCCATAAGTAATGACACTTCACAAGTTTCTCTGATCAGGAGTCAGTGCAGAACAGACAGAATGGATAATGGAAGTCAGCTCTTGGTGCTGATGTGTCAAAATGTGACCGATAACAAAATGCTCTGGGCTGACCACTTTCTTGCTTCTTTTCCTTCAGGCTAAATAGGATTACAATTCCGTATCACATGAAATAAAGGCACACATTATTTTGGCGATATAGTGTAGTCTACAGATATAATTGGTTTAGCTTTTTTAGCCAAACGGTTTGGAAGTTGTCTATTCTGCAGCTTTATCAGGAAGAAAATCAACAAAAGTGCAGCAAGACTATGCAAATGCAACACTTTCACGTGGATGCACAGACTAAAACAAAGTTTGAAATTGTGCTATCGGGCAGCAAAAATAGAATGATGATTTAAAGGAAACATGAACCACACTTACCATCGTTTTCCCCACTCGGGTGCATTCCACAAGAAAAGTTTACAGCGTTTATTATAGTGCAAACACGTCCGGTGACGCCATGTAGATATGGTTACACAAACGTGATTGAAGACAAGACAGCAATGGTTCTGAAGATGCAGCGTGCGTAAAGTCTCCGGTTTCTCCACTGTGCTTTTTCAATAGACTATCACTTGATCATTTGAATTGAGCTATGTTTAATCTCCTTCTATAGGCTACATTGCAGTTGTCATTATTGTAGGGTACTTTGGCATTAATAAAGGTAACATTAAATCTCGCAAATTACAATACTTAAGTAGGCTACGGTACGTTTCAGTGGCTTCAAACTTTCGTGGTAGCCTACTTCTCCAGAAGAAATCCCAACCCACAGTTTTGCTTTAGTGGAGCATAGGCATATATCACATGCAGCCCTCACTCCCAAGGGACCCGTGCGTTTCGGAGACGGTTATTTCACTGTAAAAGTCCTCTTTCTGGGACTGGATGGGAATTTAGTAGACTCTAGGAATGCGCTGTAATTTGAGAGCAGGCGGCCTGCACGCGCAGCGCTTGCGTGGTCTAGCTGTCCATATACTGGAGACAGGCGCGTTGAAATTGCAGATCACGTTTTTAAATGAGTCATGAAGCCTAATTTGAATAACAGACAACAAATATCCTTGGTGGATGAGAGCAATAAATGATAAGAACCAGACCCATATAAATGAATTAATGTGGCTTTTTATCCACTTTGAAATGCGTTGAATTGTAAAGTATTAAGCTCACTATCCATTCCTTGGCAAATGAGTCACAGTGGACAGATCTAACAGAGACTCCTTACCAATTAGGTCTATAACTTTGACTAATAACACATAGCCTATTTTTTGTAATAAATATTAGGCCTAGTCTTGGACTAAAAAACATGCTCAACCTAATCTCCATTGAAAGTGCTTTTTAGTCTCGCACTAGGCTTTATCTGTGTCTGGGAAACTGGCACATAGGGTTCTATCCTCTTCAGAGATGAAGAAAAAACTGTTTGATTTCTCTGAAGATGAGGTGCTTTTCAACCATGAACGGATTAAAAGACAATGGACAAAGGATGTCAATTCTTGGCTCACTAGGTAAATCGTTATGGTCAAGGACTGCCCCCTTCTGGTACTGTAGCTGTCAACCTAGGGCACATTGAATTGCAGTCAAAAACGGATTGAAAATGAAAATGCATCCCAAATCTCCGCCCTTCTGAAGGGGAAAGTACAAGTGCACACAAGTGTGGTGAATCAGAACACATACATAAAGTCTACAGGGGGAAGTAGGCTAGGTAAAATAAAAAAAGAGGGAGAAAACAGATATAACTAGCTGGAGTCTAGAGATGATAACATCATGGGTAATGTTCAGTTTATTGTTAATATGGAACATTCAACCAACAAAAAATGACCGCATGACAAGGATTTGCTGATATAGTACATCAGACGAGAAACATGCAAGATCTCGGACGTAGATAACCGACAATGCCATCCAGCAAAATATGTAATAAAGAGATTTTAGTCATTCCAGGTGTTTACCATGCTACCTTCTACCTTAATTCAACCTCCCGATCTCCAGTACTGTATAGCTGATGACTTAGTGCAAATGGCGATCATTTTTGCTCAGTTCATTATGCAATTAATAGTTCTCTTTTATCATACTTTAAAGACCAATTGAGCGTTTGAAGTCACTGAATCTCTTAGAATTGTCTCATTCATCTGTTTGGGATGAGCCTAAAGCACCAAACAAGATCTTATAATGCATTACTGACCCTCAAGTGTATCTTCTCACTGAAAACACTCAAACTCTTAAGATACATTATTATGTTTTGTATAATTTCAGCCAGTAGTTTTGAAAGTACCCCAAAATACCCCAAAAATGTTGCACAATCGTGTACTATTGTATCCATTTTGTATGATATGATACCTCTTGCAACATGATTTTTAGTCCCCTGCAATGCATATGATATGTTACGAATTTCAATTTGTACAATATGTTATGCTTTTGTAAGTGCTTAAAGGGGCAGTGCAGTCAAAACGTGATTTCCCCCTTTTTTTAAATTATATTTCTACACTATGAGGTCAAAACAACACTGTTTAGGTGGGAGGGAGTTTTTGGCCCACAGTATGACATCACAATCTGATTATTTTGACCAATGACCAGTCAACATTTATTTGCATATGTTCCATCCTACTTTGAAGGGGTAAGCGGGGTAGGCTCTAGTCTAGAGTCTAGACGATCCTATCTGCCAATCAGGGATGTGTATGTAAATATATTTACATTTGTATCAACACACCCACACAATCAGACTGAGCATTTCAATGGCAAAAGGAGGCTCAGGAAAATAAATAATAGCAAATATGTTTGGAGTTATTTTCATGAAATAAACACACAGTGATTTATTAGACATATAGCGTTGATTTAAAACATAAAATGAATAAGACTGCATGTGGGCTTTAAGATCCTGTTAAATCTCTTTAACTGATGATGATAATATCTGGTGATAATACCTTCCTCCTATCCATGTTCTATTGTCGTCTGCTGTAACTGTGTCTGGGTGGGACCAGAAGCACTTTCCTCCATCAGGTGTAACTATGGATAAAAAACTGCTGTATCTTTCCCAAAATTCCAAGGTTTTCTAGAAATCCTAGTTGGAGGATTCCCAGATTTCCTGTTCATTCCCTCCTGATTCCAGGAATCTTCCAACCCGGATTTCTGGAAAAAACACATTTTGGGAAAGTAATTTTGCAACCCTAGGTGTAACTGTAATTTGAACACTCTGCCCTCTAGTGGGGGTCAGTAGCAGGCACGCACAGCCTTGATGATCAGAAACATGACACTGACGATGGTGAGGGCGGTGAAGAGGAAGAGGAGGCCACTGAACACAGAGTTGGTCATGGGCAGACGCACCAGCTTGGCCTCAGCAGGGATCATGTTAGATGTATGTAGCATGTAGCCCAGACTCCAGCCTATACTTGTGTTATGTACCTGGAGGGGACAGAGAGACAGCGTGAGGAGAGACAGACAGACACTCACTTAAAACAGACTATTGACCACAAGCCCCTACACCTGCGAATAGGGGTTCCCAGACTTTTTCACCTGGGTCATTTTACCCGGCGCCCCCCTGCCGACCCCTAGGGGGCACACCACACAGTAGAGGATTGACAAGACAGTTTTTCAGACAGACAGACTCACTTAAAACAGACATGTGTTTCCCAAACTAGGGGTCTCCTGATTTGAAAATGGGGTCGCGAGTGAAACTAAACCGGGGTCGCTTGATTTATTGTGTCAGTAACTTCTGGTAGCCGCTAGATGTGGTTGTAATAAACAAAGGGGTTTCTGTTTTCTGCCTACACATGTGGCTTTATCTTTTGAACTGTTTAAGTTGTTTTAACTTGTTAACTGTTTTAACAAAATACTATGACCCCATCACTGAAAGATGAGACTCTCAGGAACATGTATGTGTCTGTTACCCTCCACAATGTCCACAAGCCTCATTAGAACAGAGTGGACAAGACTAAATCATAGTGGGGGGGGGGGACATCAATTATGTGTTATTTTCTACACAGAAGATCATACAATATTATTGCCTGATGATCTTCTGAACCTCCCAATACCTTTCTGATGCAATTCAGCCACTTCAAACTATACTTTCTTCAGATTGAAGTTCTGTCAGACTGATTTGTAATAAACTGTCATAGCACCTATTTAAAAAGTTAATATTGGCCGTTGACTACATCACTTTTTTTGCATGATGGGGTGGCGAACATTTTATTGATATAAAAATGGGATCACAGACCAAAAATGTTTGGGGACCCCTGCCTTACACCATAGCTGAGTGATGGGCCACGGCTGAACAAATAGACATTAGCTTTTTAGGGTATTTAAACAACAACTTTTCAGTAAGCCATCATAAAATCACACTTCAAGCATTAATAAAATAAAATTGTAGCAATATAACTTGACACCTATCAACACATTCTTATTACCAGTATTAAAGATGAATGAAAAAATGTAACCGTTGTGGCACAGAAACGGTCTATATGTTCATGAGGCTCATAACTTGAAAATAGGAAGGTGTAACAATTTGTATTTTCAGCAGGAAGTAACAGAAATGCATCAGAAAGGTATTGGAACCTTCAGGAAAACATCAGGCAGAAGCGCCATTATGGGGGCCCTAATCGACATTTGGTTGGGAGGCCCACCCACCCACCTCGTGGGCAAAACATTTTAGTGCCACCCCTCTTGGTAGTTATTTTGTTTGTTTGTTGCAGTGTTAAAGTAAATTCTCTGCAATTCTACACATTTGCCATAGGTGTAGAGATAATGTGGCAGTTTTAAAACAATTTTCATGCAATTCTATTCATGTTTCCATAGGAAGTTGAGAAAATGTTGCAGTTTCAAAGGTAATATCCTGCAAACATTTTGCCATGAGGTGATTTTTGTTGCAGTTTTAAAGCGAATTTCCTGCCATTCTACACATTTTGCCATGTTCATATGTTTTCTGAGTGACTAACAAAATTAATGGGGCCCCCCTAGAGGTCAGGGCTCCAGGAAACATGCCCTGTGTGCCTGGTTGTTCATTTGGTGATGATTACTAGTAGAACTGTAGACTGCTAATACACTACCAAATTTCGAAATTGCACCTTGTGTATTCTACTTTTCTAACTCTGACTAAGCTTAAAAAATTATTCTGGCGGGTCAAACCAAACGTTGGCCCACGGGCCCCAGTTTAGTCTGCCCTGCCCTACAACCTAATCTTGGTTAACCCAAAACTAAATTCTTTGGTCAGCTTCTCGATTAAGTTCTGGGTCCCATATGAAGAGATGATAAAAAAGAACCGGAAACGGAACAAGGAATTTCTGGCTGCCCCATTTTTTTCGTTAGAAATTATGGCGATCCCAGCCCACCCCAAATCTAATAATACAACCTTAAAATTGGTACATTTTGATTTTCACATCAACAAATAACCTTCAATTCATGAAATGTTCAGCTCTCTTATAAAATGAAGAGAAGCAATAAACACATTTATTCCATAAAATTGTAGTTTTCAAATGATCTTTCATTAAAAAAAATTGTATATTGTCCAGTAAAATAGTATGTACTCTTAATTTTAAAAATGTTTTAAATTTGGCAATCCCACCTTTGAATACCACTGTGTCCTACACCCTAGGGGACAGACAAGACAGGGGAAGGGGGATACCTAGTCAGTTATCCAACTAAATGTATTCAACTGAAATGTGTCTTCCGCATTTAACCCAACCTCTCTGAATCAGAGAGGTGCAGGGACCTGCCTTAATCGGCATTCGCGTCTTCAGTGCCCGGGGAAGAGTGGGTTAACTGCCTTGCTCAGGGGCAGAACGACAGATTTTTAACTTGTCAGCTATGGGATTCAATCCAGCAACTTTCCGGTCACTGGCCCAATGCTCTAACCACTAGGCTACCTGAGGTCCTCATAAATTAACCCCAGATGGTTCAACACAACTGACCTGTTCTCCTTATTTATCTACAGATCCCAATAGTCATGGAATGCATTGCCTCGGTTTATGTAGTTGAGGAAGCTTAAACCTATCTTTTCAAAACCTCAAATGTTTCACTGCCACACCTATAAACCCCTATCTCCATCACCCCATCACCCCACCCCAGCCTAAGATTTATGGGACAAACAGACTTAAAAACAGATTATTGCGCAATTCCAAATGGTCACATAGCCCTTACATCCTAGGCACTACATTAGATCTGATAAGATTGGATGGATACAGTATAAAAATTAGGTCAATATTACCTTCTGATTGGCTAGGTGGAAATATCTCCTTACTACTTCCACCTATCCAATCCTCTCTGATCTACATGAGTGGCAGGAGAGTAGGGACTAGTGGTCGATTTGGAGTTCAGAAATCCTGACCCTTTTCCCAATTCTGGCATCCTCTATCATATCTTTTTTGCTACAAGCTCTCAGTCTCACATCAGAATTAGACGTTCATCCATGTTTCTCAAACGTCAAATTTCGAAGTTATAGATACTTATGCCCATCCGCCATCCCGTCAACAACGCCCTAGCAAAACCTAAACCTAATTGAAGATAACAGTGCTCACTGTTGCCCCTACTGGCCGGTTTCCACATCGTCTCCCAACATCACCAGACATGGATGGACTTGGAATACTGACTTGTATCAAGGGCGACCTGCCTTCTTTTTTAACATCAATAGTCTATTGGAAAAGGCTGAAAGACAACAATGAATAATGAACATTACAAGTTAGAAGAGTAATTGCCGTTTATAAATAATTGAGGCAAACTACACCCCCAGGGGGAAAATGACTCTAAAATCTGTCTTTTCTTCCACTGAAGAAATCATTCCTTTCAACCCCCTCTGATGATGGGACAAAGGGCATCAATTTCTCCTGACACCCAAAACACAAAGGACAGAGCTCGCTAGTTTGTAAGAATGAAAAACAGAGAATCGTCATCTTGGGGGACAAATCCCCCATTTTTCATCATGTCAAACAAGCTACTGTAACCAGTCTGTGTTGTGCTTTGATTTTGAAAGAAAAACTTCATGTTACACTTCATTGAGTCTAACAGGCAAAGACTTCAGCTGGAAGTTCCAGTCTGGACTTCCATCACAAGTTCCATTTCCTGGGGGCAATAGGAAACAATTCTAGCCGCATCCTTGTCAAGATCTTGACCTCTGTTAATGAAAGTATACCCACCATTTATATTGGTTTCTCTTTTTGCAGTACAGTATATGACCATAAAAACATGTGTTTCATTTGGAAGCATGTGTTTGGATCCTCCAAGGTACCTGGCTGTATTCTGCTACACTTACCTGTTTTTGGAAGTCAATGTGTTTCCAAGTGTCTTTATTGAACTTGTAGCCATTTACAAGTAATGTCTGGACGTAATGTGCTGAATAGCAGTAGGACTTTCTGTATTTTTCAGCTATCCAGCCCTTTTGTAGCGTGAGCTAAGAAAAAAGGAAAAAACAACAACATTCCATTTGTCTATCCATTACATTTTCCATGTGTTGAGGCAATTCTCTAATAATTTATTCTGATACATTTCTAATAGTACAATAACCATCTAATAATTGCAATAACCTTGATAATTGTTGGACAGCACCCGTCTTACAAAATATGTCTCTGTTGTCTGTATGAAGTTCCATGTAAAACAGCACCCAGGAAAGGTTCCCATAAATGAACCTCAGATGGTACAGTACAGTGGAATGCATGGCCACTCTTTCTCAGGTGGAGTAAGCCTATCCTCATCATTAAATAGAACATCTATTTACTCATATTTTACTTCTATGCTTACCCCTATTTTAGCTAATGTCAAGCTCTTCCCTTTCTCTGTCACAGCTATAAATGTGAAAATTGCTGCACAGATGTAGGATCTTAATATGATCACTCTTTTGTTGCTGAGAAACTTGTAGTGTATTCTAGTTTTGAAATTTCAGACTTGATTTGCCCTAACGAAAAAAAGTATAATCCCCTACAAAATATACCATTAATTATAATCCACATAATAATTCACATTTCCTGTTGCTGCAGGATTATTTTCCTGCTGTAGCACACTGGCTCAAATTAAGATCCTACGTCAGTAGCTGCCAGTGTAAAAGGACTCCCAGGGGTCCAGTCCATGGAGCAGAGTGACCTCTATCATCACCAACAACAAAAACCTCAACAACTACAACAACAACAACATGGACTCACGGTGGGCCAGTCCCAGGAGCAGAATTCCCAGGTAGAGGAGTTCCACTGGTCCAGTTGTGAAATGCCTTTCAGCCCAACAGCCTGAGCAGTGTAGAAGAACCCAGCATAGGCCTGAGGGATGGAACACACGTGAGGAGCTCAGACAGACACAATATTTTATGGATAACTGCAAAATATGCCCTATATATACAGTATGTCTGTCTGTCTGCGTGCGTGTGCGCGTGTACCAGAAAGTCCCCGGGTCCCACGGATGGTTGGTATACTCTGTCAAAGGAACAGTTCTTCGTGCAGGTCAGGTCAAATATGGATTGCACCACATCCCTACAGGCTCCGTTGTCTGATGACCCCTTCAGGGTGATCATCTGCTTGGGGTCATAGTTGGCAGGCGTTTCTATGCACTCAGTCCCAAAGATGGACTCAGCCGACACAGTCATGTTGTAACCAAGATTGAAGCAGGGGTTGGTCACATGTGTAGCGTTCTCAGAGTTCTGATCGGTGAGACAAAGAGAGCACAGTAAAAGTATTTACAGTGTGTCACTTGAACATTCATGAAGAAGGAATCCAAAGGATCAATTGCTGAGCTTGAACCTCTTGTCTACTGTAGTAATTACAGCGTTAGTCGGCTACACAGGTATAAGAACTACTACAAGTAAAGTGGGACAACTATTTACATTGTTGTCTCCTCAAAATGGCTGTCTTCTGTTGTGCATGCATTATCTACCATCCTAGCAAAACAGACACTTTTCGACCAAGCTTGCAAAGAAAACCATATAGAAATGGACAGATCAATACGGTTAATACCATAATGCACTTTGCCTCATCTCCGAGAGACAGTAAAGTGTCAAGGTAATGAGGTGTCCTCAGATTTCATAGGGTGTGGTAATTAGATATTAATGGGTGTTGTGGACTTAGCCAGAGGGATTGCATTATTTACACAAAAAACAACACTTAGCTAAGTATAAAAGCAGCAGCATCATCATCATGTTGACAATGCTGCCAGGAATGAATGTGCGGGATGACATCCTAACAGATTCTGGGTTCAAATAGTATTTATTTTCTTTCAACTACTTTACCGCTGGAATAGTCCCAGCCCAGGCTTGACCAATCAGGTCTTTGGAAGAAAACAAATACTATTTGAAGTAAACCCAAATTTCCTTTACACAGTACCTTCACTAAAGTAGCAAGGACTCTCTTCTCTGCCTCGTTCTTCCCATAACACAAGAAGCTGTGAGTGTAGATGTTGTATTCGTAGCCATAGAGGGAGACCCGCATGATGTCTGTTCCCCGGGCGTTGGGATCTGGGAGGGTGAACGCTATCTGGGTGGACGCCCCTCCTAGATCCATGGAGCCCACCATCTTCCCTCCGGCAGGCCGCACCCACATGTTCCATATGTTTCTCTACAAACCAGAGGATAGATTGATGTTTTCAAATCAATTATGATCTTTATGAAACACAGTGATAAGAACCATACTCTATTGTGATAAATTCATTCAGATATAAACCCTACACTGCTAGAATAAATATTGAAGGGTTCAATGGCTCGCTTCATGCATGGCCCTCAAAAAGGTTCAATATAGAGCCAGCAAAACAGTCTTATTTTAAGCATTGTAGAAGCTAAGGAACTTGTCTGTCGGCCCTGCATTGAAGACCAAAGTTGGTCAAAATATTTTTGGATCAATAAAAAAATATACCAGTTCCATTTAAGGACAAAAAATGACAGCTGCACCATACAGGTTGCAAAGTAGATGGGAAGAGATGTTTGATGTGCTGATTCCATAGCACATGGTTTATTAACTGGTATACAAAACAACGCCGGATTCAAAATTTTGAGTTTTTCAATTTAAATTATTATACAAAATCCTTGCAACCAATTTAATGGATTGGGGATACAACCATCCCAGTTCTGCAGATTTTGCTGCAAGGAGACAGATTCATTAGGTCACTTGTTTTGGTACTGCACATATGTAGCTTGTTTTTGGTCGCTGGTTCGGGAATGTCTGAAAAATCACCACATTTACCTAAAGCTAACTCTGCTAAAAGCACTGCTGGGTGACATGAAAAGCCATGGTCATTCGATCAATAATATAATAGAACTATTTTTTTTTAAATCATCTTTAATTTACAATCTATAAAAACTGAGAATAGTAAGGTTCAGAACTTTTGTGAAGCATCACAGCGCAGTTAAAGAAAAAATTGCAAATAGAAATCAAAACTGGATGTTTTTCAGAAATAAATGAGGGGTTGAGGGTAGCTGAAGGGTAAAAAATGTATCAAATATAAGGTAACTGATGTAAACTGTACCGTGAACCATAAAATGTATATGGTATGTATAAGCTGGAAGTAGGAGCCTAAGTATTGTTGTCCATGAGTTAACTTCAATTAGGGGAGGGGTGGTAGGGTTATGGTCAAATAATAAAGAAGGAAAATATATTTCAAAAATAAGAAGAAATATGTGGGGGATTGGAAATAATTGTCTGCATCATTTCCAATCCCCCCATATATATATATATGTATATATATATATATATATATAATTTTTTTAAATATATATATTTTCCTTCAAAACCATCCAGTTTTGATTTCCACTTTCCATATAATTATTACACTGATATAAACCACAATCTGTCTGCAATATTTAAGCTGATCTACCCCCTACATTTATACAGTATATACTGTATAAACATTGATTTTTTGTTCAAATTTCCATTTTTTTGGGGGGGGGGGATCCACATTAGCTGTTGCTGAAGCAGCAGTTACTCTTCCTGGGATCCACACAAAACATAAAACATGACATAATACAGAACATCAATAAACAAGAACAGCTCAAGGACAGAACGATACACATTTTAAATAAGAACAATAGAACCAAAAATAATTCCTACATACACTTACACACATTACTGAGAGTTACCCACACATCAGTACATATACATACAGTGGGGCAAAAAAGTATTTAGTCAGCCACCAATTGTGCAAGTACTCCCACTTAAAAATATGAGATAGGCCTGTAATTTTCATCATAGGTACACTTCAACTATGACAGACAAAATGAGAAAAAAAATCCACAAAATCACATTGTATGATTTTTAATTAATTAATTTGCAAATTATGGTGGAAAATAAGTATTAATCAACCCCACTGTATGCCTACGAGTTATTTAGGTAATTCTAAAGTTATTGTAAAGGTTTTGTAGTTAATGTAAAATTGTAATGTACCTCCAGGAAGTTCCCCATCAGATAGTTGACGGTGATCCAGCCGTACAGCCCCTCCTCGTCCCCTGACATGATGGAGGCGTTTTGGAAGTTAAACGGCAGAGATTGGAGGTAGTTCTGCAGGTTCTTTAAGATCTCATTGGATTTAGTTTCATTCTGTGAACTTGTAATCAAGAGAGAGATACATTTTGAGGTTGTATCTCCAGTAGAGAATGTAGAGGTCAATAATAGACCTACAGTAGGTTGATTAAATATGGTGTAAAACCTATAAGTATTCTGTGTGTGGGATCAGTATGTGTGCATGTGTGTGGCAATGCACACATCTACTTCTGTATCTACCATGGATCCATTCCCAGAAGTGCAACAACAGAGATAGGTCAGCCAGATAGACTGTAAAGGACTCCATACCTAGAAGATGAGGTACGCTCACACTGGAGGAAGACAAACCCACAACTCACTGTAGCAGTCTCATCCCAGCAGTTGCCCCAAGGTAGAGGATGGTTGAATTGTGTTGGTCTGCGGGGACGATTTTTGTGATGTTGTTCATACATTCTCTGATCGATGCCCAGGACTGTTGGTCCTGTGCATTGTCAGCTAACATATCCGAGATACCAGGGCCTAGGGAATCAAATCAGACTGAGCTCAGAGTCATACAATGCTTGTTCTCAAAGTCACAAGCAATTGATGCACTAGATAGCTAGCAAGTCTGCATCACTATACAACACTGGATTAAATGTATAGTGCTTTTAAACCAGGTGCTTAAGGGGCAACTCCACCACTTTTCAACCTCATTTTCATTATCTTCAGCACAAGACCAGTTTCAACATTTGTGAAAGCAGTACATGTTTTGTAGAAAAAAATATAAAGTTAAAAAGTTCTACCTGATGACATCATCAAAAGTTTTTAAAAAAATATTATTTTCAAACACTATGAGGTTCGCAGTGACGTGGGAGCAAGAAAAGACCCTCCATGGTCTAGAAACTTAGGTTGCTGGTTTTGAAAATCGCTGTTTTTTAAACTTTTCATCCTACCTTGTGATGTCACAGAGAAGCATTGTTTTAGGACCTTTCTTCTTACCTTTTTAACCACATATCAGAGAAACCCGCCTTTTTTCACATATTACGACACTTGTTGGTGCTGGAGATGATGAATATGAGTTTGGAAAGTGGCGGAATTGCCCTTCAACATAGTATATAAAAGGAGTATGACATACAGTACTGAAAGGCTGTATGATGATAAGTGCATTTCACATGCAAGTCCTTTTCCAAAATGTAATGTATTATGGCATCTTCATAAAAGGATAAGTACAAGGGCATCCCGAGTGGCGCAGCGGTCTATGGCTCTGCATCACAGTGCCAGAGGTGTCACTACAGACCTGGGTTTGATCCCAGGCTGTGTCACAACCTTCCCTGATCGGGAGTCCCATAAGGCAGAGGACAATTGGCCCAGCGTCGTCCAGGTTAGGGGAGAGTTTGGCTGGGGGTGCTTTAGTTGTCTCATCACGCTCTGGCAGGCCAGGCAGGCTGACCTTGGTCGTTAGTTGTACAGTGTTTCCTGCAGCTGGCTTCCGAGTTAAGCGGGCAGGTGTTAAGGAGCGCGGTTTGGCGGGTCATGTTTCAGAGGATGCAAAGGATGCACCTTTGCCTCCCGATCCCATTGGGGAGTAACAGCGATAAGACAAGATCGAAATTGGGGAGAAAAAGGGGGTAAAATACAAGAAAAAAAATATGAGGACAAGATTTTGACCTGTGTGAGAATGTGTCAGGTTCATCAGATTTCGATGCAGACTCACCAGTGACACTGCATCTCAATATGAGCATACAGACTCCGTTTTTAAATGTAAATTATTATACAGCATTCTTGCTGCATAATGTTAGACAGTATACAGTATATGAGGTATACAACCATCTCAGCTCTGCAGATTTAACTGCGAAGAGACAATCATTCGATAATTTATTCTGGTTTTGCCCCCATGTAGCTTGTTGGGGTCACAGGTTCAGGAGAGCCTGAAAAATAACAACATTCATCTCAAATTAACACTACAAATTGTACCATTGGACGATTTGGAAAGCAAAAGTCAATATATCAGCAATATAATAATACTCTCAGCAAATATATTCATCTTTAACTTACAATTTGTGGATACTATGCGATTGGAAAGGTTCAGAATTGATGTAAGACATCACAGCACAGTTGAAAAATATATGTCACATTGAAATCAAGAGAGGGTGGTGTACAGAGATAGGTGGGATGGGCTGAAAGTAGCTGAGGGGTGGGATTAAAAGCTGATGCTCTAGAATAGTTAGGACCGAAAACACTATCATGTTCACCGGATATGTCTCAGTACTATGTATCCACATTTAATATGTTTATCCCAAACATATATTTATGTTTTGTAATACTGTGCATATATGTAAAATGTCTATTTCACAAAATAGCTGTGAAAATAAAACATTTTTTAGTTCTCTGAAAATGGTTGGGCCAATAAAATAAAATAAATAAAAAAACATGCAGACTCACCAGCGACCATGCATCTGAGTGTCTGGCTCACCACTCCAGTGTTATTTTGCTTCTCGGCTGGCCATTGATACAGATACACAGTAGAGCGGGAGGAGCCTGAGTCGATTACTATGCCATACTGCACACAGAGGAGAGCAGGGAAATCACACTACATATTCAAGATGCTAGTTCATATACAGATGTTTTTATCTTCATTTGATCACTTTGTTGTTGCAGATGAGCCTTGCTATTAATTCACTGAAAACCCGCAGTTCTCTTTCTCTCTCGCTCGCTCAAACGCTAAAGAACCAGACAGAATAAATGTCTTACTACCTTAGGTCCTACTGCTGCAACATTCAAATGTACAGAAATGTATCTGAAATGCAGCCATACACAACCTTTGTTTTGTATAGCTCAATAACACAAGATAGATATTGATCTCTACTACGATATACAAGTGTATCCGAAATGCAACCATAGGCTACACCTAAATTATAGCCTACTCTAGCCTATCAAAACTCATTTCCAGTTAGAAATGATCAGATTTTCTTTTTTTGAATGATCAAATCCTCCTGCTGCAGGATTACTTCACTCATACAATGAAACAGGTCAAAGTCAATTGATAAAAAATACTCTATATTGCTGTCCAACAGTAGGAGGATTCTATTAGATGATGAAATGATGCAGTGGCACGCACATAATCGTTGTATAATGAAGGCAATAATGTATGTTATGGTAAACAACCACTATCCCATAAAGTACAGTCCATCAAATACCTCATCATTATCACACAATTATTGCACTCCGTTCCTGATTGACTAGAAGCACAATGATTGCACTCCATTATGGTGTGATTATTACTTCCATAAAGCTGAGAACAGGGACAGAACGTAAATACATGAAAAATGCAGCTACTCTGTAAACACAGGAAACACTCACTCAGGCATGAAGACACATCCATAGAAATGATTTGCTCTGCCCTCTGGAACAAGATTCTGGTTCAAGTTTGTCCTCACATCAGTCCAAAAGGACTGATTGTGTGTATTGTGTGTGTGTATGTACTGACATGTACTGATAGATGCAAACACATGCCCACACTACATGTTATTGTTTTTAAATGTATGTAAATTGTAAATGTTATGTGTCAGGCCCCAGTAAGACTAGCTGTTGCCATTGGTGTTGGATAATGGGGATCCTAATAAAAAATGTAAAAAGGCAGCAATAATACACATTTCATACCCAGACATGGATTCAAACAGGCCAAGTATTTGCTATCTTTGAGTGTTTGTTTGAGCCTGTCCTGGAGTGGTAGATGGGCAGGTTTTGCACTTTTGTGGATTACTTCCATTAGTACCATTCCATTGTGTAAAGCAAGATTAAATAAAGCACAGCTAAAAAAAATTTGGAAAGAAAACAAATACTATTTGAACCAACCTCAGAGTCTCAGTTCCTGCAGAGTTGAAGTTAGTTTTCCCTTTTCTTATATAGACCTGGTGTGCTGACTAAAGGTGATTGGTTCATTTCACAGAGTTATTAAACCTTAGTCATCTTTTGATTAATAGGAAATCATGTATTAAACCCTGTTACCCAAAGCTGTATCAAGTCAACTAGTCAAGTGTCCCTTCGTTCTTCCTTTTGAGTGTGTCCCACTCACAGCAAATGTTTCCCCAACACCAACCTGCCATGAATACAAACCACCCTGGTCTTTATAATGCCATCTATGCTAACTGCCCCCATTCACTGTAGTTTGGCCTGACTCCTAAACAGGCTGTAGAGACCCAGTCTAATCTGTCACCTTCTGTTTGTGATGATTGTCTTGATGTCTGGGTAAATACTAGGTAATTAATTAACATTTTTAGTCATTTAGCAAATGCTTTACAATGTCAATACAGCTATTTGAGAAGAGAAGGATCAGTAATGTGGTTGTTGTTTTTACCTTCAGACGTGACTCAAAGACACGCTTATGACCCTGGATCAGGGACATAGTAATGATGACAGCCAGACTAGCCAGGAGAAAGAAGAAAGCTAGATATGTCCAAAACTTGCCTGCCATTTCCTGTAGGGCAGAGGACAGCATGTTTTAGCCATTGACATTTGATATTTATCATGTTGTCTAGGCCTTACACAGACTGAACAAACCCCAATGCAATAAGCAGGGCTGCTGAACCCTGTTCCTGGAGCGCTATACCATCCTGTAGGTTTCAGCACCAACCCTATAATCTAGCACACCTGATTCTAATAATAAGTTGGTTGATAAGCTAAATAAACTGTCTGTTTTTTTATTTATTTTTTATTTTGAGAACGTTATGACACAGTAATTACATGCTTCCAACTGCTGATAAATACAGCAATTATATCACCAGTATCTCTTTCTTCTGTGTGTCAGTGTCATCACCTATTGTTTGTGTCCCAAATGGCACCCTATTCCCTACATAGTGCACTACTTTTTACAAGAGCCCTATAGGCACTGATCAAAATGTGTGCACTATACAGGGAGTAGGATGCCATTTGGGACATGAGCGCTGTGTCATCAGCTACAGGACTGTCAGTGGTCTAGTTTAGCCATAAAGTGACTGTTTCTGTTTATCTCTCTGAGCAAGCACACTGGTCACAGTTGTCATTTGTGAGATGACAGACTCTGTGGGAGCTATTTCCAGAGCTGAAGCCTTTCACAGACTCAGAGGTAATCCAATGTTTTTCACACCTTGTAAGGGATGTTTTCTAATGTTAAATTAACAACAAGGCTGTTGTTCTTTCTTACAAGGATACTGTAGGCCCCTCAAACTCAACTCTGGATCTCGAAATCAGTTCCACTGTATTTTGTCATTGTTCCCTTCTGATTTATACCAGGTGCTTGCAATTAATGATCAGGTAGAACAGAACACCAGCAGTCTCCAGAACTCGTAGTGTAAGAGTTGAGTACCCCTGCTGTAGACCTTTTCTAATTGCATAGTGATCTGATATGTAATGTAGTGCAGTAGTAATGTTGTCCCCCCAAAACACTCAACTCTTAAGTTTTTACCTGCAGAAAGACATGAAGTTTCATATAAGGTTACAGTCCTAACCTCTGACCTTTTAATTCAGACCATCTTGGTAACCACTGGTGTAACTGCATCCTTATGTCAAGGATGACTACAAACTAGCCAACAACAAATATATTATTTTACTTCCTCAAACACCATATGGATTATACACAAAATCGAGGTCACAAAGCATTAGGCCTACCTGCTTTGAAAGAGCTTACATAACATAATCACTGATTTGAATGAATTAAGATACAGAACATGTTGTTGTTTCATTCACTTCATCTTCATACATGGAAATAATACAAACCACAGAGTATTAACTGTCCTGCACATTCTTACATGGAGAAATGTGTATACTGAAGCAGAATGCATATCGAATTCAGCAGGTTAACTAACAATAATCTTTCATTGGGAACAGTGAGAATGCATTATACTTCTGCTTTCTATGTATCATGTTGCCTTTAGTGTCTGAGGGTGAGATGTTGACCTCCCCCAACCTATTGGCACTATGCCCCAAGCACCTTACTACTCTCCGTCTCTGCTGAGCAGTCTCCACCCCAAGGCAAGGCACAATACCAGCAATGTTTTTATTCACATGACTTGCTACGGTGAAAGAGTTCCATGAGAACATGCACACCAAGACAGTGTTTCTTGCTGTGGTGCTTGGAATAAGACAAAACCTGTCCTTTTGCACCTCTTTACCTAGTTAAACATGCATGTTCATTTTGTTAATCTCTTAAAGTTCAACATTTGCTTAATTAACACAGTATGGTTTGAAGGTGTATTCCTTCAAAGGACAATACAAAATTGGAATAAAGCGTATTGTTATTATTAATTAATCGTTATGACATTACCTTCATGAATTACTCAAATGAACTGCAATACACAAAAAAAACAGTTAGGAAAAATGATAGGCTTAAATATGAAAGGTCAGAATGAGTAGTCTCACACAGTATCTTACCCTGCAGATAACAATACATCCCCCCCTGGTCTTTTTCTGAATGAATGAGTAGATCTGTTAGCTTACCTCAGAGTGAGTGTTGACCTTCCTTCGTCAGTTGGAAGCAGCAGAGCATAAGTAAGTGTTCTGAAGAATACAGCTCCTCATTCCTCATTGATCAGCCTTAATAGGCCAGGAGACTTGTACTCCAAGAGGGAGGGGCCTCAAGCACAGGCCAGCAACACCCAACAGAGGCCCCTCCCATCTGAGAAGACAAATATCAAGAAAGCGGTGGATGTTTGTTTAATTTATATTAGGAGAAATAGACAATAGAGATAATCTATCACACAACAGCCTTTATTTAACTAGGTAAGTCACTGAGAACACATTCTCTTTTGCAATAACGACCAGAGTTAAATATTTACAGTAGATCACTCTCATACACTGACTGAAATTGGGTGTTTGGTAAGTGTTTCATTTATTGATTGATTGTTTAAACACAAGGCAGAGTTCTACAGGAACACAGTGAACAGAACAATGCATGGAACATTAGTTAGAATTTGACCCAATATCCGGTGCACTGTAGCAAGTTTAGTTTTACCCTCAGACACAGGTGAGGTAAGTGAATCAACCCAACCTATTTGACATACAGTATAGTATACTCTTAGAATTTGTGGTGACTCGAGGAACCCTAGAGATCTTCAAGGAACCCCTGGAGTTCCTCAAGGAACCATTGCTAGTCAATTGTTCATATTTGCACCTTTGGTTAGTTGAGGGGTTCCTGCACTGTAGGCGTGGCTTATTAGGGGTGTGGCTTACAGATATTTTTTTGTCTACCCGTTAAGAGTAAATTACATTCCTGTTTATCTGTTCATTTATTCTGTTATATTGTTATTATATGTTAAGGTTGAACACTGACAGGTTTGAAGCTTCATTGAGCCCTGCAGAGGTGTATGAGTTCCTCAAGAGTTTATGCAAATCCAAAATTGGAATGGTTACCATTCTATGACTATATGTAATCAGCAACCTTAAAATATGAATATTATATTGGAAGAATATGCACAATTATTCAAGGTATATAAAAATTTGCAGTGAAACAACTTAATATGACATTTACTCTAACGGGTAGCCAAAAATAACAATCTGAAAGCCATGTCTCCAATAATCCATGCCTCCAATAATCCATGCCTCCAATAATCCATGCCTCCAATAATCCATGCCTCCAATAAACCATGCCGCCAATAATCCATGCCTCCAATAATCCATGCCTCCAATAATCCATGCCTCCAATAATCCATGCCTCCAATAATCCATGCCTCCAATCTTCTGATAGGCTGCCACCTCTACAATATATTATTGACAAGGTTCAAAATTGAACCTCTCCCATCACCAAAATATTGTGGTTTGTACCTTTACACAGAGGTTCCTTGAAGACCCTTCTCAGATTGGTTCCTCGTGGAACCTTTTTGACCTGGAAAGTTTCCACTGGTGTGGCAAAGCAAACAGATATGCTACTGTGTATGAGCTGCTAGCTAGCTGACTTTACTGTGTAGCTAAGTGAATGAAATATCATCAGCTAGCTAACTTCCAATTAGCTAGCTAACTTGAAGTTCTTAAAATTGTAAGGTAAAATCACAAGATCCAAATGCATGTAGATGCCATGGAAGTGGGTGAAAGGACTGCAGCTCTAGCTGTCAGCAAAGGGAGAGAGTTGGCTACTGGATACGGCAGGTAATTTACTGGGAGGACACTGTGAAAGGATTCTCCAGTTCCAATCCTTAGTAAGGGAAATTATTAGGACAGAGAGATAATAGCAATATAATATACAGTGCCCGTCTAATTTTTGCATAATGAAGTCTGTTTCTTTGTGATGTTTTCTGTCCTCAGATGCGGAGAGCTATGAAAGCCTGTCTTCAGATGAGGTCCTAATGAATGTCCCAAGAGACTAAGGGTATCCTCGTATACTGGGTTATATGTACACCTACACTCTTAGAGAAAAGGGTTCCTAAAGGGTTCTTCGGCTGTCCCCAAAGTAGAACCCTTTTTGGTTCCAGGTGGAACCCTCTGTGGAAATGGTTCTGGAACCAAAAAGGGTTCTTCAAAGGGTTCTCCTATGGGGACAGTGGAAGAACCCTTTTAGGTTCTAGGTAGCAACTTTTATTCTAAGAGTGTATGTTACCAAAAGCAGTATACAGTTAAAAGTGACACACAATGTATAACCCTATTATAACTGGTGCAGGCCAACCCTACTCCAGGATGTCTGCTGGGTGTGCAGGCTTTTGTTCCAGCCCAGCACTAAAACACATGATTCAACTTATGGAACCTAATGGGTTGATAATCAAGTGTTCTATTGCTGAGCTGGAATAGAAGTCTGCTCACCCAGTAGATCAGGGATCAGTGGAGCAAGGTTGGCCAACGCTGGTATATACTTTTTTTTGTTCACCTGAAATGTTGGTACAGCCCCCCGCTAACACACCGCATAAAAAAAATGATCTGCTTAATGTGGACCGTGAAAAACATACTCGGGTGTGTTTCAGGGTTGGATCAAAAGCCTGCACACCCAGTAGCGCTCCTGATGGAGAGTTGACCACGTGTTTTATACATTAGCCTAACTAACAGTGCAGTTATATTACTTTGTGATGGGGGTTAAGTGCCTTGCTCAAGGGCACAATGGCAGGATATGATACATGAATTCAGAGAGCGGCCTCACATTGTTAAAGGGAAACTTAATCATTCTTAAACTTCATATTCATGATATCCACCACCACCAGAACATCAACATGTCAAAATGGTGCATTTCTATGTTTTGTAGTTAAAGGATAAAGGAAGATGTCTTTCCAATAACAGCATCGGTGTGTATTGTGTGATTTGGACCAATTGTGAGTAGGCATTGCCTACTAATTGCCTACTAATTGGTTCATGATGTCATTGCACGCAAGCACACACAAACAGTTGAACATGCACCACAACAGGGTATTTTGAAGCACTCTGTGGAAAACCGAGAAGCTTTACTGCGTTATGATGTGGGGCTTATCTTCTGTGAAATGCACAGACCACATGACATGGAGGCTGCATATGCTGCTGTAGTCTGCTGTCCAGATCAATGGACAAATAAACCTCAAACAGCACTCAGAAGGGCAGGCTGGACAGGCTTCCTTTGATAGCCTACAGTAACAGCATGCAGTGTCGAAAGTACCACACAAAGACAGCTAACTAGACTACTGCTGCCTGCATTGAAATCCACTAGACTCGTGTGTGGTCCAAGGCTGAATACAATACAAAGCAAGGGCCGATGATCAAACTGAATTTGATTTATGATTCATCACGCAGAGAGATTTACTGGGGTATTTTTAGCTACTGGGAGTGTGATCTGACACCCGTTTGTCTGAGGAAAGCGGAAAGGCAGCCCCTTACAATTAGATTTAGGAGGAAGATGCAGGAAAGCTAGCAATACTCCACTATCTCCGATACTGACTGAAGCTCTCTGTCTTCATAGCTCTGCACACAAACAATAGCTCCTGAGAACATCAGTCTTTTAGATTGTGAACTTTAATTCAGTTAGCAGCGCAAATTGATGGTGTGTGTGTGTGTGTGTGTGTGCTCATCTTACACTGTGACAGTAAAGATATTTTTTGCAGTTGTTTTATGATAGTTATTCAAAATGTTTACCCAAACTTAAGTGTTGTCTTACAATTTTAATACAAGCTCTACCTATGGAAATGCCTGCAGTAAACAATGCATGCAATGCAAGCATAAAAACGTTGCACACTGAAATGCAATGTATATTACAACAACATCTATTGAGAGCATCTGTGATTGACTTTTTGGAACATAACTGTTTTGATCGCATTGCAACTATAAAATGTCCCATGCATTGTTTTCATAACAGGGCTTTCCATCGACCTTTTTATTCAAATTCTTCCATTTCAGTTCATCAGCATCAACCTCGCTACATGAACAACTGCATTACGACATCTGAATAGACACAAAAATTGATAACATTGAACCCAATGATCTCAGTGCATTAAACTCCCCACTCGGAGATGACACTATAGCGTGAATAGTATGTGGTCTTGCTTGTGGCCTGATCCGAAAGCTCTTGGAACCTCGGTTGGGTGACTGGCAGGAGCCACAAAAGAAAATGATGAGCAAGTCCAACAGAAGGACAAGCTAATCAAAGAGGATAATTTGAGAAGAGACAGATCATACAGTATTTGTCTCTCCTAATACAAAGACAGTCTTATTAGAGGAGCATTGGATAGCCAGCAGTTCAATGTATCACAAGAAAAGGGAACTGTATATTCCATGAAGTACCAAACTACTCAGAAATGTGGAATTACTCAGAAAATAGTTTGTTTAGAGTAGGCCCACATTCCATCCATGATATCCTCCAGACATGGGTTCAAATAATATTTTAAAGATTTCACATACTTTGATAGTTTGGTTGAGGCTACCTGGAGCGCCAGATAGGAGATGTTTGCCAATTCAGGACTATTCCATTGATTTGAATGACTCCATTATGCCAGGCAAGATCAGTCGAACACAGTTTAAGTATTTTAAAGGTTTCAAGTACTATTTGAACCTAGGTCTGATATCCACAGGACATCTACCCCCATTTGAACAGTTTTCTTCTGTTAAATACAATCAGTCATCTGAAAGTATGCTGCTAATGTCCCGCATGTGTAGATGATGCATTTGAAAACCTGAGGTGAAGCCTGTTTGATGCTAACAGATTTAATATTTTAGTACATGTTATGATAATTATTTATACCAGTTCATTATTCTTGTTATAACAGCATCATAATGCATTATATATTTCAGCCTTACTTCTAATATATTACTGAAGCAGCTTCTCCTTAAAGGATGTTACATAGTACAGTAGGTAATAGGCTTTGTATGTAAAGTTGTGAAATACTAACCTTCTTTAGCATTAAATTCTTTAGCATTAAATTACTGGGGCACTTTGTGCTAATCTCATTTCAATGTGGTACTATGGCAATCAAAGCACAGTTCAACACAAGCATTACACGCAAGCACTGAAACAGGATACGCTGATTCTCGGATATAGCTATGACTGTAAATTAGATTAGCTTCTTATGACTTGCAGTGATTTCCCATTCGGGTCTATGACAGTGTCGAAACACATTATCTATCTAGTCTTCTCCCAATTAACAATGTCTAATAGGGAAATGGCCACGATGGATTACAGGGACAATTGGGATTGGGAATAGTTTTTAATACCACCTTTGTGGTTGCTGGAAGGCTATGGGTGTCACGCTGATGTAAAGGATTTTGGAGACAGGCGCAGGAATACACAATAGGGGTTTTTAATACACCCAAAACAAACATGTGTACAAAAACACTGGGCTGTACCCAAACAAAAGATCTTGGGTAAACCTTGTTGACCGACACGGGACGATACCTGTAGTACACAATATTTAAAGTATGCAGCATAACAGCTGCAGCAACGCATAGGGAACAGAGGGCACATAAACTCAGCTTAAAAAGAAACGTCACTTTTTCAGGACCCTGTCTTTCAAAGATAATTTGTAAAAATCCAAATAACTTCACAGATCTTCATTGTAAAGGGTTTAAACACTGTTTCCCATGCTTGTTCAATGAACTATAAACTATTAAATGAACATGTACCTGTGGAACGGTTGTTAAGACATTAACAGCTTACAGACGGTAGGCAATTCAGGTCACAGTTATGAAAACTTAGGACACTAAAGAGGCCTTTCTACTGACTCTGAAAAACACCAATAGAAAGATGCCCAGGGTCTCTGCTCATCTGCCTGAACATGCCTTAGGCATTTGGCCAGGGCAATAAATTGCAATGTCTGTACTGTGAGATGCCTAAGACAGCGCTACAGGGCGGACAGCTTATCGTCCTCGCAGTGGCAGACCACGTGTAACAACACCTGCACAGGATCGGTACATCCGAACATCACACTCGCGGGACAGGTACAGGATGGCAACAACAACTGCGCGAGTTACACCAAGAACGCACAATCCCTCCATCAGTGCTCAGACTGTCCACTATAGGCTGAGAGAGGCTGGACTGAGGGCTTGAAGGCCTGTTGTAAGGCAGGTCCTCACCAGACATCACCGGCAACAACGTCGCTTATGGGCACAAACCCACCGTCGCTGGGCCAGACAGGATTGGCAAAAAGTGCTCTTCACTGACGAGTCACGGTTTTGTCTCACCAGGGGTGATGGTCGGATTCACGTTTATCGTCAAAGGAATGAACTTTGTACTCTGGAGCGCGATCGATTTGGAGGTGGAGGGTCCGTCATGGTCTGGGGCGGTGTGTCACAGCATCATCGGACTGAGCATGTTGTCATTGCAGGCGATCTCAACGCTGTCCGTTACAGGGAAGACATCCTCCTCCCTCATGTGGTACCCTTCCTGCAGGCTCATCATGACATGACCCTCCAGCATGACAATGCCACCAGCCATACAGCTCGTTCTGTGCATGATTTCCTGCAAGACAGGAATGTCAGGGTTCTACCATGGCCAGTGAAGATCCCAGATCTCAATCCCATTGAGCACGTCTGGGACCTGTTGGATCGGAGGCTGAGGGCTAGGGCAATTCCCCCCGGGATGTCCGGAAACTTGCAGGTGCCTTGGTTGAAGAGTGGGGTAACATCTCACAGCAAGAACTGGCAAGTCTGGTGCAGTCCTTGAGGAGGAGATGCACTGCAGTACTTAATGCCGCTGGTGGCCACACCAGATACTGACTGTTACTTTTGATTTTGACCCCCTTTGTTCAGGGACACATTTTTTAAATATATTTTTTTATAACTTTATTTAACTAAGCAACTCAGTTAAGAGCACATTCTTATTTTCAATGACGGCCTAGCAATGGTGGGTTAACTTCCTTGTTCAGGGGCAGAACGACAGATTTATACCTTGTCAGCTCAGGGGATCCATCCTTGTAAACTTACAGCTAAATAGTCCAACACTCAAACCACCTGCCTCTCGTTGCACTCCACGAGGAGCCTGCCTATTACGCGAATGCAGTAGAAGCCAAAGTAAGTTGCTAGCTAGCATTAAACTTATCTTATAAAAAACAATCAATCAATCATAATCACTAGTTATAATTACACATGGTTGATGATATTACTAGTTTATCTAGCGTGTCCTGCGTTGCATATAATCGATGCAACGCTGGGGGATGATTTAACAAAAGCGCATTTGCGAAAAAAGCACAATCGTTTGATGAATGTACCTAACCATAAACACCAATGGTTTTCTTAAAATCAATACACAGAAGTAAATATTTTTAAAACGGCATATTTAGCTAAAAGAAATCCAGGTTAGCAGGCAATATTAACCAGGTGAAATTGTGTCACTTCTCTTATGTTCATTGCATGCAAAGTCAGGGTATATGCAGCAGTTTGGGCAGCCTGGCTCATTGCGAACTAATTTGCCAGAATTGTACGTAATTATGACATAACATTGAAAGTTGTGCAATGTAACAATAATATTTAGACTTAGGGATGCCACCCTTTAGATAAAATACCAAACGGTTCCGTATTTCACTGAAATAATAAACATTTTGTTTTCGAAATGATAGTTTCCGCATTCGATCATATTAATGACAAAAGGCTCGTATTTCTGTGTGTTATGTTATAATTAAGTCTATGATTTGATAGAGCAGTCTGACTGAGCGATGGTAGGCAGCAGCAGGCTCGTAAGCATTCATTCAAAACGCACTTTAGTTCTGCACTTTAGTTCTACAGGCACTGTGCAGGTGCGGGTTCCGTATGCAGGGCATGCTGTATATGTTGGCGTCCACATCCCATACCACTGGCGCGATGATGAGGCAGGGAGGGATGATGTTGGTCTCCTCTCCCTGCCTCTCCTGTGCGTCATAGAGCCTGGCCTATAGGAAATTGTGAAGTGGACCCTGGCGAAGAATAGAGCCCACCTGGCCTGTCTCAGATTTAGCCTCTTTGCTGCCCTGATGTGCTCCAAGTTGCGGTGGTCCGTCCACACCGGGAAAGGGTGTTTGGACCCCTCAATCCAGTGCCTCCACGCCTTCAGAGCCTTCTTGACCGCCAAGAGTTCCCGGTCCCCTACATTATAGTTCCTCTGGGCGGGGCTCAGCTGCTTGGAGTAGAAAGCGCAGGGCCGCAGCTTTGGAGGGGCTCCGGTACGCTGGGACAGCACTGCCCCAATTCCTACTTCGGAGGCATCCACCTTGACAATGAAGGGGAGTGAGGTGTCGGGATGTGCCAACACGGGAGCAGTGGCGAAACGTGCTTTCAGCGTCTCGAACGCTCTCTCCGCCTCCGCCGTCCAACGAAGCTGCTGGGGACCTCCTCTCAACAGGGAGGTAAGCCCCGAATAAACCCCTGGAAATCGTTGGCGAATCCCAGGAATTGCTGGACTGCTTTCACCAAGGTGGGGATGGGCCATGATCTGACTGTACTGATGCATTGCTCCTCCATCTCCACTCCCTCCGTGGCGTTGAGACAGCCCAAAAAGGACACGGACCGCTGGAAAAACAAATATTTCTCTTGTTTAACATTTAGGTCATGCTCCAACAATCTTCTCAGCACAGACATGACCAACAAGACATGCTGGACGCATGTATAGACCAAAATGTTGTCTTTATAGTTCACTAGGCCGCGTTCCAGCATGTCCCGAAACATTTAGTTGATGAAGGCCTGGAAGGTTGAAGGAGCATTAGACAGGCCAAAGGGCATTACGAGATACTCGTTATGACCCGTGGTCGTGGAAAAAGCAGTCTTTCCTTCAAAGCCTGCAGGAATGCGCACCAGATTGTAGGCGCTCCTAATGTCCAGCTTCGTGAAGTACTGCGCCCTGTGCATTTGTTTGATGATGGTTGGGATGAGGGGTAAAGGATAGCTGAACTTGACGGTGGCCTTGTTCAGTGTTCGATAATCAATAACAAAAAAAAGCTTGAGGAGGCTGGTGACTAAAAGGGGTGGATAAAACTCTGCTGGAGACTCTTCTGTACATAGTTCTCCATGGCCTCGGTCTCCACATAGGAGAGGGGATAGACATGTCCTCTCGGGAGGGCTGCGTCAGACAACAGGTCAATGGCACAGTCCCACGGGCAATGGGGAGGCAGGCATGTAGCCTGGGTCTTTGAGAAAACCCGGTGCAGATCCTGGTATTCCTCTGGTAAATCCACTTGAGGAGCACAGTCCGGACTTACCACCGTGGTGGTGTTGACAGACACCGCGAGATACCTACCCTAACACTCCTGCGACCAACCTAGCAGTCTCCTCTCGGACCAGGAAATAACCGGGTTATGCAAACTCAACCAGGAGAGACCTAAAACAATGGGGTGCGTGGGAGTGTCTATGATCAAGCAAGTGATCTGTTCTGAATGAGTGTCATTGGACAGCAAAGAAACCGGAACAGTAATGTGATGTACGAGCCCTGTCCCTATTGGACGATTATCCAGGGCTCGAACTGGAATGGGTGACTGTAGGGGAACCAAAGGAATGCGTAATGCAGTGGCCAGTGCGCTAAGAGATTCCTGGCAGCTCCGGAATCAATCAGAGCTAACTGGAGTGAAGGGCTAGGGTGCTCAGGGAGTTTAACGGGAAAACACACTGGTTGATTTGACAGACAAGGAGAGGAGACCTTGCCTTCTACCTGGGTTGGCGCAAGAGAATTCCCTGGCTTGTTACCTCCTCGCCTCCTAGTGGATAGAGAGCGGGTCGGAGAGAAATGACCCCTTTCTCCACACTAGAAGCGGAGGCTCAGATTACTCCTTCTCCTGTGCTCTGCCTCGGGCAAACGTGCCGAGCCCACCTCCATCAGCTCTGGCCACAGAGCAGGGGTAGCCATGGGCTCCGAATTCCGCACAGGACTTCTTCGGGACCGCAGGAGGTTGTCCAACAAGGTCCGCCATGCTGATGAGCTGGTCGAATTACAGGTTGTCATCACGGCAGGCTAACTCCAGCTGTACCTGGTGGTAAATGGTGACCAGAGCCAACTCGTTCCATCCGGTGGAGGCCGCGATGATCCGGTACTCCAGGAAGAACTCCAAAGCGGTCCTAGATCCCTGGCATAGTCGGAGTAGACGGCCTTCCACAGGATGATCAAACATCGAGCGGAAGAGGAGGGTGAAGCGCTCGTAGGACTCCCAGACCGCGGCACCCCAGTCCAGAGCCTATCCAGTCAGTGCCAAGATGACGGTGGCAAACCTGTCTCTTCAGCGAGGTACAGGTCGCATTGTAGAAGGAACCCTTTGCATCTTGCTGGTGCACCGTAAAAGCGCTCCGGGAGGAACAGGGGTATTCCATGGACGGGCGCCGATGGAACGGGGGTAGGTCGTGGTGTTGGAGCTGGTACCGGAATCGGTGCTGGAGACTAGAGGGACTGCACACTCCCCTCCAAGCACAGGATGGTTGCCAGCACACTGTTCATGGCGATACCGAGTCTGGAGAGACAGTCCTCGCGGTGCTGTACTGTCCCTACAATGGTCGCTAGTGCAGTCTTTCCTGCGGTCTCCATTTTGCGGGTCGGTTATTCTGTATAAAGGATTTTAGAGACAGGCACAGGAATACACAATAGGGGGTTTTAATACACCCAAAACAAACACGTATACAAAAATACTGGGCTGTACCCAAACAAAAGAATGTGGGTAAACCTCATTGACCGACACGGAATGATACCCGTAATACACAATATATATAGGGTACAGCATTACAGCTGCACTAACGCATAGGTATTCACACCACCAACGGACATGGGAACAATAACTGACAAAGACAGAGGGAACAGAGAGCACATATATAACATACTAATCAGGGGAAATAGGAACCAGGTGTGTGTAATCAGACTAGAAAGCCGGTGACATAGTGCTCCGGAACTGGTGAACAGAATGAGCATCAGTACGGGGGGAGGATCCGTGACAGTGAGCAACTTACATCTGCATCAATCACTTGCAGTTTTAACTTCCTGCACACACACATGGGCTTTCTGTTTCACTAAGGGAGGAGGTCATAGACCTTGTTGTGCCAGGACAACAAACTCTCTCAATGCCGTTAATACCAATGAGCTGATCATGGACTACAGGAAAGAGCATCCTGGTTGTATTGCCGAAAGACCCTACAGAGTGTGGTGCAGACGGCCCACGCATCAGTGGGGATGAGCTCCCAGCAATCCAGGACGTACAGTACATGCCAGGCGGTGTCTGAGAAAGGCCCGACCGAGACATGGACTGTTCTCCTTGCTCCCGTCCGGCAGGCGGTAATTGTGGATCAAGGCTCAGACCAACACGCTCCTAAACAGCTTCTATCTCCAGACCATAAGACTGTTAAAATGGCTAACAATTACTGCTCTCCCTCTCCCACAGACTGTCCACACTGACTCTATGCCCATCCACAGGTCTCTACCCACTCAAACACACACCTTCACTGTCACTCACACTCACTCACATACACCCTCACACATAACTGACGGCACACACTTACACCCCCTTACACCTACGCTGTTGCTAATATGATTATTGAGTCAATTTCTTACCATCATTACTGTCACGAACCGGCTCAAAGCCCGTAACAAAGGGAGACAACGTGGAGATAAGGAGTAGCAATGTATATATATTTATTAAATAAGTAACTAAGTATAATATACAATGGTGTGTGTAATCAGTAATCAGCAGTGTAAGTGAGTGTTTTGCATGCATGAATGTGATAATGCAGGTTGTTGAAAGGTGCCAAAGCAAATAAACAAAAGACCACCAAGAACCACAACACAATCTACAATGGTGTCTGCATGGAGAGAGTCTCCTCCATGAATGTAGAGGAGGTCTATTTATCCTGGGACACACCTGGCCCAGGTGTTTCCCATGTAGCTGACGACCCTCCCCAACTCCGCCCACCGGCATCCTAATAAGGAAACAAGAACAAACAGAATACAGCAGACGGAGTGGGAGGGTCGTCACATTCCCCCCCATAAAACCGGGGACCAACAAGGACCCCGGAAGAAAATACCAGCCTCTAAGTTCCAAATTGACACAGCTTCTGCACCACAATTTGATGAGGGTCTATGTGTTCACCCTAGCCTACCTCCTCCACAGACCTCAGCAACCTTCACACAGGAAGCAACATTTAAGAGGAAAGAAGAACACAAGACCAGGCGGGAGCAGACAGGACAGAGAGAACATGACAATACGTAACAATGGTCAGTCACGTAAACATTTAGGAACAGGGCGCACGAGAGAGAGCATCAGCAATCACGTTTTCAGTTCCCCGGATGTGGCGCACATCGAGATGGAATGATTGTAAAAATAAACACCATCTCATTATCCTCTGGTTTGGACACATCATGGACCTCAAAAAAGTGAGGGGGTTATGGTCGGTGTAGACCACAATAGGTACTACCCCCGACCCGACATACACTTCGAAGTGTTGTAGCGCCCAAATGAGTGCTAGCGCTTCCTTTTCAATAACTGAATAATTCAACTGATAATCGTTAAACTTTTTAGAAAAGAAACTAACAGGCCTCTCAATCCCAGACACATCTGCTTGCAGCAAAACTGCACCTGCCCCCACATGACTAGCATCCACCTGCAAGGTAAATGACAAATCCATGCGAGGAGCAGCCAGCACCGGAGTTGAGGTAAGCAACCTCTTTACATCTTCAAAAGCGTGTTGACAACGAGTAGACCACACATAAACAGCCTTAGCTTTCAGCAGATCTGTCAAGGGAGCGACCACAGTGGAGAAGTTACTACAAAAACTACGGTAATAACCAATCATGCCCAAGAAACGCATTAGTTCCTTTTTAGTAGTTGGTGGTGGAAAAGCATCAATAGCCACCACTTTAGCCCGAACAGGACGCACTTCCCCCTGCCCAACCACTTTTCCAAGGTATGTAACGGTCGCCTGAGCAAACTCACATTTAGCCAGATTGATTGTGAGGCGACCCGCAGCCAGACGTTCGAACAAGGCTTGAATACGGGACAGATGTTCTTCCCAAGTATCTGCATATATCACTACATCGTCCAAATAAACAGCGCACCCGGTCAGACCGGCGACAACCCTGTTCATAAGTCGCTGAAAAGTGGCAGGTGCATTGCGCAAACCGAAACTCATAACCGAATACGAGTACAGACCAAAGGGTGTAATAAAGGCAGAGATTTCACGTGCCCTACTCGTCAGTGGCACCTGCCAATAGCCTTTTAACAGGTCAAATTTGCTCACAAACTTAGCTGCACCGACTTGATCAACACAGTCCTCCATTCGAGGAAGAGGAAATGAATCTGGCTTTGTGACACTATTTACCTTACGGTAGTCCGTACAAAATCGGTTTGTTCCATCCGGTTTACTGACCAAGATACAGGGAGAAGCCCAACTGGAGAAAGAAGGCTCTGCTATCTTACTCTCCAGCATGTACTTGACCTCAGCATCCAGACAACGTAGTTTCTCTGAAGAAACTCTATAGAACCGCTGACGAATGGGGTCAGCACCTCCAATGTCAATATCATGTTCTATTAAGTTTGTACGTGTAGGTGTATCTGAAAATAAACCTGGAAAGCTCTGAATCAGACCAACCATCTCTTCACGCCCATCATCAGGTAGGTGAGTGAGAAGACTGTCTAAAATATCCAGTGTTTCTGAATTTTTTAATCTACCCTGCAATATACAATCGTCAGGACCAGGAACATCTTCCTCCTCATGCCCAGATCTAGCACGACAAGAACCCAAGGAAACAACTGTATCAGCCAAAAGAACAGGTTTACCGTGCTCTGTAGAATCCCACTGTTCAGTCTCAGAGGAACGTGCATAATAGGGTTTTAACAGATTTACATGGCACAGCTGGTGTGCTTTCCTCCGTTCTGGAGTGGCAACTAGATAATTTTGCTCAGTGTACTGGCGCACCACTGTATATGGACCTTGAAACTTAGCTTGTAAAGGAGAACCAACAATTGGCAGCAGAGCAAGAACCTGGTCACCTGGACTAAAGTGACGAGGCTCAGTTCGGCGATCAAATATGCCCTTCATCCTCTCCTTGCAGATGATAACTTCTCTTTAGCCATTTCACCAGCGGCGTACAGCCGTCGCCGGAAATCACACACATACGATAATAGGGACTGAGGAGGCTCGGGAGACTTCCAGTCATCCTGGAGAACGGATAAAAGTCCACGCACCCTATGTCCAAACACAAGGTCATTTGGACTGAAACCTGTGCTCTCCTGTGAAACTTCCTAGCAGCTAACAGTAACCAAGGCAACCCCTCCTCCCAATCCTTATCCATCTCAGTACAATAAGCTCTCAACAAAGACTTAAGAGTTTGATGGAAACGTTCCAGTGCTCCTTGACTTTGCGCGTGATAGGCGCTAGACAAATTGTGTTTAATATGGAGCTGTTGAAGAACCTGACTAAACAGATTAGAGGTGAAATTAGAGCCTTGATCACTCTGAATGACCTTAGGGATTCCAAACAATGAGAGAAACTGAGTTAAAGCTTTTAACACAGATTTAGTCGTGATAGATCGAAGAGGATAGGCAGCAGGAAACCTAGTGGTCTGACACATCACAGTGAACAGGTAACTGCTACCCTTTTTAGAACGAGGCAGAGGACCCACACAGTCAATAATCAGATACTCAAAAGGTTGGCTAAGTACAGGAATAGGAAACAATGGAACTGGTTTAATAGCTTGATTAGGCTTACCAGTTAATTGACAGGTGTGACAAGTTTTGATAAAATCAGAAACATCCCTCTTTAATCTAGGCCAAAAGAAATGTCTTAATATGCGATTGTAGGTTTTCCTCACCCCCATATGTCCAGCAACGTCGCTGTGAGAAGTTTCCAACACCAACTCACGAAGCTTAACTGGTACAACAACCTGACTAATTGCGTCCCCTAGAAAACAACTATCATGAGACACCCACTTTCTCATCAGGACATCCTCTTGGAGAAAATAGCCATGGGCGACATCTCCCAACTGTTCCACAGGCACAATTTGGTCACGCAACTCTTCTAACGTGGGGTCATTCCGTTGTGCATTGATTAGATCTGAGCGGGTTACAGATAACGGGATAACAGGGAAAACAGTGACATACTTTGTATTATTATCATTAGTCGGAGCAGTGACCAGTTCGCCACGACCCATAGAACGTGTCACTGCACACGCAGAGAACACCTCTGGGAAACTCTGTACACTCTCATCAGGAATCCCAACAAATGACGGCTTAGTGGAAACCACTAGAGATGGAAACACGACAGGCCATACACGCTCACCAGCCAAGTTATTCCCAAGGATCACGTCGATACCCTCAATAGGCAACGAAGGACGCACCCCCATAACAACTTCACCCTTCACCAGCCCACAATCCAACATCAGTTTATGCAATGGAACTGACAGAGTGTTCAAACCTATTCCCCTAATTAGAACACTATTCCCTGAATCAGTCTCAGCAGAAAAGGGTAACACAGACTCCAACACAAATGATTCAGAGGCTCCTGTGTCTCTCAGGATCTTCACTGCCACTAGGTCTTTACTTCCTAACATAGACACAAAACCTTCCGTAATGAAAGGTAAATAGTCTGGATCAATATGGACTTTCACATTCTCTTGGGCCTGAGGAAATGAGTCATGGGTGAACTGATGTGGAACAGGTGCAGCTAACGCGGTAGGCTTAGATTTAGCGTAAGCACCCTTTGCCTTGAGAAGTGGACATTCGTTTTTCCAATGACCTGAACCTTGACAGTAGTGACACTCCTGCCCAAAGTCAGCTTTACCATGGGAGTCAGGCTCAACCCGAGTTGGATAGAACTCTGCCCGTGAACCAAAGTATCTCGGTGAGCGAAGCCCAAATCTATCCGAACGCCCCACTCTTTCCGAATACGGGGCTCTGCAAAGACACTTTTGTGAGTCAACACATACTCGTCCGCCAAAACCGCAGCTTCAGCAACATTCTTTACTTTCTGTTCGTTAATATACGTGGCAATACGATCAGGAATTGTGTCTTTAAATTGCTCTAACATAATCAGATCACACAGCCCTTGGAAAGTCACAACTGCAGAGGCGGAACACCAGCGATTAAACTGTAAAGATAATTGTCGCGCAAACTCAACATGAGTCTGCTTATCATCCCTTTTTAAAGTCCTAAATCGTTGGCGGTAAGCCTCAGGGACCAATTCATAAATCTGTAACACAGCTGTTTTAACTTTATCATAACTGGCACTGTCATGTACACTAAGAGCTGAATATGCTTCCTGCGCCTTACCAGTCAGCACACACTGCAACATTAAAGTGCGGTCAGAATCAGGCCAACTCCTAGCGTCAGCAACCCGCTCAAACAACGAAAAGAATGTCTCGGGGTCCCTTTCATTAAACTGAGGCAATAACCGTAAGTTCCCAACAATATCAAATGTCTCTGGGGCACGACCAAAAACGGAACTACCCCTAGGTAAATCTGGGTCACCTTCCCAAAACAAACTCTCCCCTGAGATCTTTCCTTCCCTAACCAACTCTATACGTTCTTGTTGCAACTTGAGCTTTGCACGCTCCATATCTTGTTTAAATGCCAATTCCTTTTCATATTTTATACGATCATGCTCTAGCTTCTCACGATCATGCTCCAGCTGTAACAGAAGCAGTTCTTTCTGCTGTTCAAAAGAAGGCTACTAGGACTAACCGATGGAATGGCCATTGTAACATTACTGGGAGACGACCAATCCTCAGCAGAGGCTGGCCCAGTGGTAACTTCAAGAATACCACTCTCCATCAGATTGGCCTTCAATATCAACCTAATAGAATTTTTTAGACGTTTATCACTAATCTCAACCTTGTAGTGTTCGCGACCTTCAACAGCTGTTCTTTAGTACCTAAATCTAACAATCCCTCCGATGGAGAGCGAATGAACTCATCTACATAAGACGCCATGACGCTCTTCCCTTCTGCTGAGCAAACCAGACTACAACCCGAGAATTGACAATCACCCTGAGCACCACAGAAGAGAGATGAGATATGGAGCTTCCCCAAAACCTACAATAACTCATCCCTAGTCTTCGTGCAGATTTGCGGTGGGAATTTACGCACTGTAGCCCGCTGGCAAGGAAAAACTCCCCAGCATGCTGGTAAATTCCACCAAGCCACGGATGTGCCCCGAGACAACTGCTCAGTCCACAGACACCACACAAAAATAACAAACATTAACCATGCCCAACATATTCCAAAAATGAAACACGTCGCTAAACCTATCAGGGGAAAAAGGCTATAGCTCCAGGTAGCAAGTTCCACTACCCTACCCAAATCTCCCACTGAGGTACACAGCCGATTACTCACCTCAGACTGACGTCCCAACAGAAAGTAGAACAAGAGTTCAGGCTAAGCAGGGCCTGGAAACTAACCATTATACTCTCTCCAACACAGCACACAAACAAAATAACAAAGGCAACCAATACTGGGCCTATCACACGCAAACAAAATATGCAAACCAAACACGTACCTCCACGGCCTCCCAAACCAATAGTTCAAAAGATCCCGGACGAACCCCCACTTGTCACGAACCGGCTCAAAGCCCGTAACAAAGGGAGACAACGTGGAGATAAGGAGTAGCAATGTATATATATTTATTAAATAAGTAACTAAGTATAATATACAATGGTGTGTGTAATCAGTAATCAGCAGTGTAAGTGAGTGTTTTGCATGCATGAATGTGATAATGCAGGTTGTTGAAAGGTGCCAAAGCAAATAAACAAAAGACCACCAAGAACCACAACACAATCTACAATGGTGTCTGCATGGAGAGAGTCTCCTCCATGAATGTAGAGGAGGTCTATTTATCCTGGGACACACCTGGCCCAGGTGTTTCCCATGTAGCTGACGACCCTCCCCAACTCCGCCCACCGGCATCCTAATAAGGAAACAAGAACAAACAGAATACAGCAGACGGAGTGGGAGGGTCGTCACATTACACTGCCATTCTTTGATTATTGATTACCAATAAAATGTATATATTTATCATGCTACTAGTCAGTATTACTCCCGTTTACATGTACAGTGCCTTCGGTGTCATGACTTCCGCCGAGGTCCGTCCCTCTCCTTGTTCGGGTGGCGTTCGGCGGTCGACGTCACCTGCTTTCTCGCCACCGCCGATCCACTTTTCATTTTCAATTTGTACGGTCTTTGTGTAATCACACCTGGCTTCACTTAATCAATGACTTGTTTATTATTTAACCCCCTGTTCTACATGTTGTATTTGCGAGTGATTGTTTGTTCTATTGCGGTCCGTATTGTGTGGCCATGTATATTACTTGTTATGTTTGAATTTTTGAGTAAAATATGTTATTACTCATATCTGCTGTCCTGCGCCTGACTCATCTCACCAGCTACAAACAGACCTTTACATTCAGAAAGTATTCAGACCACTTGACTTTTTCCACATTTTGTTAGGTTACAGCCTTATTCCAAAATAGCTTAAATATTTTTTTCTCCTCAATCTACACACAATACCCCATAATGACAAAGCAAAAACAGGTTTTGACATTTTTGCAAATTTATTCAAAAATAAAAACTGAAATTTCACATTCACATAAGTATTCAGACCCTTTACTCAGTACTTTGTTGATGCACCTTTGCCAGCGTTTCCAGCATCGAGTCTTCTTGAGTATGATGCTACAAGCTTGGCACACCTGTATTTGAGGAGTTTCTCCCATTTTTCTCTGCAGATCCTATCAAGCTCTGTCAGGTTGGATGAGGAGCGTTGCTGCATAGCTACTTTCAGGTCTCTCCAGAGATGTTCGATCAGGTTCCAGTCCGGGCTCTGGCTGGGTCACTCAAGGACTTGCAACTCCTGCTTTGTCTTGGCTTTGTGCCTAGGGACGTTGTCCTGTTGGAAGGTGAACCTTCGCCCCCAGTCTGAGGTTCTGAGCGCTCTGGAACTGTTTTTCATCAAGGATCTCTCTGAACTTTGCTTTGTTCATATTTGCCTCGATTCTGACTAGTCTCCCAGTCACTGCTGCTGAAAAACATCTTCACAGCATGATGCTGCCACCACCATTCTTCACCATAGGTATGGTGCCAGGTTATCTCCAGACATGATGCTTGGCATTCAGGCCAAAGAGTTCAATCTTGGTTTCATCAGACCAGAGAATCTTGTTTCTCATGGTCTGAGAGTCCTTTAGGTGCCTTTTGGCAAACTCCTAAGGAGTGGCTTCCGTCTGGCCAATCTTCCATAAAGGTCTGATTGGTGTCGTGCTGCAGAGATGGTTGTCCTTCTGGAAGGTTCTCCCATCTCCACAGTGGAACTCTGGAGCTCTGTCAGAGTGACCACAGGGTTCTTGGTCACCTCCCTGACCAAGGCCCTTCTCCCCCGATTGCTCAGTTTGGTCGGGCAGCCAGCTCTAGGAAGAGTCTTGGTGGTTCCAAACGTCTTCCATTTAAGAATGATGGAGGCCACTGTGTTCTTGGGGAAATTCAGTGATGCATAAATGTTTTGGTACCCTTCCCCATATCTCTGCCTCTACACAACTATATCTCAGAGCTCTACGGACAATTTCTTCGAACTCATGGCTTGGTTTTTACTCTGACATGAAGTGTCAACTGTGTGACCTTATATAGACAGGTGTGTGCCTTTCCAAGTCATGTCCAATCAATTAAATTGACCACAGGTGGACTCCAATCAAGTTGTAAAAACATCTCAAGGATAATCAATGGAAACAACTGAGCTCAATTTCGAGGGTCTGTAAAAGTATGTAAATAAGGTATTTGTTTTTAATATTTGCAACATTTCTAAAAACCTGTTTTCGCTTTGTCATTATGGGGTATTGTGTGTAGATTGCTGAGGAAAATTTTAGAATAAGGCTGTAACTTAACAAAATGTGGAAAAAGTCAATGGGTCTGAACACTCTCCGAAGGCACTGTATATGTTCTAATTAGTATACTACTGTCACGTTCTGACCTTAGTTTTGTCTTTGTTTTAGTATGGTCATGGCGTGAATTGGGGTGGGCAGTCTATGTTCGTTTTTCTATGATTTGGGATTTCTGTGTTTGTCCTGGTATGGTTCTCAATCAGAGGCAGCTGTCTATCGTTGTCCCGGATTGAGAACCATACTTAGGTAGCCTGTTTTCACCCTTTAGTTGTGGGTGATTGTTTTCTGTTATGTGTCTGCATCAGCCAGAACTGTTTTCGGGTCGTTCTCTTTGTTATTTCCGTGTTCATTTAATAAATATGGACACATACCACACTGCACCTTGGTCCTCCTCTTCTTCCACCACCAACGGCCGTTACACCTACCATAAGTATTGGCGTGTTCTCGCATATGCATCTGCATATTTCCGTTAGGGATTGCCTCCTCTGTGAAGTGTGCAATAACTAAATTCAACCTTTGCATTCCTTCTAAACAACTTAGTCCACTCTGATAACACATTCTAGTTTTGGGAACAGAAAACCGTATTGAGATCAAATGATTAATGGATGAGAAAATGTGCATTGTCGTCCAAAATCCATCTCGTTCCATTTTCTCCCAATGCTGACCAGTGGGCTTCCTCTCACATGTATACATCCAGTGAAATATCCATCTCATTTTCCCGTCTGGTTTTACTGCTCCAACCCTCACTGGACTGTGACAATGCTTCCATCTAATGGTTTGCAAGGGCGTCACAACAAAACTCCTAAAGACAATGTATTTGAAATGGTATGATCTGATAGTGCTGATTGAGTTTTAAATAGGCTAATCATACATAATCAGTTGTGGGTGCCAATGGACTGTTCCAATCCAATGTGAAAGTATGACATACGCAAACACACATTGCAAACACATTTATTTTGTTGTGTAAAGAGGACCGTACAATGATGCCACAAGGCAGACAAGCAGCAGGAAGCCACAAAGCCACTCAATGCCTATAAAAGAATACATCGACACTTCAAAAAACATAGGACTGCACTACCAGCTTATTGCCAGGTAAAAGCTGATCAAGCGTACAATGCAATTTCCCCCTAGTGTTGACTGAAGCGGTCAGCCTAGTCCTGGTTATATCAAGTAAAGACACAAAAGAGACAAATAGAGACCACTACACATATTCTACACACATACACCCCTCCATTCCTCATTCAAAAGGCACACTTGACTTGTGAATCAAACCAGTGAGAGATATCTCTTAAGATGACTTCATTTATTTTGAGTGACTCTGACATGCTGGGATTCATAGGTCTAATCCAATTCAACTGGTTTGTTTATCCAACAGAACCATATGATGTGCATACAGTAAAGCACACATTTGAAACTCATTCATATTAGCTTAAGGAGAGACCCTCAAGTCAATTCCTCCTTGGCTCACTGCTACTGCTGAGGGCATTAAGTGAAGCTAGGTACATATTGTTTTTGTGTCTCTTCAAATCAACTGAGACATTAACTGTTGTCTGAATATTTTATTCATGCACTTCAGGGCAAAGGCCTACTGTAAGTGTTGTAACTGATGCTCCCATAAGAGCTCTTATTTGTCTCATGGGTTATTATGATGTTCAACACAAAGCTGGTTATGAACTAGGGTTGGGGTCAATTCCTTTTTAATTTAGTCGATTATGGAATTACATTTTTTTTTTATGCTTCTCTAGGAGAACATTTTGGAATTTTAGTTTATTTTCAGAACTGACTGAATTTAAATGAATGGCCCCAACTCTGGCATACGATACATGTGTCTCTGGCATACGATACATGTGTCTCTCTTTGGCATAATCGCAACATGCTGTTCATTTTTGTACTTTTTTGTCTTCATTAAAACAGTGAACAGCTCAAACCTTGGAAGGCAATACTTCAGACAAACAGCAAGACTAAAAGGTTAGTCTTTTTTTTATCTCTTCTTACAGTATAATAGTGCCAATACATACAATGTTTTCTGACTCTTAAATCTTGTTTTAGGGACCTAGACTACACCAATGTTTTAATCAATATGTCCCTAAGGGGATAAATAATGTTGTACTGAATTGAATACCTCTACTAATCACTCCACTAGAGCAGGTAAACACAGCTGAGTGATCAGAGCCTGGATAAACCTCAGACAGGATAAAGCCCCACTCATACTACGTCCTTGCCTGTATTTTTAGCATGCTGACCCTTCTCTAAAGTGATTTGGATGAACAGTTGGTTGAGAGGGGACACATAAATACACACATGGGATCAGACAGCAGAGAGAAAGGGCTGCAATTTGCTGATGATATAAACAGTGATATCACAGGAGGTTGGTGCCACCTCAATTGAGGAGGATGGGCTCGTGGTAATGACTGGTATCGGAGTCAGTGGAATGGTATCAAATACGTCAAACGCATGGTTTGATGCCATTCCAGTCCCTCCATTTCAGCCATTATTATGAGCCGTCCTCCCCTCAGGAGCCTCCACTGAGTGAGATCCAGGCCTGTAGCATCTCAGAGTTAGGGCCCTTATTCATCAAGCATTTCAGAGTAGGAGTGCTGATCTTAGATCAGTTTCTAAGATCAGTTTAGCCTTTTAGATTATAATGAATGGACACGGGCAACCTGATCCTAGACATGCACTTTAACTCTGAAATACTGCTTGATACATACAGCTCCTGGACCAACCCAGCCTGTCTAGTCCATGTGGATGGTCAGTGGGGCAGCTCCTGCATGACCTCTTCGGCCAGCTGTGTGATGAGTAGCCAGGCCTCGCGGATGTGACGTGACTCGGTGGTGCGGGCGCAGAGGGCGAAGCGCAGCACAAACTGACCAGACAGCAGGCATGGCACCAGGTGGATCTTCCTGCCATTGTTGATCCTCTTCAGCAAGGTCTCATTCACCTCGTTGGAACCCTTTCAGGAGGAAAGGTTAGATGGGGTGCTATTTGGGATACAATCTATTACCTATATAGTGCACCCTATTCCCTATATGGCCATAGGGCCCTGGTCAAAAGAAGGGCACTATATAGGTAGTAGTGTGCCATTTGGGATGTTACAATAGTCTAATACGTTTAAAAAAAATAAAAAAAATGGATGCCGCCAGGCAATGTGAACAATGCATAAGAAGAATAGGTTCCAAAATGTAAACTAAAACTACACTGCTCAAAACAATAAAGGGAACACTTAAACAACGCAATGTAACTCCAAATCAATCACACTTCTGTGAAATCAAACTGTCCACTTAGGAAGTAACACTGATTGACAATAAATTTCACATGCTGTTGTGCAAATGGAATAGACAACAGGTGGAAATGATAGGCAATTAGCAAGACACCCCCAATAAAGGAGTGGTTCTGCAGGTGGGGACCACAGACCACTTCTCAGTTCCTATGCTTCCTGGGTGATGTTTTGGTCACTTTTGAATGCTGGCGGTGCTTTCACTCTAGTGGTAGCATGAGACGAAGTCTACAACCCACACAAGTGGCTTTGATTTCCATTGATCATTTGTGTGTGATTTTGTTGTCAGCACATTCAACTATGTAAAGAAAAAAGTATTTAATAAGAATATTTCATTCAGATCTAGGATGTATTATTTTAGTGTTCCCTTTATTTTTTCTGAGCAGTGTATATACACCATAGACCAAGAAATAGTTTTAGTCTACTCCAGTCCAAAGACAGTCTGTTGAACGTTTAATGATCATGTGCTGAACTAACATTCACAGTTGGTTGAATTGTCTTACCTTTAGTCTAAAGCAGACCAGCCCTAACACGACGTCTGCGCTGATCTCAAAGCGCTGGTCAGCGCGAACCAGGCTCTCAAACTCTTTGGCCAACTCCACATGCTATGAAGGCAGAGAGACAGTCAGTCATTCATTCATACTCAGACAGCCAGTGGTGGAAAAAGTACCCAATTGTTATATTTGAGTAAAAGTAAATATACCTTAATAGAAAAGTAAGTCACCCAGTAAAATCATACTTGAGTAAAAGTAAAAAAGTATTTGGTTTTAAATATACTTAAGTATCAAAAGTAAATGTAATTGCTAAAATATACTTAAGTATTAAAAGTATAAATCATTTCAAATTCCTTTAAGCAAACTCGACGGCACGATTTTCTTGTTTGTTTTTTTACGGAGAGCCAGGGGCACACTCCAACACTCAGACATAATTTACAAACAAAGCATTTGTGTTTAGTGACTCAGCCAGATCAGATGCAGTAGGTATGACCAGGGATTTTCTCTTGAAGTGCATGAATTAGACCATTTTCCTGTCCTGCTAAAAGCATTTTAGGTGTCAAGTAAAATTTATGAAGTAAAAAGTAAAAATGTTTTTTAGGAATGTAGTAGAGTTAAAGTTGTCAAAAATATAAATAGTAAAGTAGAGTACAGGTACCCCAAAAAACTACTTAAGTAGTACTTTAAAGCATTTTTGCTTAAGTACCTTACACTACTGCAGACAGCAGTCTGAGGTGCTGCAGATGGAAATGGGTTAAGGTGAACTTCTTGATATGGACACTAGGTGACACCCTGGTAACTACATTTTAATTCATATTTTTTTTCTAGAGGTTGGTGTCCTTAGAGCAGCTAGCTGGCTGTTGTAATACACATTTTTTTCAGCAATAGTAGCTACATTGTCTTTAATGTTCATTCACCCTTGAGAAGGGCTCAGGGCTCCATTCTCAACCAAAGGATTAATGTGATGACAACTGTTTGATGAGTGAATATACTAGATAAACATTAAAGCACATGGCTCTAACCATACAACTTCCTGAATCAAACAGAAAATGCATTGTTGTTGAGTATGCCCATGGAACCAGGTATATATCAGTATGGGGATGAATGCACAAGCTCCTTGACAATGAATCTAGTCATAAACGGTCAGTATTAGCCCAAAGGCTGGCAGATGGCAATATTGAGTCATTTCAGCTTACTGTCCAAAGAGGATCGACAGTATTCAGCCGGCTATACATTTGTATCCACAGTGGACCAGTTCGTACATAAAACATTCTCCATGTGGGCTACAAAGGCATCGATTTCCTCCTTAACTTGATTTAGTGGTGACAAAATGGTGGCTAATGCTACTTCCTGACATTGCGTACAGCGTTCAGACCAATGGTAAACAGTCTGCTGCAACCTGATTGGCTGAACGCGATACGCAACATCTGGGAATTGCAATTAGCCACTCTAGCGGAAAATGGTGTTTCATATAAAGTAAGTTTGCATATTTTCCCAGTTGTTGCATGCCTTCTCACAATTAAATCAAGTTAAGAAGCAAAGTGATGCCTTTGCAGCCTGAATGGAGAATATTTTATGCACGAACCAGTCCACAGGGGATACGAATGTACAGCCGGTTGCATAGATTCCCTTTGGACGATAAAATGAAACAATTCAATATCGATATCTGCCGGCCTTTGGGCTAGGTCAGTCTATGTTTGAACAAAGAAGTCCGGAAATCTGAAGAAAATAACCATGAAATAGTCAAACTGTCCAACCTTCCTTGGAGGGAATGCTCAAAGCTAATGTCCTATTCCTATTCCAGCTCATCCTGTTCAAAATCTTATTCACCACAGGATCAAACATGTAATCCATTCACTAATAATCAAAGTACCCAGTGTGTGGCATTAAATGCTTAATGAGAATTGAAACGTGTATCATTGCATGTAATCACAATTACACAGTAGTACATCATGATGTACAGTATTTGTAACCAAAGGCTGAGTGAGAACAGCCAGGACAGGGCTATTAGTAATAACTCCAATGCCAACTCAGTCATTAATGAGGCCAAAACTCTGGTCCTAACTGATTATTAGCTGACCACTCCACTTCCTCATTCCCAGCCAGTAGGTCACCACCACTATGAGGTTTAATGGTCCGTGTGTGTCCACTATAATAATTCACTTAGTGTTCGTATGTCTATTCAGAAACTGTATGCTTCTGTACCAAGATGATAGGAAAAGACCCATTTCTGTCATCTGACCTATAGTAGGCAATGGTCAACTTGTTGAATAGCACTGTTTTGTAAAAAGACAACTGTAGCCAACATATAATTGATTACAAACATGTCAAATCAAACTTTATTTGCCACATGCGCCCGAATACAACAAATGTAGACTTTACCATGAAATTCTTACTTAGAAGCCCTTAATCAACAGTGCAGTTCAAGAAGAAAAAAGATATTTACCAAGCAGGATAAAATAAAAAGTAACACACCTCAACGAGGCTATATATACAGGGGGCACCAATACCGAGTCAGCGTGCAGGGGTACAGGCTAGTTGAGGTAATCTGTACATGTGAGTGGGGGCGAAGTGACTATGCATAGGTAACAAACAGGTAGCAGCAGTATACAAGAGAGGGGGTCAACGTAAATTGTCCGGTGGCGATTTTTATGAATTGTTCAGCAGTCTAATGGCTTGGGGGTAGAAGCTGTTGAGGAGCCTGGTGCTAGACTTGGCGCTCCGGTACCGCTTGAGTCTGACCATTTTCTGGGCCTTCCTCTGACACCGCCTATTATATAGGTCCTGGATGGCAGGAAGCTTGACCCCAGTGATGTACTGGGCCATTCGTACTACCCTCTGTAGCGGCTTACGGTCAGATGCCGAGGGGTCTCCGCTTTACTGGAGTTTTTCAATCTAATAAAGACAGTAGATGAATGCAGTATGGCTGAAGGCCTTGGGTTGCTGTTGCTTAATTTACTGATAGAGCTAGACAGACAGACCAGGCTGATTTGATTGACAGACCGATACAGAGGAAGGGAACCTGAGCTGTTTCTGTGCTTTGCTGTTACCTTACGGATGTAGTCCTGAAGGCCTTTGAGCCCATACATTCGGAACACAAACCACATCTTGAGAGAGCGGAACCTTCGGCCCAGTGGAATCTGCCAGTGCTGTGAGGTAGTGTGAGGTAGAGGGTGCGGTAGGGTGAGGTAGAGGGGGAGATAGGATGAGGCAGAGAGGGATAAGTGGGTTAGGGTTAGTGGAGCAAACAGTGTGAACTCTGATATGACATCCAGTGCCACTTACACATAGACAGAATATAATGATAATAGATAACCATTCAGCTTACCCTGTAATCTGTGATCAGTCCTGTGAATAAACAGATGAGTAATTATACTACTAGCAATTCACAGACAACATTTTAATTGTTAACATATTATTGAATGTTGTTACCGTCGCTGACCTTTATTCTCTCGCTCCCTTGCCAAAACAAGTGTAGTAGATAATAAACAGATCACTCGCCCTCTCTCTCCACATACAGTAGAAAAGCCCTGTTGCAGTGGTAATAACCTGTAATTTCATTGAGCTGGAACTGGGGAAGCAGTGGCCTTACTGTGAGCAGCCTCCCTCTGTGAGGAGAGGTCGGTCAGTCTTTTGTCTTTCTGTCAGTCCAATTAAGGAGGAGGAGGCTTCAGTGTTGTGTTGAATTGCGTCCCAAATGGCATCCTATTCCCTACATAGTGCACTTTGTACAGTCCTTTGGTGCCCTGGACAAAGTAGTGCACAATCTAAGGAATAGGGTTCCAATTGGGAGAATACATCTGCATCTAAGATGGGTGACACTCTGTCACTGGCTAACTGGCAGGCCGCGATACAACAGGACCATTAGTGGACTATTACAGTGCAAATGTTTTGTGGGGAGGATGTGAGGGACATCGGTAATTGAATTGTTTTAGAGTGACATACTGCGTGTTATTAGGTCAGCGTTTGGACGCCTTATTGTATTTACTCCCTAACACAAGTACTCACAAACATATGGTACAACTACAGTACATGAACACACACACACACACAATATAAAACATGGGGCTGTGGTGGTGAGTATTAGTTTATCCACCTTGGGTTTATTAGCAAGGCTAAAGCCAGCAGGATTGTGAGGTGAGCAGGCCGACAGACCCTCAGATCCTTGATGTGATGTACCGGGCTCTCACACTAACACCATCCACATCCCATTACATTACAGGGACTCCAGACATCATCTGCACTTGATCAAATTAAACCACTATACTGTAAATAGGCTGATGAGACTATTGCTAGATTTACCACATTTAAACCTAATAGATTGGAAATAACACAAAAGTAATGTCAATACAGACTATTGTCAGTGCAAAAATATCTACCCGACTCTTGATGATCATGTTTCAGGTATAGAGGATCCATCTTGAAGGCCCCAATGAGATCAGATCTTCTCTTCACCCTATGGACAGACACTGAAACACTTAAACACTCTTACCCTATGAGAGCTCCCAAAGACAACATAAGGGTGGACTAAAGGGAAAGGCTTTTTAAGAAAGAAAACGGCTCCCCCACATACAGGTGTTCAGTGCTACATTAAGTCTTACAAAAGACACACTGTATTGAAGTAAATTATAATCTCTATTTTATTGAAGTATATTCTCTTTTTGTTAACTTACATTGAACAATAAAGTTGTATTGTAAAGTGACAATGATCTAAGGGGACACCCTACAGGGGATGACACAGCAGCATAAATTGTGTTTTTGTAAACAATGACTTGGCACAACTTGTGCTCTAGATTTTGTCTCTGAAAACGAGTTGAAAGAATTCTGTTTTCACAATCAGTTGAGCGTGAAACAAGAACGTAAGATCATAAGTGAGACCAGGGTCTGTCAGTTACAGATTCACCAGATGCATTGTTACAAACTGTTATAAACCAATAATACCATTCATAAACTGAGATGCTACAAGTAATTTTAACTGTATTACAGTTATTAAAATACACTATAGCGTCATAAAAAAGCACAGCTATTTCTGAGCAGACTACATAAGTCTCTCCTTACATAAGTCATTTTCTTTGTTAACTGACTTTGTCATGGCAACTCACCAGGGATGGAAGAGGGCATTGAGCGTTCTATCAACAAGAAATGTTGGGGTTGTTTGTGGGGTGATGAGAGAGGGCAGATGGGATGCCTATTCCCACCCACTCTGTTTAAAGAATGCTTTAGGTGTCTAGATTGTGCTTCTGGAGGTGACTTTGTTATGTCGGCCCATTGTAGAGTAGTGTAGACAATAGCCACATTAAGCAACAGTGTAACTAAGGATGGGGAGAATAGTACAGCCTTAGATTTTAGGTTATAGACACGTATACAGTTGCACAGTGTCGTGCTGAGCTCAGGAGGTAGTTTAGATTTGAATCAATATTAAAAACCATGTTGAATCCGCTCCCCTCTCCCCATAGAACAGAAAAGAAACTAAGGGGTCATACAAAAGCAAACTGAAAAATATATATTATACAAATAAAGATTTTACTTGTATGATTGTTGTATGATTTTATTTAAATGACCAGCAGGGAATCTTACAGACTGTCCCCCTGGTCAGATAAAACAACCTGTTCAATAATAAAACGATGTTTCTACAAAGGTTGACTGTCAATCACTTGATAACTTACCACATTGTAGAGCAGTCAAAGTTGACCAACAGCCATTTGTGTGCATTGAAATTGAAAGAGTCTGCAAACTGAAAGAGATAAGAGTCAGCCAATCAAATCAGCTGATTTTGACGTAAGTGTACAGGTCTTAATACACAAGCCATTTTTTCCCCCATTTAATTGTAGGAAAACCGTGGTCTTAGAATATATTTGATTTGTCAAAGCCCCTTGCTGCCATTACTAGGTTTGCACTGACTGCAGCTGGCCTATCACCATATCCTTCCCACCTGCCTTCACAGACGCAATAAAAGCAGGCAGCAATAAGAGACAATATCAATCAGAGGGGCTCGTGCCCAGTTGTTACCGTGCTGACAGATGCAGGAGCCTGCCTATCACTCATATCCTAGCAACCAGCCTCAGCTGCAGAGGGAGCCGGTGTGTCTGCCCCCCTGTCATTCAGGTGTGTGCGCGCGCGCCGTTCCCGGCCTCCTCTACTACATCCCTGTCCCCCACCCCCCAACATTGTTTGAACTTGTGTCGCTAATGAACAGTGATATTTCTTGACGAGGAGAGCAGCAGGGTTTTATCTAAAGGTCTGATGATGCCTGAGGAAATTACTTTAGCCTTATCTGTGCTCTCAGTGGGTCACTCCACTCGGCTCTGTTCGGTTGAAGACGCATGCTATCCAAAAGGCCAACGGATGCGGTTCTAATTTCCAACAGATTATTGGGTATATTACTTATTCTAGCACGCTTCCCTCTTGACAGTTAATTTAAGTTATTATCAAACACAAATTATAATGGGTGTAAAATACAAGTATGTTCACTGGCAATTTAACTGGAAGTGTGGTTTCTAACCTCAATGCCGTTCAACAGGGGTCTGAATTCAGGACAAATAAAGGAACTCCCAGCATATGCAGCATCAATGTGCATCCAGATTTTCTCTGCATTACCTGAGACAAAAATACAAATGTGTAGAACCAGTAGTACAGAAACATACAAAGCTGGTCCTGAGACATGGCTGTACAGTAGATTCCTATGTCTTTATCAGTCTACATGTCAGTGCTAATAGACAGCCTTTAGGAGTATGTTAATAATGCTTTGAGAATCACTTACATATGGGCCCAAGTTCAGTAATGTGATCAAATGCACATGAGGGAGTGGTCCCAAGAGTAGCACAGAACTAAATGAAAGGACAAAAATCAACGATTTCTGTAAAAACACAGTACTTTACATGATATTCATAAGAATGTGTTTGTGGACTGTATTGGATGATTGGTTATTTCTGTTTGACTATTGTCTTGGACAACATGTGGCATATTCTTTATAATAAGGGGGAAATGAATGTGTCTATTCTTCGTGCCAATCTGCTGCCTCAATGCTTGTACATGTAAATGGACGTGTGTTCTGACTTCCAAAGAAGGGGATGAGTGCATTCTGTTCTGACTTCCAAAGAAGGGGATGAGTGCATTCTGTTCTGACGTAGAAGGGGATGAGTGCGTTCTGTTCTGACGTAGAAGGGGATGAGTGCATTCTGTTCTGACTTCCTAAGAAGGGGATGAGTGCGTTCTGTTCTGACTTCCAAAGAAGGGGATGAGTGCGTTCTGTTCTGACTTCCAAAGAAGGGGATGAGTGCGTTCTGTTCTGACTTCCAAAGAAGGGGATGAGTGCATTCTGTTCTGACTTCCAAAGAAGGGGATGAGTGCATTCTGTTCTGACTTCCAAAGAAGGGGATGAGTGTGTTCTGTTCTGACGTAGAAGGGGATGAGTGCGTTCTGTTCTTACGTAGAAGGGGATGAGTCCTGCAGCCTTGTCTTCCTGTATCATTCTCCGGAGGGTCTCTCCCTGGACAGCATACTTGTCTGACTGCTCCGTCGGAATCTTCTTCATCCTCACTCCAGCAATCATACCTGCTCGTTCCACCGAGCAATGAGCCTGTTCAAAGAGAATAGAGTAGAGTTAACACAAGTGACTTCAAGATAGCCAACTGTCACAACCCAAACAGAGCAGATGATAAACATGTAGGTCACTTCAAGATGGTGAACAACGTCCAACCAAAGAGAGTAGAGCTCCCAAGATAGCCAAAGAAAGACAGTGATTTTGGTGACTTAAAAGACAGCCAACATTGTCTCGGCCACCAGACTGAAGCCAGATCATGCTAATAGGTTATTTTGAACCAGTCTAAATTATCATTCTATCTCGGCATATAGTACTGTACATTCACCCAAAGATGAAATGTTTGTAGTCCGTCCATCAAGTAAGACGTTAAAGGACCAGTTGTACGGTGTGTAACGTCACTCCTGGAGAAAAGGGCTGTTATCCTCTTCCCCATAAAGGCCAGTGTTGTCCTCGGGGCAAAGCCATAACCTAATCCCATGCTGCTCAGGTCAACAGAGCAGAGCTAGCATGACTGTGCTGCCTGACAAACTGTTCAGGGATTTTACTGAAAAAATGACTAAATGATATATACATTTAAATCCGAACTATAACTAAACAGAATACTACTATGTTACTGTATGGATGTTTGAATCTTATTATAATCATAATACTGAATGTAATGTGTGTAGTTTTGGTCAAGAATTAGTACAAGGACTTTCTGTTCCTTGTTAGAAACGAATGGAGCTATCATCAGAGGTATATAAACCAATGTACATTGTCTCTGTCCATTTTATGCAAATAAGTCTCTTACAAATTCTTAGAAACGGACAGAGTGTTTTAATTGAACATATAGGAAGTAAATTCCTCCAACACAAACAGACCCATATCACAAGAAAGTTTTACCAATAAAAACTTACAAAAGGACTAATTCAAGACAAAAAGGAGTTGGAGCACGCAAGATTGATTTTAGCTCACTTTAATCCGTTGTAGAGGATGCAAACAGGTGACTGTCGTTTCAACGTCAAGCTGAAGTCTTCCTCAAAGTGACCTAACCATTGCACTTACCTCCTATTTATAGACTAGTGGCCCATTGAAACACAAGTGCTAGAGGCATTACTACAGATCCGGGTTCATTCCTGGGCTGTGCCACAACCAGCCGTGGCCGGTAGTCCCATAGGACGGCACACAATTGGCCCAGCATCGTCTGGGTTAGCGGAGGTTTTGGCTGGTGGGGATTTAATTGGTTCATCGCATTCTAGTGACTCCTTGTGGTGGGCCGGTTTCCTGCGGGCTGACCCTGGTAGCCAGCTGAACGGTGTTTCATCTGACACATTGTTGCGGCTGGCTTCCGGGTTAAACTGGTGTGTGTTAAGTAGAGCGGTTAGGCGGGTCATGTTGAGGGAGCAATATCCCACTTTCACCTCTCCCGAGCCGATTAGGGAGTTGCAGTGATGAGACAAGATCAAAAATTGGGGAGAAAAAGGGGTAAAAAAAAATATATACAGTACCAGTCAAGAGTAGGTTCCATGTGTATTATTTCATAGTTTTGATGTCTTCAATATTATTCTACAATGTAGAAAATAGTAAAAATAAAGAAAAACCCTTGAATGAGTAAGTGTGTCCAAACATTTGACTGGTAGTGTAAATAAATAATAAACGATATAAAACAATTATAATGATTAAGGTAAATGGCAAATTATAGCACACAGTAATACAAATAATAATGTGCATTTGAGCATGTACAGTACATGATATCTGTAGAGCTACAATTAATGAAGCTTTGATTAACGACACATTTATTTTATCCTTAGTATTATTTTGGGCTATAATTTGCCATTTACCTTGAAACATATTATTAAAATTATTTGACATTGTTGTCTCAATGGGCCACTAGGCTATACATTGGAGCTAAGTGCAATGGTCAGTTCACTCTGAGGAAGACGTCAGCTTGACATTAAAACGTCAGTCACCTGTTCGCATCCTGTACAATGGATTAAAGTAAATCAAACTCCTTTCTGCCTTGAATTAGTCCCTTTGTAAGTTTCTTGCTAATGATTTTTGTCTACTTTGTTGAGCACCTCTCCTTTCCTTTTGCTGAAGCACCAACGCGTTGCGGCTCACAGGCCTTCTTCAGGGTGCACAGCAGTGACAGGTGAAATGAATGACCAGAAATTAAAGGGGAGTGCATTCAGAAACTATTGAGACCCCTTCACTTTTTCCACATTTTGTTACGTTACATCCCTATTATAAAATAAATTAAATAGTTTTTTCTTCATCAATCTACACACGATACCCCATAATTACAAAGCAAAAACAGGTTTTCAGAAATGTTTGCAAATGTATAAAAAAATCAAATATCACATTTACATAAGTATTCAGACCCTTTACTTAGTACTATGTTGAAGCACCTTTGGCAGCGACTACAGCCTCAAGTCTTCTTGGGTATGACGCTACAAGCTTGGCACACCTGTATTTGGGGAGATTCTCCAATTCTTATCTTCAGATCCTCTCAAGCACTGTCAAGTCCGATGGGGATTGTTGCTGCACGGCTATTTTCAGCTCTCTCCAGAGATGTTTGATCGGGCTCTGGCTGGGCCACTCAAGGACATTCAGAGACTTGTCCCGAAACCACTCCTACATTGTCTTGGCTGTGTGCTTAGGGTTGTTGTCCTGTTGGAAGGTGAACCTTCACCCCAGTCCTTCGCCTCGCTCTGGAGCAGGTTTTCATCGAGGATCTCTGTACTTTGCTCCGTTCATCTTTCCCTCGATCCTAACTAGTCTCCCAGTCCCTGCCGCTGAAAAACATCCCCACAGTATGATGCTGCAACCACCATGCTTCACCATAGGGATGGTATTGACCAGGTGATGAGCGGTGCCTTGTTTCCTCCAGATGTGACACTTAGCATTCAGGCCAAAGTGTTCAATCTTTTTTTATCAGACCAGATAATCTTGTTTCTCATAGTCAGAGTCATTTAGGTGCCTTTTGGCAAACTCCAAGAAGGCTGTCATGTGCCTTTTATTGAGGAGTGGCTTCCTTCTGGCCACTCTACCATAAAGGCCTGACTGGTGTCGTGCTGCAGAAATTTTGTATTTCTGGAAGGTTCTCCCAACTCCACAGAGGAACTCTGGATCTCTGTCAGAGTGACCATAGGGTTCTTGGTCACCTCCCCGATCAAGGTCTTTCTCCCCCGATTGCTCAGTTTGGCCGGGTGGTCAGCTCTAGGAAGAGTCTTGGTGGTTCCAAACTTCTTCCATTTAAGAGTGATGGAGGCCACTGTGTTTTTGGGGACCTTCAATGCTGCAGAAATGTTTTGGTACCATTCCCTATACTTCTACACAATCCTTTCTCAGAGCTCTACGGACAATTTATTTGACCTCATAGCTTAGTTTTTGCTCTGACATGCACTGTCAACTGTGGGACCTTATATAGACAGGTGTGTGCCTTTCCAAATCATGTCCAATCATAGGTGGACTCCAATCAAGCTGTAGAATCCTCTCAAGGATGATCAATGGCAAACAGGATGCATCTTAGCTCAATTTAAAGTCGCATAGCAAAGGGTTTGAATACTCATGTAAAAAGGTACTTCTGTAAAAAATAAACTAATTACATTTGCAAACATTTCTAAAAACCTGTTTTCGCTTTGTCATTATGGCGTGTAGATGTTTCGATTTATGAGGGAAAACATTTATTTAATCAATTTTAGATTAAGGCTGTAACTTAACAAAATGTGGAAAAAGTGAAGGGGTCTGAATACTTTCCGAATGCACTGTATATTATATTAAACAATAGAAAGACTAATACCCAAAACTATAAAGAGAAAAAAACAAACATTTGTTTATTTTTTCTCTTAATTATTTTGGAAATTATTCCCTCTATCTATTGGTAAATATTCTTAACCAATAGATACATTAGAAGTCCAAAAATATTTAATCAAATTTATTTGTCACATGCACATGGTTAGCAGATGTTAATGCAAGTGTAGCGAAATGCTTGTGCTTCTAGTTCCGACAATGCAGTAATAACCAACGAGTAATCTAACCTAACAATTCCAAAACTACTGCCTTATACACACACAAGTGTAAAGGGATAAAGAATATGTACATAAAGATATGAATGAGTGGTACAGAACGACATAGGCAAGATGCAGTAGATGTATCGAGTACAGTATATACTGTACTGCAAAACGCACCTGCATTACGGCGGGACTGATTGGGTTAAAGTCCTCTATAGTGCTCATCTGGTTTTGTGACCTGACCTGTTCAGGGTAGGAGTAGGATTAATAAGAGCAAGAGTAGAAACCTGACCTGGTCGGAGGAGTAGGCCACCAGTTTGGAGGTAATGCCAGTCTCTGGACGTTGTGGGTCACTGGCCAGGATCATTCTGACCGCCCTGCAGCGGGCAGCTAGGAGAGCCACAAGAGTTGCCTCACTGGCTGTACCCTACAGAAAGACAGACAAATGTAAGTGGGGTGAGTTACAATGACTTCAGTCAAATCAGTAGGCCTAGCAACATGTACATCCTCTATGGTCTTAGGCAGGTCCCACATTCTATAAAAAACAGACTTCACTTGTAAAATTTGCTCCACATCAACCTGATGGTTTTCAAATAGCTCTTGTTCTTTGCGGAGGCTAGTCATATGCACATTCACTTAACCAAAAAAGCAGTTAAGAAAATAACTTCCAAAAAAATAAGAGATAAAAGTAACAAATAATTAAAGAACAGCAGTAAAATAACAATTGTGCGGGGCACTGGTGTCAAGGTAATTGAGGCAATATGTACATGTAAGTAGAGTTATTAAAGTGACTATGCATAGATGATAAGAGAGTACTGCAAATAGTCTGGGTAGCCATTTGATTAGATGTTCAGGAGTCTTATGGCTTGGGGGTAGAAGCTGTTTGGAAGCCTCTTGGACCTAGACTTGGCGCACTCGTACCACTTGCCGTGCGGTAGCAGAGAGAAAATTCTATGACTAGGGTGGCTGAAGTCTTGGACAATTTTAACCCCAAAACCTGCTATATAGGTCCTGGATGGCAAGAAGCTTGGCCCCGGTGATGTACTGGGCCGTACGCAATACCCTCTATAGTGCCTTGCGGTCAGAGGCCGACCAGTTGCCATACCAGGCAGTGATGCAACCCGTCAGGATGCTCTCGATGGTGCAGCTGTAAAACCTTTTGAGGATCTGAGGACCCATGCCAAAGGGGGAGGTGGCCTCCATCATTCTTCCATTCAAGAATGATGGAGGCTACTGTGTTCTTGCGGACCTTCAATGCTGCAGATATTTCTGTACCCTTCCCCAGATCTGTGCCTCGACACTATCCTGTCTCGGAGCTCTACAGACAATTCTTTCGACATCATGGCTTGGATATGCACTGTCAACTGTTTTTCTTCTTCCTTCTAAAACTTGTTTTCACTTTGCCATGATATTGTGTGTAGATTGATGAGAAACATATTCAATTTAATGCATTTTAGAATAAGGCTGTAACGTAATAAAATGTGGAAAAAGTGAAGGGGTCTGAATACATTTCGAATGCACTGCACTTTAATTACCTCATACCCCTGCACATCCACTAGGTACTGGTAGTCCTTGTATATAGACAAGTTATCATTACTCATTATGTAGCTATTATGACATGTTTAACTTTTCTATTATTTCTCTATTTTCTTTCTCTCTGCTTTGTTGGGAAGGGCCCGTAAGTAAGCATTTCAGTAGTCAACACCTGTTGTTTAGGATGCATGGGATTTTTCAGTATAATAATTTCACTCACAATCATAAATGCAAATCTCACTCATTAGCTTCTGTTTGATAAAACTGCTCCTAAATGCATCTCATACTCTTTCAAATGCTCATCTGAACATGATGCATCAGGTGAGATGGCAATTTGTCACAGCTCTCATAAGGCTGGCAACAAGTGAGAGGAGGCCTAATTTTTTGCCATAGTGAAGCGCACTTAAAACCCCAGCCACAAACAAAACACCCCTAAGATGAGCGATGATCCTCGATGGATTCAATAGAGGGCCATTAAATTATCTGTCAGCCTTCTCTCTCATGCCTAAGCCACCTCTCCTATCTCATCCCTGGCTGAGACAGTCACCTCAGCTGCACTGCTGTATCCACAACAATAAATGAACACTTTACCACACAAAATAAGTACCCACAACACACACACGCCCATCTTTGACTGACATATTAAAAAGCAATTTCCTGCTGTTTATCTGGTGTTGTGAGGCAAACAATAACCAGAACATATATGACAGACAAATTGCTGGCAGCGACAGAATCGTGAGCAGTCAATTGCTTTTCCTATTTTTCTAACATCTGCATTGTTTTAGAAGGCAAAGTGGCAGGGGCTGTAAATCCGGTTTTGACCCTACTGTGAATACCATGTGTTCTGTACAAATATTAGACTTATATTGTTCTTGGATATCCTTACTTGAAATATGACTACGACAAATATTGGACTACATTTTTCATTTAAATTAATTAATTGAATTGTAAATGTATTTGAAAGTATGTTGTAGCAATACAACTGTGGAAATAAAAGCAATGCATCGTCTTACCCCAAAGAAATGGTGGGTAGTTTCACCATACCTGGATGACGCCTCCTCCTTGTCCGTGTGTCCCGGCGATGAAGTCTTCTGGCAGCTTGAGCATCTTCCCCAGCCAGTCCATCATGACTGTCTCCAGCTCTGTACAAGCTGGGCTGGCAGCCTACAGTAACGTGGGGTTATAGACAGGGTCAACACACAGCTCTGTACAAGCTGGGCTGGCACCCTACAGTAACGTGGGGTTAGAGACAGGGTCAACACACAGCTCTGTACAAGCTGGGCTGGCAGCCTACAGTAACATGGGGTTAGAGACAGGGTCAAAACACAGCTCTGTACAAGCTGGGCTGGCACCCTACAGTAACATGGGGTTAGAGACAGGGTCAACACACAGCTCTTTACACGCCGGGCTGGCAGCCTACAGTAACGTGGGGTTAGAGACAGGGTCAACACACAGCCTACAGTAACGTGGGGTTAGAGACAGGGTCAAAACACAGCTCTGTACAAGCTGGGCTGGCACCCTACAGTAACATGGGGTTAGAGACAGGGTCAACACACAGCTCTGTACACGCCGGGCTGGCAGCCTACAGTAACGTGGGGTTAGAGACAGGGTTAAGACACAGCTCTCTACACGCCGGGCTGGCAGCCTACAGTAACGTGGGGTTAGAGACAGGGTCAACACACAGCTCTGTACAAGCCGGGCTGGCAGCCTACAGTAACCTGGGGTTAGAGACAGGGTTAAGACACAGCTCTCTACACGCCGGGCTGGCAGCCTACAGTAACGTGGGGTTAGAGACAGGGTCAACACACAGCTCTGTACACGCCGGGCTGGCAGCCTACAGTGGCAGCCTACAGTAACGTGGGGTTAGAGACAGGGTCAACACACAGCTCTGTACACGCCGGGCTGGCAGCCTACAGTAACGTGGGGTTAGAGACAGGGTCAACACACAGCTCTGTACAAGCCGGGCTGGCAGCCTACAGTAACCTGGGGTTAGAGACAGGGTCAACACACAGCTCTCTACACGCTGGGCTGGCAGCCTACAGTAACGTGGGGTTAGAGACAGGGTCAACACACAGCTCTGTACACGCCGGGCTGGCAGCCTACAGTAACGTGGGGTTAGAGACAGGGTCAACACACAGCTCTGTACACGCCGGGCTGGCAGCCTACAGTAACGTGGGGTTAGAGACAGGGTCAACACACAGCTCTGTACACGCCGGGCTGGCAGCCTACAGTAACGTGGGGTTAGAGACAGGGTCAACACACAGCTCTGTACACACCGGGCTGGCAGGTTACCACACCATTTGGACAAGGACCGATATTAGCATTTTTCGCATCAATTAATTGAATTTGTGCCACAAATGCTAAAACGTTAATATTTGGAAACAGTGCTATGGAATCTTAACCAAAACATGGTTTGCTGTCATACCTTGTCCATAAACTGCTTACAGGGTAAGGAAGCCAACATATGTAATTTTGTAATGTGGGTGAACTATCCCTTTGTCTTAAAATCTTGATACTGTTCAAATCACATTCAAAAGAAAGAGAGAGGATGACAGAAACAGATGACAAGGTCATACATACCCAGGAGAATCCGATGCAACCAATAGCTCCAGACAGCATGTCTGCCAGCATGGCCGGGAAGGAATTTGCCGTGGGGAAGTAGGCATAGAAGTACGGGCTGTGCCAGTGGGTCACCTAAACACAGAGGAAGAGTCGTGTCAGGTAGCCTAGAGGTTAGTCTGGTTCGAATCCTAGGTGTAACCTGACAGAGTAAATCTGAGGTTTGCTAGTATCAAAATCCTGCTAAATACCATGCCTTGCCATGGTGCCACTGAGCCCCTGATCAAGGCACTTAACCCCTAAAGTGCTCTAGCCCTTGAGCATGGCAGTTAAACTGTTCCAGGCTGAATTCCAGTCTTGTGCGTGTTTGGGGCACCAAGCTAGAGGCTGCCAGTGTCCCTGTCTGTCTCCCTTACATGCTTTCCCATGGTGAGTCATTCATTAGACTAACCGGGCTTATTCCACACTTAAAAGCAGAGGTGGTAAAGAAAATGTTTTAGAGGGTCAGATTGACAATGGAAAAACAGCTTTCATGTTACAGCGAAGGAAAGGGTTTGGGTTGGGAGTATATAGATTGAAACTGGTTTGTTTCTCTGGTGGTGAGATTATTGATGTGAGGTTAGTCATTCAATTAAAGTCTTTGAACTTTGCCATGTGATAGGCCACAGAATGCAGGGAATTTTACAACCATTTGCAAACACAACTACATGGTTGATACATGTCATATACAGTTAATGTGAGCTTTCGTGAACTGATTTCTCAGTACAACGGAACACTGTCTCGTTAACAAAACGTTCAACACTGAAACTCCTTACTGTACATCTTCTGAATGGTCACTAAACAGTCAATAGACCAGAAGTTGATACAGATATTGTGATAATGCCTCCCCCATAACTTAGCGGTTAGTGACTGTGTGCATTGAGTGTTGTGTATGTTCTCATGATCTCATGTTCAATGCAGCCGGAAGCCACTGGGTAAACAGCCCATTGGTATCATCAATGCTTTCATATTTAATGCTTAACTTTTCACTGATGAAATCTGGGAGAAAGCAGATCTCCAATAACAGAGTACCTGACCTATAGCAAGTTATGAATACCTTATGTATGCCACCTTCAAGTAAAGTTTAACCATCATGTTACAGCTGTAATCAGCCTTCAATCAATAGTCACCTCATCTATAATAATATAATCATCTTGGCTGCCTACCCCAGGCATGATGACCCTCTCAATGTCTTTGACCACGTCCTCGTAGGTGTCAGGCTCCTCAGGGGCCTCCTCAGGGATGAGGGACCGCAGGTACCCAGGCTCCACGTTGGGGTACACCGTCCTCTGCTCTATATTCTCCAGGTAATCTGCTATCAGGTCTACCATCTCCTTCCCTCTCCTCCGGAACTCTGTAGCGTCCATTGTATAACTGGAACAGACAAATATCCCCCTTCATCGTCCCAACCTTCACTAACAGTCCTACAAACTTAATACTGATTGCACGCACACACACACACACGATTTAGCAAGCCACATTATGACAACGACACCTTGCTTCCAGACAAACTAAACACCTTCTTCGCCCTGCTTTGAGGAAAGCAACACTGAGCTGCCGATGTGGGCCCCTGCCACTCACGAGGACTTTGTGCTCCCAATCTCCGTGGCTTACGTGAGTACACAGAACCCAAACCAGCCATCGTGCTTAGCTTGTTGATCCACCTGTTGTGTCAGATTTCAATAAAGCTTTTCGGCAAAAGCATACCAAGCATTTATGTAAGGACATCTCTCTCAGTAGGCAAAATATTAAAACAGCTAGCAGCCAAGTAGATTGGTCACGAAAGTTAGAAAAGCAATAAATTAAATCACTGACCTTTGATGATCTTCGGATGTTTGCACTCATGAGACTCCCAGTTACACAATAAAATGTTCCTTTTGTTCCATAAAGATTATTTTTATATCCAAAATACCTCAATTTGGTTGACGCGTTATGTTCAGAAATCCACAGGATCGAGCGGTCACGACATCAGACGAAAATTCCAAATAGTATCCGTAATGTTTGTAGAAACATTACAAACTTTTTTTATAATCAATCCTCAGGTTGATTTTACAATATATAATCGATAATATATCAACCGGAAATGTAGCTTATTCTATAGGAGAGAGAGAGAAAATGGCTGCTACAAGCTGTTGCGCATACAAAACGCTGCTGGCACCCAGTCATACAATGTGTGATCTTTCTCGCTGATTTTTCAAAATAAAAGCCTGCAACTACGTCTAAAGACTGTTCACACCACGAGGAAGCCATATGAAAGGGAATCTGGTTGATATCCCTTTAAATGGAGCAAAGGCAGGCTATGGAACATGGAACTTTCAAAACAGAGGCCACTTCCTGTTTGGATTTTCCTCAGGTTTTCACCTGCAATATCAGTTTTGTTATACTCACACACAATATTTTGACAGTTTTGGAAACTTTAGAGTGTTTTCTATCCTAATCTGACAATTATATGCATATTCTAGGCCTGAGAAATAGGCTGTTTAATTTGGGTAAGTTTTTTATCCAAACATCAAAATACTGCCCCCTACACTCAAGAGGTTCATTTACGGCAATTTAGCTAGTTAGTTTGCACTTGCTAGCTAATTTGTCCTATTTAGCTAGCTTGCTGTTGCTAGCGAATTTGTCCTGGGACATAATCATTGAGTTGTTATTTTACCTGAAATGCACAAGAACCTCTACTCCGACAAAAAACGGCCAACCGAATCGTTTCGAGTCATCTCTTCTCCTTCGAGGCTTTTTCATCGTTTAACTTATATGGTGATCGCATCTAAACTTTAATTTTATTTCCACAACGACCGGCAAAACAGTTCGTCTTTCAGTCACCCACGTGGGTTTAACCAATGAGGGGATGGCACGTGGGTACCTGCTTCTATAAACCAATGAGGAGATGGGAGCTGCATGACTTCAGCGCGACCTGCGTCAGAAATAGGAATGAGTTCTATTTTAGCCCTTGGTGTCGGAGACGCTCGTTGGCGCGCGCGAGCAGCGTGGGTGAAATAATTGAATAATATGGATTTCTACATTTAATTTGCGACGCTCGCGCACGCGACGTGTCCGGTCTGGTCAGCATGTAAAATATAACTCAGTTCTATTTCTGACGCAGATCGTGCTGCAAGTCCTGCCTCTCCCATCTCAGCATTGGTTTATAGAAGCAGGTATCCACGTGCCATCTCATTGGTTATACCCATTGAAATATTAATTTTGTTGCCAGTTGTCCTGGTAATACAATGAATGTTTAGATGCGATCACCATATAAGTTCAAAGATGATAAAGCCTGGAAGGAAGAGCAATGACTAGAAACGATTCGGTTGGCCGTTGTGTGGATTAGTTGTCGGAGTAGAGGTCCTTGTGCGTTTCAGGTAAAATAACAACTCAATGTTTCTATCCCAGGACAAATTATTTAGCAACAGCAAGCTAGCTAAATAGGACAAATTAACGTTAGCTAGCAAGCTAACTAGCTAAATTATCATACATGTTTAATGCTTTTTGACCTGTCCCCAAATTAATGTAATTGGTTCAGAGTTTGTTTTGATATTTTAACCTGCGTGTCGTGATCGCGTTTGGTGTAGGGGGACAACATAAATGTATGCACGATGGCGCACGCGCATTCGGGTTGGGTTCCGTAGAGTCCTTGGCAACGCAGATGCTCGTTGGCACGTGCAAGTGTGGGTGCAATAATTGACTATTAGATTTCTAAATTGATTTTACAACGACAGCGGTGTATAGACATTTAAGTTTTTAACCCTCGCAAGGCACCCGGCCCAGATGGCATCCCAAGCCATGTCCTCAGAGTATGTGCAGACCAGCTGGCTAGAGTGTTTACGGACATATTCAATCTAACTATCCCAGTCTGTTGTCCCCACTTGCTTCAAGATGTCCATTGTCACTGTACCCAAGAAAGCAAAGGTAACTGAACTAAATTACTATTGCCCTGTAGCAGTCACTTCTGTAATCTTTAAAGTGCTTTGAACGGCTAATTAAGGACCATATCACCTGCATCTTACCTGACAACCTAAAACCAATTTGCATACCTCCAACAGATCCACAGCTGGTGCAATCGCCATTGCACTGCACATTGCCCTATCCCACCTGGACAAGAGGAATACTTATGTAAGAATGATGTTCATTGACTACAGCTCAGCCTTCAACACAGTAATGCCCTCCAAGCTCATCAATAAGCTCAGGGCCCTGGGTCTGAACCCCACCCTGTGGAAATTGAAGCAAATTGTATTTCTGCTTCATTCTTGTTATATATTTTAGGACAGTCAAAGTGAAAAGCTGTTCTTATTATATAATGAAACTGATTTGTGAAAAATCATTCAAACTTCAAAGAGGAGTTCATTTATGTAATGCTCCCTGTTAGTGTTTTTTAGGTCCGTGTGTTATGAGTGACAATGTAAGCTTTCTGAGTGAGACAAGCTTATTTTGAAACATTAAGAATGTGTTGAGTGAGTTTAACTGTTAGGCCAAGATGCATGTTGGTAATGCAGACTGAAGAGTTTTGAAAAGGACTTCATTATTGACCGATGCTTGTTAGCAATTGAAAAAAATGTAAATCGGGTTGAGGTCAGGACCCTGACTGGGCCACTTCAAAGGCATATTTTCTTCTGTTGAAGTCATTCTGTTTATTTACTTCTATGCTTTGGGTCATCCTGTTGGATCACCCAACCTCTGTTGAGCTTCAATTGACGGAGAGACAGCCTAACGTTTTCCTGCAAAATGTCTTGATAAACTTGGGAATTCATTTTTCTGTTGATAGCAAGCTGTCCAGGCACTGAGGCAGCAAAGCAGCCCCAAACCATGATGCTCTCTCCACCGTACTTTACAGTTGGGATGAGGTTTTGATGTTGGTGTGCTGTACCTTTTTACCTCAAGTGTTGTGTGTTCCTTCCAAACAACTCAACTTTAGTTTAAACTGGCCACAGAATATTTTGCCAGAAGTGATGTGGAACATACAGGTGCTCTTTTGCAAACTTCAGACATGCAATGTTTTTTTTTGGATAGCAGTGGCTTCTTCTGTGGTGTCTTACGTATCGTAGACTCATCAGAGATATTAGTATGTCCCAGAGATTTCTGTAAGTCTTTAGCTGACACTCTAGGATTCTTCTTAACCTCATTGAGCATTCTGCACTTCTCTCATAGTCCTCTTTGCAGGACGACCACTCCTAGGGAGAGTAGCAACAGTGCAATACCTTCTCCATTTACAGGCAATTTGTCTTACCGTGGACTGATGAACATCAAGGCTTTGAGATACTTTTGTAACCCTTTCCAGCTTTATGCAAGTCAACAATTCTTAATCTTAGGTATTCTGAGATCTTTTGTTCACATCAGGCAATGCTTCTTGTGAAACTAAGTTTGTAAAAAACAAAAAAATAGGGCAGAGCAGCTCTAACCACAATATCCAATCTCGTTTCATTGATTAGACTCCAGGTTAGCTGACTCCAATTAGCATTTGGAAAGTCATTAGCCTAGGGGTTCACATACTTTTCCAACCTACACGGTGAATGTTTAAATGATCTATTTAATATAGACAAGAAAAACACAATTTGTGTTATTAGTTTAAGCAGACTGTCTATGGTTGTGACTTAGATGAAGATCACATTTTAAAACTAATTTGTGCAGAAATCCAGGTAATTCCAAAGGGTTCACATACTTTTTCTTGCCACTCTATCTGCTGCACTAAATGTTTTATATACACTACCGTTCAAAAGGTTGGAAGTCACTTAATGTCCTTGTTTTTGAAAGAAAAGCACTTTTTTTGTCCATTTAAAATAACATCAAATTGATCAGAAATACAGTCTAGACATTGTTAATGTTGTAAATGGCATTGTAGCTAGAAACAGCAGATTTTTAATGGAATTTCAGAGGCTCATCAGCAACCATCACTCCTGTGTTCCAATGGCACGTCGTGTTAGGGAATCCAAGTTTATCATTTTAAAAGCCTAATTGATCATTAGAAAACCCTTTTGCAATTATGTTAGCACAGCTGAAAACTGTTCTGATTACTGATTAAAGAAGCAATACAACTGGCCTTCTTTAAACTAGTTGAGTATCTGGAGCACCAGCCTTTGTGGGTTAGATTACAGGCTCAAAATAGACAGAAAAAAATTAACTCATCAGTCTATTCTTGTTCTGAGAAATGAAGGCTATTCAATGCGAGAAATTGCCAAGAAACTGAAAATGTCATACAAGGATTACTACTCCCTTCACAGAACAACGCAAACTGGCTCGAACCAGAATAGAAAGAGTGGGAGGCCCCGGTGCACAACTGAGCAAGAGGACAAGTACATTAGTGTGAGGCGTCTGTTTCTCAAACTAGACACAAGTCCTCAACTGGCAGCTTCATTAAATAGTAGCCGCAAAACACCAGTCTCAACGTCAACAGTGAAGAGGCGACTCCGGGATGCTGGCCGCCTATGCAGAGTTGCAAAGAAAAAGCCATCTCAGATTGGCCAATAAAAATAAAAGATTAATAGGCAAAAGAACACAGACACTGGACAGAAGAACTCTGATCATAATGACTAATCATAGATCAGCACTCCTACTCTGAGAAATTTGGTACAGCCCCTGGTGTGCATGTATTCTGAAGCCCGGTGGAGACCTGCAGTCCTGATAAACCCGGAGAATAATAGAGGTGGGTGGGCGGTGGATGTACTCACATTGTGGAGCACAGCCGTGGTCAGGTCCTCCTCTCTTTCAGTCTTCACACACCGCAGCAGTGAGTGGTGCGGCGAGCACGGCTCTTTTATCTGCCCAGTGGCCCCCACAGCCAGCCAATGGGAGTGTGGCTCCGGGCCAAGGCAGTGTGCACAGGCAGGAAGGGCTGATTTCACAAGGAGTTAATGAGATCCAAATCACTTTCCACACAGCCTGATTGACACATATGCTTAGCACACAGCTACCTGTTGAACGGCACTATTACAACTACTATTGTTAACCTATATTACTGTTAGTATTACCACTAACCAGTAAAGCCTGATAATCTTGGGTTTTGGCAAGCAGCTAACTGACAAACATAATTTCAACCAATGCGGTATAACTGTTTATTACAGACTTATAAACTAAACTACAAATTTTACATTTACAAACTACTTATAAACCTTGCTATAACTCATTTTAGGTATACATTTTTGGTTGATATTTGATTGAAGTTGGTTTATTGATTTAGTTCTCACATTTGAGTTAGAGTTATGTTGACATTTACGCCTCCAGGGATAATATTTGAGACAACTCATTGTTAACAAGCTAAATATAATTCCAAAATACATATGGTTATGCATCCCTTGGATATATCAATGTTTAAATACACAGATGCCAATCTGACGAAAGATCTTAAGCAAGATAAAATGATACATCTCAATTCTCATCTGCATAACCAGGATGTTGTTTTATCTACATCCTCTTATGGGGCCTGGATGATTGCTCCATTCTAATGCTGCATTCATAACCAAGTGGCAAGGTGGTAATTACCATTGGTGAAGTTGTACATACGAGTTAGATGCATTAAACCCCCTTGAACTGCATCAACCATAGGCAAAAATACAGATAGTGCTTGCAAACAAATTATAGTGTTCACCAACCATATTAATAGATTTATTTGTATAAATAATATTTTGTTTAATTTTACTTCCAAAAATTATGTTATAGAGGTAATTTCCTTAGTGGGTTACTTCAGAGTTCAGCATGGGAGAAGTCGGAGCTCAGGGATAATAGAACAGTTTCATAGTAATTACCAGTTGGAGGGACGGTCAAGCGGATTGTTCTTTACAGTTCTATGCTTGTATTTACGACTTTACAAGATGCTATTAACGCAGCATTAGGTCTGTATCGAGCAAACTGTCCAAGTTTTGTGCCAACATCTGTGATGCTTTTGAATGAATCTTGATTGTTGGGATGTGAACAATCCTTAAAAATGTGAAATGTGTTAGTTCATGACGTTTGTCCCTTAAAGGGGCAATCCATTTTTGGACTTCTAAATGAATGATATGTAGCTTTCCACTGAGTCTTGAAGAATATAGCTTATAAATGCCTCATAAGCTTAGTTCAACTGCTGTACCCCATCAGAACCCAAAATATAAGCTTGATTTACTCCAATGTTTGTTTACATTTTCTTTGTTCACAAACTACATGGCTTCAAAACATGATTGAAACTATCATTTTGATAACATGGATGCCCAGTCCTTGCATCCATATCTGTCTATGAATTTGAGAGTGGTTACTCCAGCCCAATCCCACAGCTTTTTACCAAAACATAATGCGGGGAATATGCTTTGCTATTGTTTCAACGGATGATTTCCCATTTAAGTAGAGTATTTGATTAGCTTTCGTAGTGGTTGTCTTTCAAGTGGGCAAACAGGGTGAAGTATAACCCAATGTACAGTTGAACATTTCAAGCAGACATTTATGATAGGTAGATGAAAATATATAACTAAACTCATGGCAAGTTGCAGTGGAAATGTAATGCCATCTATAATAATTAGCAATAGTTTTCAAAAGAAACAGAATGACTTGCAAATAGAATGCAGTGATTTAAATGCATTTGTAATTACCTGGATTAGGACCCAAGGTAATTGAGTAATGAGGAAAAAGGTAAAACTTCTCTACCAAGACAATACCATCACTGCTCAAATTAATAACAATGTATTCATGTTTTATTCTAATTACAATAAACAGAACATATCAGTCCCTTATTTGTACAAAAATACCTGAAAAGGTTACAATTAAGAGATATAAGCCATTCAGCTATTTACAGATGGAAGCAAAGCACAGTATGAATACAGGATCTTTCTCTTAAAAAGAGATACAGGCTCTTGTTTTTTTGCATTCCCTGAAATACATAATGGTTTATATTTATATAGATCTATATATATTTGCTTTACTCCTTTGTACAGTCACTGTATCTTGCATTGTGACAATATATGCAAAGCACAAGAGTCATTATCGATCACTGGAAAAGGTTCCCATGAACGGTCCAAAGTCAGCTCTGGTTTAGTGCAGAGAAAAAGGTCAGAGGCACCTGCTGCATTTTAGGCTTCTTGGGACAAACAGACTTACACAAGAGAAAAGAGGACACCTGTGCTGTACTACTGTTTGGGAGAAACTACTGGTATTCTGAAAGAACATCATAAAGGCCAAACTACTTACTTAAGAAAAAATGATTTGGTGAAATACTATTAACCCCAAGTTGAACAACAGAACTACACAACATCGCACATACAAAATCTCACTGGTCTGACGATATGACCAGTTTTCAACAGGCTCCACGGCAACCCTGAGCAACCCAGTTACATTCATTTCTCTGAAATATAAAAAAGTACATTTTACTTAATTCACTTTCATCAGTTCACTACTTTTAGGTGATTCAATGTCACTAGTAACATTCTAGTTCATAGCAAGACACTATGTGAGAGAACTCGCCTCTGAATACAAAAAACACATCTGTATCTAACAGGCCTAAACAGTTAGTATTGAGAAGTCAGTGATGTCTGAGTAGCTTAGGATGACTTGCAGGAACTATGAAAAGATGTACACTGTATGCCCAAGCCAACTATAGTTCCATACCAGCAACATTTCAATATTACAGACATTTGTGAAGAGGTTTTTACATGACAAATACATAAGAAATGAACTCGATATGCACATTAAACCAAATGATAAAAATAAATCAAGTTTCTTCATTTCATAAGTAGTTAAGAGTAAGCCAATGCGGTAATAATAGTGATCTGTAACCTAAATACAGTGTTGCATCTACATGGTTTCATATGCTAATATGGTACATTGATTCAATACACAACTTTTACATGAGTTGCATATTACATTGTACAGCTAAGATTACCACCGGAGGAGGCAATTCTAACTGATTTCTACTGAAATCATTATGATTGTTGTCTGACGTTTTGACCGAATTTAGCAAAGGAGAAGTAAGCAGCTTTGGCACCTAACCTGCTCATTGTATAGTCATAATGATTCCACACCCAGAGCCATACATTAACATATATTATATATTCATGGCTCTGGTCACACCCAATAAACAGTGAAGTGTAGCTCTGAAGTTAAAATTCCATGGAAAAAGGTACTGCAATGGGCATCTAGTGGTGCCATCACATCCAAGCCTTTCTAATTGGATAATACACACTATGCTGTGGAAAAGACTTGGCCATTTAACGTACTGTACACCAATTCGTTTTTTGCAATTGTGGCTCAAGTATTGTAAAGGTATAGCTTCACTTCTGACACAAGAAACAAAGTTCTGATTAACGCAAAGTTTAACGAGTGAAAGTTCTGTAAAATAGAAGACAACTAACTGTAATGAAATGGGACAGAGCAACTGAACTGACAGCTCAAAAAACATTGTGTATTTGAAAATCAACTCATGAATTAAATATCTAGATATGAAATGAATTTGATTGACATTATCAGTGAAAGTCACACTTAAGATGTCAAATGTTTAAATATATTTTAAAAAAATACATGTGAAAAGATTTCCTAAATGTAGAAGAATGTGTGAGAAAAAGGCATTAAACTGAATATCGATGTGAAATGCACTGTGACTGAAATATTAGTGACTTTTATTCCCCACACTTTTTCTGACACCAATTTGGAATGAAACCATGACATTAGGGAACACCACTTGAATGTTACTTCATAGTAAGTGTTGGTGATAAAATAGTTTGAGTGTTCAAACTTAAAAAGCAAGAAATGAATTATAGGCTTTGTAATAGATGCTATGTAATAATTACGCTGTTCAATCATTCCATGGTAATGATAAAACAGTAACGAACAGCACTGAGAAAAGAGCTACATTTCAAGTAATCACTCACATCCAGGTAAATAAATACATTTGCAAAACAATACTTGAAATGATTGAGTCATTGCATCTTATTTTTTGAAATGTCATTGTGCAGAACTTGTAGATAGTGTGGCTAATTCTGTATCTGAATCTATCCAGCTTAAGACACTATAAATAAAATAAAAAGATGTCTCTTTCTTAATGTTGCGTTACAGGTAAAAACATCTTTACAAATCTGTGTGTTCACTGCAAACTTGGACGAGGCTGGGCAGTAAAAACCCTTCCACTTCAGGGTATCATCCATTACTAGGGCTTCACAGTGTCTGTTCTAAAAACAATCATTCAATCACATCATGGAAAAGAAAAGCAACAAGTCTAAAATGAATGGACTTGGGGTAAATCCCAAATGGCACTCTATTCCCGATATAGTGCACTACTTTGACCAAAGGCTTACGGGCCCTAGTCAAAAGTAAGGTAATACACTATGTAGGGAATACGGTGCCATTTGCGATGCACCCTTGGATTAAGAAGATTGGTCCTCCTAGCAGATGAGTCGATTGATTCCAGTTGCATTCTACAGACAGCACAACAGACAGACCGACCTTGGACTGTACACGTCAACTCTGAGCTAGTCAGATCCCTCTAGTGGATCACAAGAGGTTGGTGTAGTGGTTTTATTTCCTTGTGTTCTGACGGAGGGAATGCAAACAGGTAGGTTTAAAAGAACTGTGGCACCCTCCCGCCCCAGTGGCCTGTTAGATTTTACTCATATAATCATAACCATGTCTTCAGAGTGCTTACAACATGGAATTAGTCCACAAGATGGCCATATGCTTTCCAATGTTTTACATATAGCTTTATTATTGTGTTGACACCAAGAGAGACCCAAGAGCTGAGCTGTTATGTTGCTTGTTATTACCTGAAGAGCAGCATGGTAGCCTAGTGTCATTCTGAATACGTACTGTAGCCAACAATAGAAGGGTTGGTTATAGCACACGGTATAGGACTAGGCTAGCAGCGTGGACCACAACAGCTATCTATTACATGGACTTAAATGAGTGGATGAGACCTGTAGTAGTTTATATTTTGGGGGGAAGTTCATGTGGAACACCGGATGGTAGAGCTGATGATGGATTGATTTAACACTGAACTGGATGGAGTGATTTAGTTGTTGTTGTGTGACTGTTAGAAATCTATATGCTCCAGACTACTGATAAGAAACTAAAACGGACTAAGAACACATTTGATGCAGTACTAAAATGTCATGAATACAAATGCCTGTGAGGTCACCAAAGAAAGAAAGAAATGAAGAAAAGTCCTATGAGAGTGGAATGAATGGATCCTGTGTAGTCCTTGAGTATCCTTCAGCTCCATCCTAAATGACCAGGTCCAGCCTTTCCTTTCCTACAGCTTGAAAGAGACAGCTGGCCTCGTGATCTGTCTTGTGATGCTCTTTTTACGAATATCAGATTGTCCATCCATCCCTCCAACACAGGAGGGATTTGCCATTGTTGGTAACGAGAAGAATGAGACGGTAGAGGAATTCTTCTTCAGTCAGTGTGGAAAGGTCTGTTCCCAGTTTCACAAGCGCCAAACTAGAAAACAATCCACTTTTCAGAAAAAGGTTGTAGTATAGATGATTTGTAACAAAAAAATACTTTCATTATGTAAAAAAGTGGCCCAGACTAAACAAAGTCCTGATGATTGTACAAGGAAAATAAAAACTCCTTTGATCTCATAAACTGTCACTAAACAGTGTCAGTGGATCAGAGCTTATTGGTGACTATGAATACAAACTTGAAAATGTTTTTGTTTTTTATAAGAGTTAATAACAACGTGGTGCAGCTTTTTGCTTTTATTTTTGCTTCTTTATCTCCTCCTTCCTTCCGGAACACAGAGGTCACTGAAGTCCACTGGCGTCCATCCTAACCCCCCAACCACTCCGTCCTGTTCCATCCGCAGTCTCTGGCAGCTCATGACACATCAAGAACAACATGAGTTCATCACTTTAGCTTCTCCTAAAGAAAAAGTCTCGAGTTTGTTTTTAGGCAGAGTCCGGTCAAGTCATAGGTCAGGGGTCATAAGGCTACGAGGGTGCAGGGGTGCTTGAGTTTACAAGGCAGGACTCCTCTGTTGAGCTGGTAGAACTCCACCAGCTGGATCAGGTCGGTGAATTTGGTGGACCCGTCGTCAAGGCTGAAGAAGATCTGGCCGTCCTCTTCACACTGCAGGACGGACCATAGAGACAACAGTCAGGTGAGAACAAGAGGAAGTAATGAGCAACAAAAGTGACTTTACTCCATAAAATTGTTGACTGTTTTACTTGGTTTTCTAGTGTGCCTGTAGTCATAAGAGAGATGGGGAGGTCAAGGAGAGAAAAGCTCAGAGGCAAGATAAAGCTCACTTACCGGTAAGATCTGGAAATGCTTGATTTTCTGGTGATGGCACAGTGTGAGGACAAAGGCCTTTGGGTTGCTTTGACTGTCCCTCAACAGAAACAACCTGAGCACAAAAGGGGGAAAATCAGTCTTTGGTGAAAACTTCAATGTCGGTCAAAATTTACAAATTTAAATCCAACATACATTGGCATGTGGGCTGGGCATTCTGAAGATGCAACACTTTAATAACCAAATAAATCCCAATTAAATGACAGGTTGGCTGTGTGGTTGCAGAGACCGAGGAGCCTTACCCGTCCACCTGGCCTTGTTGGTGGATCATCCGATGGGACTCTTCTCGCGTTATCCGCCCATGGAACCACAGCTGTGTTCTGTGAATAACTGGACGTGGAAGAGGAAAGGAGAGCTTTAGGACAGGAACAAGGCTTTTATCTACACAGAATGTAGCCAACTCAAATAACAGAGGGATTGTGAGAATTTCTGTTGTTGAATTACCTGAGCTTAATAAACAGGGATGTAGTGGACTGGGACTACCTAGAATGTTCATCCGTTGACTTCTCTTCTGAGATACAGAACAAACAAACATGGATTAGTTTACTCCATTGGTACAGCTGCGTGACGGATAGCATGATAGCTTGGTGACAAGCATGACCCAAAGAAAAGTTGTTGCACTCTTGCTCAGATTATTTCTAAATCACCAACAGCAGTATGTTTTCTTTCTGACCATAAGGTCAGATTGTAATATTTTAATAATGTTGTAGTCGCATTGTGGACAGGTTGTAATATCATTGCTGTAACGTAGCTACGTTGTAGTAAGGTTGCATTATTGTTGTAGAACCATTGGAATAGTAAGATTGTAGTAGCGTTGTAGAAAGAGACTCACCCTCCAGGCATAACCCTCCTCCATGGCAGCGCTCTGGGCCTCCAAGGGATTGTCGATCACCCTGCCTATCCTTCCTGAGAAATCCATGGCAACCAGAGAATTCTCAGACACACTCCGCTAGAGGGAGACAAACAGTGCCAATGTCAATACACTTCCAATGTAGAAAATGCCCTGTTACAGTACTAGGGCTCTTCCTCAATTGTCTGTCATTGAAGTCCTCCTCTCTCCTCACTTCCTTCTCAAAATGAACTGAACAGGTAACCTAGCGGTTAAGAGTGTTGGGCCAGTAACCGAAAGGTCGCTGGTTCGAATCATCGAATAGAGGACACAAAGAGTCAAGGAAAGACAACCGAGAAAGAGTCTGGATGTTAACAACAGTTTGGCTGGCATGGTGGCAGTAAGGAGCTAAAAGGAGAGGCTTACCACTGGTGTTGAAAAGTGTGACAGAGTTTTTCTCTGCTGAGGAATCTTGTAGTTCTGATAGAGGACTATTCCATACTGTGAAGAATAATGAAAGTAGCCACAAATTAAAAAGTTAGCTATTGGTTGACTTCACCCAAAGAAAAGCAAACCTTCCAAAATATTCATAAAATTCATAAAGATAGATAGTATTCAAATTAGCATGGTATAAGTGACTCTCACAACAACCCATGTGAAGTGAACTTGCATCTGATACAACCCTCTGGTATAACTGAGGCACTACTTTGCAGTGTATTGAGGGCTTGTTGCCATGGAATTGGTACCTTGAAGAGTCTGAAGGCTGTCATCCAGGATGTTCTGCTCTGTTCGTCTTCAGTACACAACATCCTCAACTCTTTCAGCTCAGTCCTCTTGTTTGGCTGTCAATTAACACACAACAACCAATTAGAGAGACCAAACAAACACCTCATCATTAGAAACAACCATTCAGACAGTATGGTTGTACTAAAACACTCCTCCCTTGTACACTGACATATCCCATGAGATGATAGTTGATCTTGTTCAGGGTTGGTGAGAAAAAAATTGTAAACCATTACATTACAAGCAAAAATGTTGTAATCAGATTACAGATACTTTTGAAAAACTAGATGATTACTTCTAGGATTGCTTTGAAATCCAAAAATTCTTTGACACCTTTCTATTGTCTCAATGACATTTAAATCAGCATTGAAAAAGGCGCACGACAAAGTTTTTCTGCCTGAGCAAGTCTGAGACCACTATGATGACACACCAAATGCGCTAGATGGATTGCGGGAAAAGAGCAGGAATGGTCTTTTGTAGGCTACAGTCCAAAGATTATCCAACTTGAATAAATGCTTGGAGGTAAAGATGACAGCAGTGGTGTAGCCTATGGGCAATATGGATATCACATGTTATTGATATCTACAGTGGCTTGCGAAAGTATTCACCCCCCGTGGCATTTTTCCTATTTTGTTGTCTTACAACCTGGAATTAAAATAGATTTTTAGGGGGTTTGTGTCATTTGATTTACACAACATGCCCACCACTTTGAAGATGCAAAATATTTTTTATTGTGAAACAAACAAGAAATAAGACAAAAAAAAAAAAACTTGGGCGTGCATAAATATTCCCCCCAAAAGGCAATACTTTGTAGAGCCACCTTTTGCAGCAATTACAGCTGCAAGTCTCTTGGGGTATGTCTCTATAAGCTTGGCACATCTTGCCAATGGGATTTTTGCCCATTCTTCAAGGCAAAACTGCTCCGGCTCCTTCAAGTTGGATGGGTTCCGCTGGTGTACAGCAATCTTTAAGTCATATCACAAATTCTCAATTGGATTGAGGTCTGGGCTTTGACTAGGCCATTCCAAGACATTTAAATGTTTCCCCATAAACCACTAAAGTGTTGCTTTAGCAGTGTGCTTAGGGTCATTGTCCTGCTGGAAGTTGAATCTCTGTGCCAGTCTCAAATCTCTGGAAAACTGAAGCAGGTTTCCCTCAATAATCTCCCTGTATTTAGCATCATCCATCATTTCTTCCATTCTGACCAGTTTCCCAGTCCCTGCCGATGATGCTGCCACCACCATGCTTCACTGTGGGGATGATGTTCTCGGGGTGATGAGAGGTGTTGGGTTTGCACCAGACATAGCGTTTTCCTTAATGGCCAAAAAGCTACATTTTCGTCTCATCTGACCAGAGTACCTTCTTCCATATGTTTGGGGAGTCTCCCACATGCCTTTTGGCGAGCACCAAACGTGTTTGTTTATTTTTTTCTTTAAACAATGGCTTTTTTCTGGACACTCTTCTGTAAAGCCCAGCTCTGTGGAGTGTATGGCTGAAAGTGATCCTATGGACAGATACTCCAATCTCCACTGTGGAGCTTCGCAGCTCCTTCAGGGTTATCTTTGGTCTCTTTGTTGCCTCTCTGATTAATGCCCTCCTTGCCTGGTCCGTGAGGTTTGGTGGGTGGCCTTCTCTTGGCAGGTTTGTTCTGGTGCCATATTCTTTCCATTTTTTAATAATGGATTGTATGCTGCTCTGTGGGATGTTCAATGTTTCTGTTATTTTTTTTTATAACCCAACCCTGATCTGTACTTCTCAACAACTTTGTCCCTGACCTGTTTGGAGAGCTCCTTGGTCTTCATGGTGTCGCTTGCTTAGTGGTGTTGCAGACTCTGGGGGCCTTTCGGAACAGGTGTATATCGACTCATATGACATTCATTTATTTAACTTATTATGTGACTTCTGAAGGTAATAGGTTGCACCCGATCTTATTTAGGGGCTTCATATCAAAGGGGGTGAATACATATGTACGCACCACTTATCCAGGTTTTTTATTTTTTTAAATTTCACTTCACCAATTTGGACTATTTTGTGTATGTCCATCACATGAAATCCAAATAAAAATCTATTTACGTTACAGGTTGTAATGCAAAAAAATAGGAAAAACACCAAGGGGTGTGAATACTTTTGCAAGGCATTGTACATAACACATTGATGTGAATCACACCGCTGCTCTCTCTTTTAGCTATTTGTTCATTACGGACTGTGGTTGTTGTGGATGGCTGTTCACAAATGTATATGTGTATTTTAACTCAATAATGGTTGAATTGAAGAAGTTTAAGCTGCCTATAAATCATTGTTTTTTCAACCAGTGGACAGTGAGTGAAAAAATGCACTCCCTCAACAGCTGCATAGTGCGGATCCCAGCCTACGGAATAAAAGTTTGAGTTGCTCCCTTCTAAACTTCTTGGTATTGTGCTATTGTATTGTACTGTTGAAAAAAAGCTTCATTTAAGAAGACCACGAGTGGGGCTTTTATTGCTCAATCTAATCTGTGATGATTCAAAATGTCAATGGGCACATGATCAAACTCACACAATTAGATATACTTAAACAGCTGCATATTATCCAGATACCAAAGTGTCACCAATAAAAACGTAAATATGGCATACATTCTTTACACGCAAATAGCACTTTTTGGGAGCGCTCAAAGCATGCCATTCCATGAGAGCAGCATTTATTTTTCTTACTGATGAGCCCAATCATTTAGAAAGGAACCTTTCCAACCCTGATCATGTTGCAGAATAAAATAGGATTTTGTTTGATTTCAGTTTCATTCTCTATCCATTTATTATATAGCCAGAAAGTGGGTCAACACAGAGCACACAATGGCAGCGAGGCCTGCCTCTTGTCAGGCATGTCTCAGCAAGATACAGGATGCTTACCAAATGGCAGCCTATTCCCTATACAGTGCACCATTTGGGAAGCAGACACAGTCTAGACACGACACTGTTCAATAACTGTAATAGGAGACGGCTTGTCCTCCATAGAAGACAGCGGAATAATAGACAACATATGAGCATCTGAATGACTTGCAATGCCTCGAGTGCAGAGGCCTTTCTTTCTCTTGAACATACCTTTATACAGAACTCGTAGTCTGTTGGCGCACTGTGTAGCTTCTTGCCTGTTGTTACTGTGAAGACATTGCTGTCCTCCAGGTCTGCTAGTAACTGTAAATGCCTGGGCTCCTGTGGAGGATAAATCAATAACCGATGTCATTTCATCACGAAGAAACTTAAGCCTGGAGGTAACAGAGAGCAGAGCTCCACTCAAATCAATAGCAGCTTGTGTGATTGTATGGGACATAGAAAAGGCAGGCATCTCTGAGCAGCAAGTATGTACACTGATGATTGAGGCAAGCAGCCTCTTAACTAACAACTAAAGTATTAGGCTTTGTAGGCTATTTACTAGTGCAGTTTAAATGTGGGATATTGGCTTTGGCAATACAAGCCTAATACTAACAGAGTTCATGTACTAAGCCTACCATAGAAGAGAAAAGGCCATGTACCTTTGACGTTCCTTTTGTAGAAAAGTAAAGTCCTGAGCGTCTAAGGAACACGTATAGCTTCTTCCAGGATTTCCTGCCCATCTCTTTCACGTATAAAAAGCCCTGGATCTCAGGACAACTGCTGGAGTTCAAGAAATTCTGAGAAAAGGAGAGAGAGAAGAAGGCTTTAGCACACAACTATCATCATCAAATATCATCATTTTCATGGGGCTCGGAGAAATAAGCCTCCACAGCCTTCCTTCCTAGCCAGAAAACAAACATTTATATAACGAACAATCTTGGCATTCTTGTGATTACCAATTTTTATGAGCCACCTTAAACATGGGAGAGAAATGTTCAGACAGATGTTCTGTCTTGCGTAACAGTATTAACCAAGACACATACACACTGTAGAGACAGACAATTCAACAAGGAGTTCTGATTCTGACAGCAAATTGTTCCAAGAACTGAGTGGAGCGATAAGATAAGCACCTACTGGTTTTAACATGCCCTGCAGAATACAGAACTTTCTCTGCCACATTCAGACACTGTCTCCTGACCTGACAAGATACTAATTAAAGCTGCAATATGCCACTTTTCGATGACCAAATTGACATAGAAATGCGAGTTAAGGATCTGACATTCTCATTGAAAGCAAGTCTAAGAAGCGGTAGTGTTTTATGTGTGCCATTTCTATGATTCCTGTTCTTAAGTTCTGCTTTTGCATCTTTTACTTCTGGCTTTGTACACCAGCTTCAGATAGCTAAAAATATAATATTTTTGGTTATGGAAAATATATTTCACGGCGGTTTAGACGGAACACATTCTCTACACAATGACTGAAAGTAGGCTATTAGAATTTTTGAGCAGCGCACCTTTAAGTGATCCACTGTTTATGATCTGACTTGATTTGATTCCGACTGGATTCCTGGAACCGCCCCCAGCCTGGTCCTTAAAACTGACCATGTCAGGGATGGTATCGTTTTAAAAGCTTTCTGCCATAGTGGATGGATTCCAGTCATGGCCCTTTTAATAACGCTTTGTCACACTGCTACATTTGCATGCTGAACATGTAAACTTCATTCCATTAGAGGCTCAGGTCTTTAAAGGCACCATGCATCTACGCTGTGCTGCCTGGTGCAGAATGGGAGGATGTTGGCCTGATGCGCTGTGCTATAACATTCAGTACGTTCCTTTACTCTCCTCTCACAGTTGCTTCCCTTCAGAAGCTGTAATATCTGTCTGTCTGTTTGTCTTTCTGTTAGGCACACCTGGCCTGCGCGTGCAGAGACACTCGTATGTCAACAGAACATCAAGTGTTACAGTCTGTTCTCTGACAAGACATGTGCAAGGAGGTCAAAGGTAAGATCAGACATACAGTACACAACAAATACTGAAGTACACAGTATGCTGAGGTAGTGGAGACTTTATGGTTCTACGGTACATACCTGTAAAAGTTGAGATGGTGGGATTGCACCATTTGTTTCCTGGCACCATGCAACCATATGCTCGGGAAAGAAATTCTGTTGGTAAGTGAGAAAGGGAAGGTTGTGGGTAGAAGGAAAATCAGAAGGATGGAGGTGGAATGCCAAGAGACATTCAATGAATCCCTTTTCCCAAATGAAAATAAAGAAAAAGATTAAACAATAACATTTGTGTCATAACTTTTCAATCTAGTTTCAACCTGTTTCTTATATAAGTACGTTTAGGGACAGTTTCCCAGACCCTGGTTTAGCCTTTCTGAGTCCAGGACAGTTATAGCCACCAGTCTAACAGTGTTATCACAATCTGTTTATTTTTTTGAGTGTGAGTGGGTACATTACTATAGAGTGAGGGAAGGATGATTTTTCTGGGTAATATGCAACATTTAACAAGCACAAGAAATGCATTGCTTGTAAACAAAAAATAACATCCAGGCTGTTTAGCTTGATGTAACCGTTTACACATGTAGAGAATATAAATAGGACAAGGAAAAACTCTGCAGGCGAGCTCTGGGATTCTTTGGAAACAAATGAACAAAAAAACAACCTACCAAGGGATTTCTGAAGAATTCATATTTGGCATAGTTCTTCCTGAACAGAAATCTGCCCTCGCTTGTCATGGATGCCTGCACTTGTACCACTAGCTCATGGTCCTCCAAGCACCTCTCTGTCGAGAGAGAGAGAGAGAATGAGCTAGTTACCAAATGGAAGCCTACAATAAGGACACAATATCGCATGTATTTAACCTTAAAAAGTTGTAATTTTAATTTCCTGAACATTGCGTGTATAAGGCAAACGATGAAAGAACAAGCAGTTCAGCCTATGAACCCCACCCCCACACACACACACACCCCTTCTCACCCATAACCCACTCCCCGCCTACTCTGCCCACCCCCTCTCCCTAACCCTCCAACCCACACACCCCTTATCTTATCCAAAACTTGCAGACAAATCAGCATGTTCTTACTATATTCCAAGGTTGGGGTCAGTTCCATTTCAATTCAGGAAGTACACTGAAATTCCAATTCCAATTATTTTCACTGCTTTTCAAAGATGAACATTTGGAATTGGAATTTGGTTTACTTTCTGAAATGACTGGAATTGACACCAACCCTGCTATATTCCTCTTCCCCCCCCATCCTGTCAATGTCTTGAGCATACATGCACTCCCCCCTCTCTCAAACAATTAGTGGGGCTATGCTGCTATGCTATACAGGCCCTGCTGTCTGCCTGGACCACTGACCCTGCCTGGCCCCTGCTCTCTCTCAGGAACACATGTTTCACATCCAACTGTGGAAGCAGGATTCCTAAATAGATTTTGGCAGCAGGAAAGGAGACACTGGGGACTGGGGAGGAAGGGCCCAGGCTTTCTTGGACAAGCAGTAAGATTCTCTCACTCATTAAGAGAGAGAGAAAGAGGAAATAGACAATGTGGACATTTTCAGAAACTATGTGTGTAGTTTCATACTGATGTCCCAAGAAATGGAGAGCCAATCCAGTACCTCCTCTACCTTGCCTTTACTGAGGCTCTTTGGTGAGTCACTTCCTCTCTGACCATGAGTCAGTCAAGCCCCTGGCTCACTAGCTTAAAGCCTGTAGTGGTTGTAACCCTTTGTGGGGGAAGCTGAGGGAGGGTCATTGGCCATTATTCTTATCAGCTATTCTATTCACCCAATGACTGACAGTGGCCTTCTCTTGCTCGCTCTCTCTCTCTTTCTTTCTCTAAGGAAACACCCCCACTGATTGTGAGGTTGTCTTTCAACTATCTCCTGACCCATTCTGAAGAGAAGAGATGACTCAGTAATGACAGACGCGTTCGCCTTCTTCATACCAGGGAGTCAGGGACCCCGTCTCCATTTTGGATCTGTGTGTCTCCCTGTCTTTCCTAGTTTCCTCCTTAGTGAGGGGATTGGGAGCAAGGTTGGGAAAGCAACATATCTAATTGGCTGGATGCCATTCTTATACAACAAGGCCCATCTGGACAAGCCTGGTCAGATTAAGGAGCAATTAGGAAGAGTGACCTTGCCTTGCCTCTAGTGGACTGGACTCACCATAGAGAGCCTGCCATAGCTCCATTCAGGCAGCTTCTAAAGGTCAGATCAGCCCTGGTTCCTTTTACAACGAATGGAGGTTGCGTACAAATGGCACCTTATAGTGCAATATAGTGCCTTGTAGTTCACTGTAAGAAAAAAAAGTGCCATTTGAGATGCCCAAAAGTCTGTAGAATTTTGCCATTGTAGAGGGATGAAGTTATACTTCATGGGGCGGCAGGGTAGCCTAGTGGTTAGAGTGTTGGACTAGTAACCGAAAGGTTGCAAGTTCAAATCCCCGAGCTGACAAGGTACAAATCTGTCGTTCTTCCCCTTGAACAGGCAGTTAACCCACTGTTCCTAGGCTGTCATTGAAAATAAGAATTTGTTCTTAACTGACTTGCCTAGTTAAATAAAGGTAAAATAAAAAAATAAATACTGGTTATACTTAGCACGGTTTTGGCAGCACTGACACCAAACCAATCAGAACAGATCATGAAATGAAATACTTATGTCATGCAATAAAATGCAAATTGATTACTTAAAAATCATACAATGTGATTTTCTGGATTTTTGTTTTAGATTCCGTCTCTCACAGTTGAAGTGTACCTATGATAAAAATTACAGACCTCTACATGCTTTAAGTAGGGAAACCTGCAAATTCGGCAGTGTATCAAATACTTGTTCTCCCCACTGTATAAAACCTAAATAATTACTGAAAATAATACTGCATATAATTGTTACCCTTTATGTTGTGCGTACATATTGGGTAGCCTACATTTCAGTGTTTAGACCTAAACGTTCCCAAAAATACAGTACTTTCATTTTACCCATCTGCTATAATGAAGATATAAGCCCAGACACAACTTGTGTTTTATAATTGCTCGTTCCTTAGGGGGTTGAAGTTTGGAGCATTCAGTTTCTCAGAACTCTTAACAAATCACTGCAATGCTGCCACATTAATAAGACTTACACAACCTAATTTCAATGAATCTAACATTCAGTGAGACGAGCGTTATCCTGTTCAGCTATGGTATAAGCCCAAATTAAAGTTCCCGTACAAATGTTGACTAGCATGGGGGTGACTAGATATACAGTAACTAGAGGCAAGGTACCTGTATGATCCAGTGATCGCTACTCCTGGTCTAGAATTAGATAATAAAGAACATCTCTTACCATATTATTATCACATTACTACCATATTATTACACGTGACCATATTATGGTACATTCTTCTCTCCAACTGTGACCGTATATCCGTTCTCAGGTACGGTAACAAACTACGGTTTGGGAGAGTGATGTCAGGAGGGTTCCCGTTGTCTCAGACTGCACCTCAAATGGCACCCTATTCTCTACACAGTGAACTTCCTCTAACAGGGCCCATAGCGCTCTGGTCAAAAGCAGTGCACTATATAAGGTGCCATATACACCAGACTCTGAAACTGTCTAAAAGACTAAGAGCAGGCACAGACAGGCAGCTAACGACTGTTAACCAAAATAATGATATACAAGAGAAAATATAGGCTATAGATATAGGCTATCTATTATTTATGATGACTCTTGGTTTCCATAATGAGACCTCTGTTGACTTTAACATGAGCAGGAGAACATGTTCATTATCCAGTTGGCTTCTCACAGAGCGAGGGCAGAGGTGGGAGGGAGCGCTAGGCTATGTCCTGCCAGCCAGCCTGCCCACCAGCCCACCCATCCAGCACATCAGGTTGCCACTTACCTAGTCCGAGGAGAGGGTGATGCTCAACAAGTGCCCAACTGTTGTCGTCCACACAATGGCTTTTGTACACGAGGAGCTGGCAAAGATCTCTTGCAGTCATGTCGGCTGGGATTTCCACTACTTTCCCCATGCCGTCCTCGCTGAAAATGTTTATAATCTAAAAGAGGAATGAAAAGGCCCTTTCATGTTAGAACTATTCCCAGACACAACCTCGTAGGCAGACAGACATAATTCAGATAGATGAGGCGCATAGTTCAGGCGTAGACAGGCATTGTTTTACATAGAAAGCATAACTAGATAGCTCAACATTTGCAATATAGTACCAAGAGCTAATTTACTTTAATTCATAACCATGCGTGTTTGATGAGCATACGAGACATAAACAATCCATTCTCACTGGCAGCGGTTTGTGGGGAAATATAGGTTATAAAAACATAAATGTGACACTCATCAGAATCATACTTCGAGCTTAAATACTAAGGGGACTGTTTTAGTCCTTCAATCCACACCACCTGTTTCCATAGAGATTATCCACTGACAGAATTAGGCACAAAGATAATGCATAGAAAGACACTGTATAGAAATATACTGTATAGAAAGACACGGTATAGAAAGACACTGTGTAGAAATATAATGTATATAAAAATAGTGTATAGAACGATACAGTATAGAACAATATACTGTATAGAAAGATACTGAAATATACTATATAGAAAGATACTGTATAGAAGAATATAGTGCATTAATAGAAACAATGGATAAAACCCTGATAAATCCCCATCTGAGCACAGATCCTATTTCCTCTGGTTCTCCCAAGGAAATTTTAGTAGGAATTTAGCTTTCTTACTTAGGCTACAGTACGCACACTTTGAACATGATGTCTTATAAAAATACATTCTCATTCCCTTCTCCAGCTATAGCTTCAACAAATTCAAAGCCTTACAACAGATCATATCTTCTTTCGACAGGAAAGAAGAAAAAACCATTTCTCCTTTCAAGGGGGCTTCGATTCATTCTGAGCCTCTCCAATATTTCCTCCTTGCTCGTCATATCTTTAAAAAAATACAAATTATCTTTGAACTTTATAGCGTATACTTTGACCCTCATCTCAGCTAACCTTTATCAGACTTCAGAGAAAAAGGGGAAAGCGGTTAAATATGTCTCTAAGAGCTTACCTCTACGGCCTGTAATAGGCAGCAGTCTGGAGAACACGATGGCATTTTTAGAGTGAGCCTGCCTCCGCACAGAACACACACAGATGAACAACCCTCTCCACAACTTGGTCGAAAAAAAGACTGTAGTACAGCACAGTTCCTTACTCTCTGTCAGCGACTGCCTGTTATGGGACCTGTCACATAATCTCCTCTCCTCTGCCTAGTGCAGGACAAAGCAAGCAGATGGCACTATTTCCAGTCCGGCTAGCTGACAACTTCCCTCTGCATCCCTCACAAAGGGTTACAGCCATGGGCTTTTAGGTAGTGAATCAAACCACACTTCCTTAACCAATCATAGGGCTCGCTCAGGCTGATGTAATCATTCCCACACAGTCTCTCTCTCTCTCTCTCTCTCTCTCTCTCTCTCTCTCTCTCTCTCTCTCTCTCTCTCTCTCTCTCTCTCTCTCTCTCTCTCTCTCTCTCTCTCTCTCTCTCTCTCTCTCTCTCTCTCTCTCTCTCTCTCTCTCTCTCTCTCTCTCTCTCTCTCTCTCTCTCTCTCTCTCTCTCTCTCTCTCTCTCTCTCTCTCTCTCTCTCTCTCTCTCTCTCTCTCTCTCTCTCTCTCTCTCTCTCTCTCTCTCTCTCTCTCTCTCTCTCTCTCTCTCTCTCTCTCTCTCTCTCTCTCTCTCTCTCTCTCTCTCTCTCTCTCTCTCTCTCTCTCTCTCTCTCTCTCTCTCTCTCTCTCTCTCTCTCTCTCTCTCTCTCTCTCTCTCTCTCTCTCTCACACACACACACACACACACACACACGCACAGTCATGCACAGACACACGCACAGTCATGCACAGACACAGTCAACTTTATCAAGCTGCAGCTCTGAATAGCGTTCAGATTCTTTTTGAGTAAAAGTGAAAATGATCATTTAAGAGGGGTGTGGGGCAGAGCGAAAGAAGCCTTCGTTTTAACCTCCCAACATGTTCTGAAGTTTCAAGTGAGGCTTGTTTCTTTTCTTTTTTCTCTCCGTGGCTCAGCTTTGAACTTTGCAGTCAGAAATCTCTCTCACGACAGCGCAAGGCTCATTACGGGCTAAATGAAACAAACCTGAGTACTTGAACTTCTCGTTGGCCTCCCCTCGAGTCTAGCTTCATGCCAACATTCTTTCTCTCAAAAGAACAAAACCCGGAAACATAGTGTTTTCACTATTCCGTTCACCCACCAACCCCCTTTTGTTTTGTTTTACTTCAGATACTTAATACCCCACTGACTGGACTGACAAAGGCTCTGCCCCACCCTGTCTGGAGTAGACATTTAGCCAATGTCCTTTCAACATCCTCACATCTCATTGGGTCAATATCTATATACAAACACTATGTTGAAGGGAGAAGGAGGATAATGGGAGGTCTTAAATAACAGTTCCCTTCCTTCCAGTGTAGGATGCAGGAAGCAGCCATAGTGGCCAGGGAGGATGATTTAGGGTTTCACTACTATTGCCATGTTCAAAACAACTGGGAACTCGAAACTGGGAAATCTCTGACTTCCGACTTCAGTGCATTCAAGACAACTGGGAATTTCAAGTCGGGAACTAAGGCCTCTTCCTAGAGCTCCGACTTGCCGACCTGAAGATCACTGACGTTACGATTCAACCTCCATTTTTTTCAGGGTTTCCAGTTGTCTTGAAAGCATCATAAAGCCTTAAAGAGAGTTGGGCTATGGCAGGGGAGGGGAGAGCTAGAGAAAGAGTCCCATGCCAATAAAGCCCCTTAAATTGAAATTGAATCGAGAGGGTGAGAAAGAAGAAAGAGACGGACAAGTAGAGAGGGGAAAAGATAGTGAAATATGAGAGATAGATGGAGGAAAAGAAAGAGACAGATAAGTAGAGGAAGAGATAGTGAAAGAGCGAGGGAGAGAAATAGTGAAGGAGAAAGAGAGCAGATAGATACACAGAGACAGACAATAGTGAGAGAGGTGGGAGAGAGAACAAGAAAGAGAGACAAAAGAATGTTATGTGATAGTAGTAAGTAGTAGTAGGGCTATGTGTAGTGTACATGCCACTATACTAGGCTTCCAGTTGTCACTGCAGCCACACCCCTCTCCTCATTGACTTATCACTACCTCACTACTGGCCTGCCTGGTGAATCAGTGGGGAAAACCCCATGTCACATACCTACCATGCTGTACCACAACAGGACACACTACCACTGCCAGCAGCTAACACTCCTTATGTGGAATGAGATAGCACAACCAGCACTACACCACTACGCCTATTACATCACTGTTACATCGTATTATTATCCTAGAATACATACTGTACTGGACATTATGACGAGAGGAGTCACGTGCTTTGACATGTGTGCAGAGGAGTTAACAAGTACACACTTCAGGGGGTAGAGAATTGGAGCACATGGTCCTAACTTAACCGAACAAGAGCAGGAGCATAACCTCTCAACCTCTAAGTGGGAAATGTTTCAATCCAACATCCAGCATCCCAATGCGATGAAAGGAACAGAAAGACATTCAAGTGAGTGATGAGGACTGAGGAGACACGGCACACTTCCTTGACCTACTCCACTTCTTTTTTCTAAAAGAGAAAAGATTTCCTTGTGTGTGAGGTGATAAAGAGAGAGGGGGGAAGAAAGGGTGAGAGGGATGGAGGGAGGGGAGAAAGAGAGGGAGGAAGGGGAAGAAAGGGTGAGAGGGATGGAGGGAGGGGAGAAAGAGAGGGAGGAAGGGGAAGAAAGGGTGAGAGGGATGGAGGGAGGGGAGAAAGAGAGGGAGGAAGGGGAAGAGAGGGGAGGGAGAAAGAGAAAGGCAGAGAAGGAAAGAGAAAGACAGGGGGAGAGAGAAAGAGGGAGGGGGAGGGAGAGAGAGCGAGCTGGGTTGTCTTCCGGTTCTTTCTGAACACTATTCTCATTCAGTGGTGGGCCTCCAGGATGACTCAGGACTTGTGATGTAATTACCCAGGGACAAGCTGCTGAGAGCCCCAAGCTACACACACACACAGGCAATGTCCCTCTTCAGCCACCCTCATTATCTCATAAACACACACACATGCAATGTCACGCTTCAGCCACTCTCACACACACATTACAAGTGCATTAAAAGCACAACATTTACATCAGGGATTGTGTTAAAAACTCTAGATTACTGGTCAATATAGGTTACTAGCCTCTTAGGGTCGGTATAATATGGACTGCAGTATAAATCTATAAGGTTGTGGTGACATCAGGTCCTCTCTACTTATATCCCACACCGGAAAGAAATGGTGAAGTAATATAGAGGGTCACCACTGAATAGGTTTTACCATGCTAAGTACTGTAAATGGTGCCATTTGGGACTCAGGCAATTGGGGTCTTCAGTAAGCAGGCTACAGTGGGGTAGTAGTGGTCATTCCATATAATTAGAATACGTAGAACATAGTGCACCCATGAGTCTACCAGTGAAATTGGCAAAGTTAGAGGATCCAATACTATTCTGTTCATTCTATTTCTATGAGTAATTCTTCTGATGGAAACATCTGACCTGATCTCTTTGAGAGGCATTTTATATTTAATATAGCCTACTGTACCAGGCTATATACCAACATTTTATTGGCTATGACATAAGAGGCAAAGAATAAGTGGTGGAACCAATTGAATAGGGCTGTGACGGTACCAGTATCTCAATATTTCCATGGCAAAAATGAAAACACAAACCAGATCAAACTATTTGGATCTTTAAAATCCTGCTGTATGTAATACATTGTGTGCTATAGCTTTGTTTCCAACATTAGGGCTGCTTTTCTAAGGAAGTTTGTATTTTGTTTCCTTGCCACGACACTGACGAGTATCGTGATACTGGTATCTTCCCGGACTTACAATTGAATACCTTAAAACTTATACATAAGAAAAACCTGAGTTCAATTAAATCTCTAAGGAGGCGATTCTAAATCTAGTGCTTCTCTGTAGGCTAACTCCATTATCTCCCTAAATTATTAAAAACCAAAACCAAAGAAGTGGCTCGACTCTCTGATCCCCCCAAAAGAACAGCCATTGATTAAACCGTGTTGGCTAGCGGTCGACTGAGCGGTGGTCTCGCCCCCTCTCTGCAACCCACCAACAAACCAGTCCCGTTTACAAGTACCTCTTTAATGAAGCCAAATGTACTGTGTGGTCTCTGAACTGCAGTGGCCATTGACATCCACTAATGAGAATGTGAGACAAAACCTTGTGGAATAAAGACAATAGACTTTCAGAGGAGCTTGCCATGTCCTGAGATGCACTCGCTGCCTGCAGTCTGCTCGCCCGGGGGAAGTGCTGGGCTGAGTTGGCCTGTAAAGGGAAGGCTACGTAAATACTGCTGACTCATGAGGTGGACATGAACCAATCCTTGTTGTCACATTAAGCACCTCCAAAGAGGGGATTTATCCAGGCTCACTATAGAAGAAAAATGACCAGAACTTTGGCCAAGGACTAAAATGGGGGCTTTCAGATGCACAATACCAAGTCATGTACAATACGCTCTCCATCCCACGCAGTTAGTGAGCTAGGTACAGAACAATAAAACCACAGAATATATAATACGGATGATTTGGAAGGTTTTGAAGTACTATCCTTGTCTCAGGATGGTAAGTTGGTGGTTGAAGATATCCCTTTAGTGGTGTGAGGGCTGTGCTTTGGCAAAGTGGGTGGGGTTATATCCTTCCTGTTTGGCCCTGTCCGGGTATCATCGGATGATGCCACAGTGTCTCCTGACCCCTCCTGTCTCAGCCTCCAGTATTTATGCTGCAGTAGTTTATGTGTCGGGGGGCTAGGGTCAGTTTGTTAAATCTGGAGTACTTCTCCTTTCTTATCCGGTGTCCTGTGTGAATTTAAGTATGCTCTATCTAATTCTCTCTTTCTCTCTTTCTTTCGCTCTCTCGGAGGACCTGAGCCCTAGGACCATGCCTCAGGACTACCTGGCATGATGACTACTTGCTGTCCCCAGTCCACCTGGCCGTGCTGCTGCTCCAGTTTCAACTGTTCTGCCTGCGGCTATGGAATCCTGACCTGTTCACTGGACGTGCTACCTGTCCCAGACCTGCTGTTTTCAACTTTCTAGAGACAGCAGGAGTGGTAGAGATACTCTTAATGATTGGCTATGAAAAGCCAACTGACATTTACTCCTGAGATGATGACTTGCTGCACCCTCGACAACTACTGTGATTATTATTATTTGACCATGCTGGTCATTTATAAACATTTTAACATCTGGGCCATGTTCTGTTATAATCTCCACCCGGCACAGCCAGAAGAGGACTGTCCACCCCTCAAAGCCAGGGCAGCAGGGTAGCCTAGTGGTTAGAGTTTTGGACTGGTAACCGGAAGGTTGCAAGTTCAAACCCCCGAGCTGACAAGGTACAAATCTGTCGTTCTGCCCCCGAACAGGCAGTTAACCCACTGTTCCTAGGCCGTCATTGAAAATAAGAATTTGTTCTTCATAACTGACATACCTAGTTAAATAAAGGTAAAATAAAATTGCCTAGTTTCTTCCTAGGTTTTGGCCTTTCTAGGGAGTTTTTCCTAGCTACTGTGCTTCTTCGCCTGCATTGCATGCAGTTTGGGGTTTTAGGCTGGGTTTCTGTACAGCACTTTGAGATATCAGCTGATGTACAAAGGGCTATATAAATACATTTGATTTGATCATGCACGTTTAGCAGTGTATTTAGCAGATGCTGGGCCAGTTAAAACAGTACTTTTATACTTTCAGAAGTGGAGGGATGTGGATGAACTAACGCCATACTGTGGTTAACATCTCGGTCACAGTGACTACTCATCCCCATCGAACTCCCACATGCAAACCACCCAGCTCATGGCTGAAACTCAACCATATCCCATTGATATAACAAAAGTTAGCCATGGGAGTACAGAGTACAGTACAGGGCAGCCCAGTCAAAGACAGTCAGTCTATTGGCTCAAAGGGCATGATGAAAAAACTACTCTCTTTGGAAAACAAAGTTGACTAACCGCATACATTTCATTTTTTTCTGGCGGTTCCAGATATCAGCATATGTTCCAAAAATGCAGAACAACTTGACTCATTAACTAAAACTCAACAAGCTACCATTATGGAACTCACCCCCAAAACCAAACAATCCCTCAGTTCCTTAGCCACCAGAACAAACCACAAGCAAAAAGACCCACGGTTGGTGTCTATACATAGATCAAATAGAGGCTGATCCATCAGCTCTGTGCATTCCTCTGGGAAGAATCCCCCCTGAGCAGAGCCTGGAGCTCCCATACCTCCTCCCTGCCACACACATCACATCGGCCCCAGCCTCCAACCCAAACAATTCCCTTTGAATGGCCGAGATCTTTCCCTGCGACTCCCTACTGAGATCAATCCAGAGAGGAGACAAATATTTCTCCAATAGGAGCAGACTGGTTAATTGCGCAGCAGGGGCCTGGGTAGCACCCTTTCAGGCCACCGCACCGCAGATCATTGTCCCCTTACGGGACTCAGGGACTGCCATTGGGCACTCACAAAAGGATGACATCATTCAATTTTGACTACATAATAAAACCAGCCGCCCGCAAGCTGCACTCACTGTACTTCTACTTGCACTGTTCACCCAAGCTGTAAGGCCAGGCAAAGGCCAGCTAGCTGCTGGTGGTGGCACACAGGGACACACACACACAGGGACACACACACAGGGACACACACACAGGGACACACACACAGGGACACACACACACACGGAACCAGCTCACTCAGACTCAATAATGCTCTGCTCTGGTATAAGCCTACTACAATACAAGAAGTCAGCAGCAGAATCAGTTTATTAAAGGTGAGTGCTGAGAAACGGTGAGAGAGATTTGAATTCAGAGATTTAACATAGCTGTACATTGTGTTACAGTATAATTAGGTGTTTCTGGAGAGAAGGTGAGATCAGGCCCCATTCCAATGGCGCTGCTCTGCTCTCTACTATGGACGTACAGTCATTACTGCTATTTGAATTAAGCCAGTTGTCTTTCTGCATTTCCTCCAATGGTTGCCTTTTCAAAATTGAACAAGTTAGAGATTAATTGAATGTATATGCTGAGAGTGTGGGAGTATTGTTGCATCTCTTTTTTCCTGTTTACAGAAAGCACTTTCCTTGTGTCTCCATCTCTCACTCTCTCCCCCTTTCTTTCCCCCTCTCTTTTCCCTCCTCTCTCTTTGAACACAAGTTCCACTTGAGAGAAATCTGAGCTGTCCTACTTTCCTGTATGAGAGAGAGTTGAGGGAGAGGCAGAGAGAGATAGAGTTGAGAGAGAGGGAGGAAGAGAGATGGCAGGGCAGAGAGAAAAGCAGAAAGTTGAGAGTGAGAGTGAGAGAAGCTGTCCTCTTCTCAGTTTAGAGAGCAAGAGAGTTGTGAGGGAGAGAGGCCTGCTCTGCCCTGCAGTGGAGGATTCCATGCAGTCTCCATGACCTACATGAGTCCAGCTGAAGCTTTGCGGGCCCGCTGAGACACTCTACTCGGGCCAGATGAACTAACAGCTTGCAGCAACACATTCCACCCTGTCAAGCCTCCATCCTGGACACAGAGCAGGGCAGTTCACACTCCCTCCAGTAAAGTCATGCAATGATGAATCAACTTCTCTTTTCTCACACGTTCAATATAGGCTAAACACACACTTCTATATATAGATGGCTATTGTATAATTTTCTCAGACTAAAACTGTGGCCCATGCAGATAGTAAACAGTAGTAGCAGTATATGAGAATCAAAACATTTAGTGCAAAACGGGTCAATGTAGATAGTTAAATTGTTAACCAAATGATACCCAGACTAACTATTTAGCAGTCTTATGGCTTGGGGTGGCTGGAGTCTGACAATTTTTAGGGCCTTCCTCTGATACTACCTGGTATAGAGGTCCTGGATGGCAGGGAGCTCGGCACCAGTGATGTACTGGGCAGTATGCACTACCCTCTGTAGCGCCTTCCGGTCGGATGCCAAGCAGTTGCCATACCAAGCGGTGATGCAGCCAGTCAAGATGCTCTCAATGGTGCAGTTGCAGAACTTTTTGAGGATCTGAGAGCCGATGCCAAATCTTTTCAGCCTCCTGAGGGGAAGAGGCGTTGTCGTGCCCTCTTCACAACTGTGTTGGTGTGTTTGGATCATGATAGATCCTTAGTGATGTGGACAATGAGGAACTTGAAGCTCTCGACCCGCTCTACTACAGCGGGGACGAACAGGGGGCGTGCTCGGCTCTCCACGGTCAGCTCCTTTGTCTTCCTGATGTTGAGGGAGAGGTTGATGCATTCCTATAGGCTGTCTCATCATTGTCGGTGATCAAGCCTACCACCGTCGTGTCGGCAAACTTAATGATAATGTTGCAAGTCATGCGTGGACACACAATCATAGGTGAACAGGGAGTCCAGGAGGGGACTAAGCACACACCCCTGAGGGGCCACGTGTTGAGGGTCAGTGTGGCGAATGTGTTGCTTCCCCTCATCCCCTCGGGCGACCCGTCAGGAAGTCTAGGATCCTGTTGCAGAGGGAGGTGTTCAGTCCCAGGGTCCTTAGCTTAGTGATGAGAACAAAATCGACCCATGGTTGAATCTAGTTGATGATCCCTGTGCTATAGTAATGAACATGCCTGTATTAAGTAAGGGAATGTTATGGCTTGTAAAGCTAACATGACATGTCTAACCAGGGTATGGTCTAGCGGTCTCAAAATAAGAGACATAAAACACAAAGGAACATGAAGGTGTCGACCTATAACCTTCCGTTCTTGTTTTATGTAATAAAGAAAAGAACAGCACAAATCAACCAAGGCATTTAGCAGCATGAAAAAAATCCACTTTTATGTCAATTTCCCTCATAGAAGTTGAGTTAGCGCATGCCTGTGAGTGACCCAACATCGCCTGTACATACATGTTGACCATTTGACCTCATTAGCACATAGAAAATAGGTTTGTTACTTAGTTTCACCTGTGACCTGGCAGGCTCAGTGTACAGAGTGAGGGACCTTAATGTCCTTCTCCCAATGTGGGACCACAGCCAGAGAGTTTGTCCAGGTAAGCTTACATCATAGCAGTTAGCATAGCCTATACTTGCATGGTCTAGCATAGCCTAGCCCCCTCAAATTCATATCTGGACTTTAAAGCATATCATTCTTCCCCCCTAATCTGGGACTGATTTAAACCTGGGACACCATGTTGGTGCAATGAATTATCAGGTACATAGAACAGAAAACCAGCAGTAGTCTAGCTTGACAACTCACACTAAATTATTCCGCTACTCTGTCGTTTGCTGCATACTTTAGTCTGAGACTGTCATCATTTAAATAGTTTGTGGTGACGAGGAGCGTTGCAAAAAAACAATGCCATCATCGATTGGATCATCTCTAACCAATCAGAGTATCAAAGCCAGTTACGAATTTACAAACCGTGTTCTGGCTCAGGCCCAACCGATCGGTTTCTGGACCAATCAGAGACGAACGGGGAGGGACTCATTGCGGAAAATGCATTAACATCCATAGCGTTTGGCTGAAGCAGTAGTCAGGACCTCGGGTAAGATTTAAATACCCTTTGCCTAGCCTAATATAGCGTAGCATAGCGTCTCTCAGTTCCCCAGAACTTAACACACAAAGCAGGACAAGCCAGGGCTGTTGATTAAACAGTCACAGATATTTGTCACTGAGTGACTGCTGAACTGGCCAAGTAATCCAAGCAGCAGGTCGAGGCTTGTCTTGCTGGGTAAGTGGAGGGTTAAATATGGCCTGACACATGAGATGTTCCAGAATAAACCACAAGCTCCCCCTGGCACGCCACCAACAAGCATTTGTTAACAACACAGTTGCAATTTGTATCTCAAGAGTGCTGCCAGTCAGCGTGCAACACATAGATACACACAGATACGCTGGCTTTGCGGACACACATGTACACACACACACACACACACACACACACACACACACACACACACACGTATGCAGGCACCAATTTAAGACCTGCAAGTGAACAGCATGCTTACTTCACCCACGCAATGTCATTAGATACTCAGCTGCAGTACAGCAGCCTCTCCTCTCCAGTACCTCTGCCTGCAACGTGCCTCAATTAATTAAATTGAACCCAAACAATTCTCTTTGGGAGGTTGAGAAAGATCTAGTCAGAGCCGAGCCAGCTGAAGGTCCTACAAGCAGTTGCAGGAAGAATGTTCTCTCCCAGCAGCAGCACAGAACGCCAAGAGCTGACTGGTCCCATGTAATCCTTCTATGTTCCATTTGGGAACATTCTTTGGGAAGGAGAAACAATAAGCATGCATTGCTTCCATACACGGGGCTCTGAACAATTATGGGCCGTGATTACATGATACTTTGCCTAAGTTCTAAATGGGACTCAAAATAGGACTATTCCCTACATAGTGCACAACTTTTCTTTCTATGGGCCCTGATCAAAAGTAGTGCACTTTTTAGGAAATAGGGTGCCATTTGGCCTGTCCACTAAGTCAGCCCGCTGTGGGATCTGGGATGTGCTGCTTCACTCTTGGTGTGGTTTAAGAGCCTGTTAAAACAGACTCCCTCTAGTCTAGAAGCAAGGCAGCACATTTCTGGCACTGGTCACTTTGATCTCCAACTCAGCGCTGCAGAACACATTAACCTGAAATTGTGTTCCAACGCAATTAACCTAAACACTCAGACGAGCCAACATCAGCAAAATACCAACATTTTATTTACAGTGGAAAAAGGTGAACTCTGACCCAAACTCGGGCATTCCTGAATCCCCAGCAGCCAAGTATTGATGCTCAGCTGATGCTCAGGTGATAGAATGCTGCACATCCCTACTAACATGTAGTGAGTTTACTGTGACATTGATGAGTGGCCTCATATGCTCTGCCATGGATTTTACAACATTTACAATTATGCACATTATATTCATTCTATGTTCTAATTAGCCAATTATTACATTCCATACACAGCCATTACTGTTCATGTGAATCCAAGCAATGTGGATGACATCAAGTGGAGACTCCTTTCGCAATGTCAAGTTCTCCCACTATGCCACCAATGTCTAGTTCTCCCACTATGCCACCAATGTCAAATTCTCCCACTATGCCACCAATGTCACGTTCTCCCATTATGCCACCAATGTCAAGTTCTCCCACTATGCCACCAATGTCAAGTTCTCCCACTATGCCACCAATGTCAGGTTCTCCCACTATGCCACCAATGTCAAATTCTCCCACTATGCCACCAATGTCACGTTCTCCCACTATGCCACCAATGTCAAGTTCTCCCACTATGCCACCAATGTCAAGTTCACCCACTATGCCACCACAATGTCAAGTTCTCCCACTACTCCACCAATATCAAGTTCACCCACTATGCCACCAATGTCAAATTCTCCCACTATGCCACCAATGTCACGTTCTCCCACTATGCCACCAATGTCAAGTTCTCCCACTATGCCACCAATGTCAAGTTCTCCCACTATGCCACCACAATGTCAAGTTCTCCCACTATGCCACCACAATGTCAAGTTCTCCCACTATGCCACCAATATCAAGTTCTCCCACTATGCCACCAATGTCAAGTTCACCCACTATGCCACCAATGTCACGTTCTCCCACTACTCCACCAATGTCAAGTTCTCCCACTATGCCACCAATGTCTAGTTCTCCCACGATGCCACCAATGTCAAGTTCACCCACTATGCCACCAATGTCAAGTTCACCCACTATGCCACCAATGTCAAGTTCACCCACTATGCCACCAATGTCAAGTTCACCCACTATGCCACCAATGTCAAGTTCTCACTCTATGCCACCAATGTCACGTTCTCCCACTATGCCACCAATGTCACGTTCTCCCACTATGCCACCAATGTCTAGTTCTCCCACTATGCCACCAATGTCAAGTTCACCCACGATGCCACCAATGTCAAGTTCACCCACGATGCCACCAATGTCTAGTTCTCCCACTATGCCGCCAATGTCAAGTTCTCCCACTATGCCACCAATGTCAAGTTCACCCTCTATGCCACCAATGTCTAGTTCTCCCACTATGCCACCAATGTCAAGTTCACCCACTATGCCGCCAATGTCAAGTTCTCCCACTATGCCGCCAATGTCTAGTTCTCCCACTATGCCACCAATGTCAAGTTCACCCACTATGCCACCAATGTCAAGTTCTCCCAGTATGTCACCAATGTCACTCACTAACTGACTGAGTGGCTGCTTTTCCAAGCCTCTTACCTCACCATGTGTAAATATGCATCGCTACAGTAAGGAGCTCAGAGGCTATTAACCATATTGCTCGTCTCTCTCTCCACACACTCCTACTCCTCTTCTCCTTTCAGCGTGCGTGCCAGCTGCTGAGTTCACAGAAAGATTTAAAAGGATAAAGCGTTGCACACAAGGGAAGAGGCGGAGGGAGGGGATGGGAGCGGGAGGGGAACCTGTGTCACCGGTGTGTCAACATAACAACAGTCTAATAGAAACAGAAAGGAGGCTAAGCTAAGGAGGACTAGGCACCAGGCATGACAGTGCAGTTTATTAACCCAGTAATAGGGCTGCAGCACAGTTGCGTCACATGCGGTGTCGCTGGCGTGCTTAGACTTGTCCCTGATGGTGTGTGGTATGGGCTAGAACCCAGAGTCTGACTGCATGGTGATGGATGCCCTTGGACTCTGTGCTGTGAGAGCCAGTTATGTGGTTCGCATCCATCCTGCTGCCTCTTAGGACTGATGACTCACTACAGAGCAGACATGACAGACAGAGACGGACAGACAGACAGGACTGGGACGGAGGGCGCTCAAGGTACAGACAGTACATTCAGATCTGCAGTTTCTGTCCAACCAATGCCAACCCATGGACAACTCACATCAGATCAGCATACGTCCACTAATTACAGAGATCATTGTGTCCAGATCAGTTGAAGACGCACCACTAGGGACAGGGTGTCCAGGTCAGTCAGGCGGGCAGCATCAGGATCAGTTAGTATAGTGACTATTGGTTGGTCAAGACCCTCCATCTTCAGCCCAGTTAACAGATCATGAAAGACCCTACGCCACCAGGGTTGTCAAAACCAGCCAGTGAACATCCGTCCGTCCAGAACGAAACAAGTCAGTTATTTGTTAACACTACCATTTAAGAGCACAGCTGGGGTGAGACACAGAGAGAGCTAGGTCATTGACTGATACTTTGGAGGGGAGGCAAATGAAAATCATATAGGCATCATATAACAGACTGCGCAGTGATCCCTGACAGGCCTGCCGGCAGCGCAGCGTTCGCATGCCTCCGATGCGCGGGGGCTGGGGAAGAGGAATGGGAGCCTGTCAGAAAGCACCCAGAGGTTGGAAAATTCTGTAAACAGCTAAACTTCTCACCGGCCCTACTCCGCCAGCCAGCCAGGCCTCCAGGGTCAGCATGCAGGCAGGCAGAAAGATGGACGTACAGACAGAGCCGATTCTAGAGGGCAGACACTGCATGCTGGGAGAGAAAATCAGAGCCAGCTGTGGAGCAGGGCTCATCTCTACGATCCTCAGCCTCACACACACACACACACACACACACACACACACACACACACACACACACACACACACACACACACAATGCAAAGGTTTTTAGGCAACATGTCTATCTCAGTATAGTGGGCCAATCACAAGCCGGAAAAACATGCTTTAGAACTGCTTTACAAACACTGCATGTTCTAGCCAAAGGTACATAGAACCAAATAAATATATGCTTATTTTCCATCTCCATCTCCCTGCATCTACAGACTACAGCTCATGCTGCCAGTTCTTACAGGCCAGGCCTGGGTTCAAATAGTATGTGTCTTCTGTCAAATACTTTCATTGAGCCTGTCTGAAGTGCCAGATTGGCGGTCTTGTATTTTCCACGGGTTCCATTGAACCAGGCAAGCTCTATCAAGCAGCTGAAAGTATTTGAAAAGAAAATGAATACACTTTGAACCCAGGGTCTGCTAATACAGGCTCTGATCCTCAGTGCCATAAAAGTCAAGTCAGGATTAGCCAGGGACATATTTATTGGAAATATACATCCCTTTTACAGTAATCTTGGCTCTGCTATAGTAATGACTAAGAGTGACTCTCTTCCAGGAAAGAGTTCACCACATCCTTCCCATTTCTTTCAACTAAGGGGGGGTGTAGTGGGCGTGGCCAATGGCATGGTCCCCAACCGAACATTTAAAGGCCGTCCTCTTGGCCGCAAAAACAAAATGTTGCAGTTTTAAAGCTAGTTTCCTGCAATTCTACACATTTTGCCATGGCTTATGTCGTGTTCTTATGTTATTTGAGTGACTCAAACATTATTTTAAAAAATCTATGGGGACATTTACATTTAAGTCATTTAGCAGACGCTCTTATCCAGAGCGACTTACAAATTGGTGAATTCACCTTCTGACATCAGTGGAACAGCCACTTTACAATAGTGCATCTAAATCATTTAAGGGGGGTGAGAAGGATTGCTTTATCCTATCCTAGGTATTCCTTGAAGAGGTGGGGTTTCAGGTGTCTCCGGAAGGTGGTGATTGACTCCGCTGTCCTGGCGTCGTGAGGGAGTTTGTTCCACCATTGGGGGGCCAGAGCAGCGAACAGTTTTGACTGGGCTGAGCGGGAACTGGACCCATGCCATGACATTTTTTGAATTTTAGATTCTCCCTGTCTAGTTTTTATTTTGGTGATTGTAGTTCTCAAAGATGATCTTATTTAAAAACATATAGCTCCATTATCTTTTCTACATACTTTATATCTGGTTTTAGTCGTTTAAGTTTACACTGAAAACTTTTTAACATACTGAAAATGTGTTTTTAATAAAACTAAAAAACATACAGTACCTGTCACGCCCTGGCCATAGAGAGGATTTTATTCTCTATTTTGGTTAGGCCAGGGTGTGACTAGGGTGGGCATTCTATGTTCATTTTCTATGTTCTGTATTTCTTTGTTGTTTCTTTGTTGTTTGGCCGGGTGTGGTTCTCAATCAGAGTCTATCGTTGTCTCTGATTGAGAACCATACTTAGGTAGCTTTTTCCCACTGGGTTTTTGTGGGTAGTTGTTTTCTGTTTTTGTCTCTGCACCAGACAGAACTGTTTCGGTTATTCCCTTTGTTATTTTTGTATTTAGTGTTCAGTGTCAATAAAATAACATGAACACGTTGCGCTTCGGTCCTCACCTTCTTCCACCAACAGCCGTTACAGTACCAGTCAGAAGTCTGGACACAACTACTCATTCAAGGGTTTTTCTTTTACTATTTTCTATATTGTAGAATAATAGTGAAGACATCAAAACTATGGAATAATGTAGTAACAAAAAACATGTTAAACAAATCAAAATATATTTTAGATTTTTCAAAGTAGCAACCCTTTGCCTTGATGACAGCTTTGCACACTCTTGGCATTCTGTCATCCAGCTTCAGGAGAAATGCTTTTCCAATATTTTTTTTCAACCTTTATTTAACTAGGCAAGTCAGTTAAGAACAAATTCTTATTGTCAATGATGGCCTAGGAACAGTGGGTTAACTGTCTGTTCAGGGGCAGAACGACAGATTTGTACCTTGTCAGCTCGGAGATTTGAACTTGCAACCTTTTGGTTACTAGTCCAACACTCTAACCACTAGGCTACCCTGCCGCCCCAATAGTCCTGAAGAAATTTCCTGCTTTTCCTTCACTCTGTGGTCAAACTTATCCCAAACCATTTCAATTGGGTTGAGGTCTGGTGATTGTGGACGAGAGGTCATCTAATGCAGCACTCCATCACCTTCATTCTTGGTCAAATAGCCCTTACACCAGATGGGATGGCGTATCGCTGCAGAATGCTGTGGTAGCCATACTGGTTAAGTGTGCCTTGAATTCTAAATAAATCACAGTCACCAGCAAAGCACCCCCACACCTCCTCCTCCTTGCTTCACGGTGGGAACCACACATGCAGAGAATCTGTTCACCTACTCTGTGTCTCACAAAGACACGGCGGTTGGAACCAAAAATCTAAAATAATCAGACCAAAGGACAGATTTTCACCAGTCTAATGTCCATTGCTCGTGTTTCTTGGCCCAAGCAATTATGTTCTTCTTAATGGTGTCCTTTAGTAGTGTTTTCAACCATGAAGGCCTGATTCACACAATCTCCTCTGAACAGTTGATGTTGAAATGTGTCTGTTACTGGAACTCTGTGAAGCATTTATTTGGGCTACAATCTAAGGTGCAGTTAACACTAATGAACTTACTTATCCTCTGCAGCAGAGGTAAATCTGTGTCTTCCTTTCCTGTGGCGGTTCTCATGAAAGACAGTTTTAATATTGCGCTTGACGGTTTTTACGACTGCACTTGAAGAATCTTTCAAAGTTATGGAAATGTTCCAGATTGACTGACCTTCATGACTTAAAGTAATTATGGACTGTCGTTTCTCTTTATACTTATTTTAGCTGTTCTTGCCATAATATGGCCTTGGTCTTTTACCAAACATCGTCTGTATCCCACCCCTACCCTGTCACAACTCAACTGATTGGCACAAACGCATAAAGAAGGAAATAAATCCCACAAATTAACTTTTAACAAGGCACACCTGTTAATTTAAATGCATTCCAGGTGACTACCTTATGAAGCTGGTTGAGAGAATGCCAAGAGTGGGCAAAGGTGAAATTAAGGCAAATGGTGGCTACTTTGAAGAATCTAAATATATTTTGATTGACTAAACACGTTTTTGGTTACTACATGGTTCCATGTGTTATTTCATAGTTTTGATGTCTTCACTATTATGCTACAATGTAGAAAATAGTACAAATAAAGAAAAACCCTTGAATGAGTAGGTGTGTCCAAACTTTTGACTGGTACTGTATTTTGGAGTGGCAGCAACAATTCAGCAGAGGCAACCCGCCACTGCTAAATGGATATAAGGGAAACACTGATTCTTATGAGAGATAATGACCGTGGGAGAAATAAACCAAACTGCTGTGGTACTGTAGGAAGTACGACACCATACTTTAGTGGCCATTTTCAAGAAGAATCTTCATGGTTAGCTAAGCTACCATATTAAGGAGTGAAGAGAAGGGTCTCTGACTTACGTATGTGCCTGAGGGCTGACACGGAGGTAAGGACCCAGGGCTGAGGACAGGAGAGCCAGAGAGCTCGGGAAAGGGGTTGGGGATGGCTGGCAGAGAGGACGTCCGCAGCTGCTGCTCCTCTTCCTGCAGTCTCCTGAGAATCACAACATTCAGGGAGGACATTAACAAAGTGGGGGACAGACACACACAGACAGACTGAAAAAGCTGTTATGAAGCAGATGAATGCAGATCATGAGAACACGAGGACAGTCTCCCCTGGTATAAATCCAATGCTTTGTGGCTGAGTATGAATAATGAATAATCCACGGTTTCACAGTGAGTGAGACTGCTGTCGAGCCGGGGCCTCATGCCCATTACTCTCTGATCACTGCACTGTGAGCTGATTCTTTCTGCCACACCACAGGAACACTGCCAGCGTTTGAGGAGCTACTAATTACATGCAATATTCATCAAACCATTATTTCATGCAGTTTCTAGAGGAAAGTGCCCATTTCATGACCTGCTGCAAGAGCAACAGCCTGTTCCTTCACTGTCTGCCTGTAAATAAGAAACCGACTAGGGCTGTGCCCCCAATGGCATCCTATTATTCCAATTATAGTGCATTACTTTTGACCAGGGCTTATTGGGCTCTGGTCAAAAGTAGTACACTATGTAGGGAATATGATGCCATTTGGGATGCAACCCCTGACTGTCAATCAGAAAGAGACTAGAGGTTGGCTTGGCTTTATCAGATGACTAGCATCTGAAGTGAACTGCAGCAGCCAGGCAGATAGCCATCATTAGCATCTCTCTACACTTTCTCCAAACCCAGGCGGGGAGGGGAGTTCAAAGGGAGAAGTGTTTGATGCAGTTCCATGTGAGTCAGGAGCAGGGTGCTATTCGGAGGTCAGGACTGAATAATAAACTGAACCGTATCATTTCAATCTGACAGAATGCACCAACGATACATCTCATTACCAGCCAGTGCCAAACTTTCTCTAAGGATCCAAAATAATGGATGCTATAACTCTGACAGACCATTTTAGATTTCATTAAGACCAGAGATGAATAAAAGTTCCTCTCAGCTTATGGGAGCAGTTGACACCCGGTTTCTAGAATTAAAGAGAATTTTAACTTGGTCTCCCCCTCTGCTAAACTATGTTAGGACAAGGAGAAAGTGACGGGGAGAATGGGTCACACAGAGATTGCAGATAGGCAAAACTATGAACTATAATAAGCACATATACCTGTCCTCACAGAGCATACTGAGGACATGGTCCCTTGTTTAGATGTACATTGTTTAGATGGACCATGAGAACATGGTCCCTTGTTTCTGTACAGCACTTTGTGACATCAGCTGATGTAAGAAGGGCTTTATAAATACATTTGATTGATTGATTGATAGAGGACTTTTATCTATCAAGTGTGGGTGTGTTGTGTGTGGGTGCTCACCAACAGCATGCCAGACACACAACTGTGTCCAGTAAGTGCTGTGTGTGTGTGTGTGTGTGTGTGTTCGTGCCACAGTCGACATACCTGACGGCGAGGATGTGCATGGGCTGGGAGCGTCGGAGTCTCTGTTTGGGGGAGGTGGGGCTGTGCTGCAGCTCGCTGGCGGAGGTGTGGGTGTGGGGGGGCATGGGGGCGCTGCGGTGGTGGTCGCGGTGCACATGCACCTGGCCGTTGTGCTGCAGGAGGGGAACCGACTCAGACTGCACGCTGCTGCATGTGGAGTACAGGCTCTCGAACGAGGAGTTCATGTCATTCACCAGCGCCTCCAGGTCCACATCATCTTCTGTAGGGGGAGGAGGGAGAGACAGGAGAGAGTCTGTGTGTGTGTGATATTCAGAGACAGACACAAAGTGTGTGTGTGTATGTGTGTGTGTGTGTGTGTGTGTGTGTGTGTGTGTGTTATATCATATGCACATCCCAAAAATCTCTACGGCACCAGGTTGACCTCTACTGTTCACATGCTTTATTTCTGCATGTAGGTTACATGTATAAGAATCTACTTCTCTCAATACTTCATGCACACCTGTCATCACCAACCAGTTTTGCAGTGTAGCTGCACACACACAAAAACCCTAACCATGACATAGCTTAATCATCATTACCAACCTGTCAGGCAGTGAAGCTAATTCACCTGTTGAAACACTCCCTACGTTAACTACATGTTCATGTTATCAAGGCTCTCTGTATCTCTGGGGAAGACTAGAGAACAGGCCGAGACCTGTAGTCTCAATACTCCCATCCTTCAGCATAATCACTACTGGCCTCAGGGTAAGAGATCAAACCAGGCCATTGGTTAAGAGGAACAGAGGTCACTCCCAGTAAGTCAATGGTGGATGGAAGTTTTGACAGTTCAGAGTTATGTCCCAAATGGCACCCTATTCCCTATATAGTTCACAAGGTAAGGAATAGGGTGCCATTTGTCTACAGGGCATGTCCTCTCCTAATAATCATAATCTCTGAGACAATGAACAGCCAGTAATAGAAAACTACTGATATTTTCTCAAGTTTCCCCCTTTATTCACCATTGCTATACTGCAGTTACCTATTTCACCACTAGATGCTGCTCAAACTCTACCGTGCAATTCAGGGCTTTGGATGTCCACTGTGGCAATTAGAATGTTCTGCACTGTATGCTATCGTTACCTGGCTGGGCCGAGGTAAGTAGAAAGACCAACACAATTCTTCATTCATTTATTCTATGTTGTGGTTTTAATCAATCACTTTGAATGGTGAAATCCATAGCATGTGCAATAGGGCACACCACATTTTCTAAATGTTGCATCATGGCATCGATTTGCATACTATGGATTTGCAAGCTCAAATAGTATTAAAATACATTGAACGCTTTTCGAACCAAATCTTATAATTCCTTCATAATGAACCATTGTACGCATTTTCAAATGTAAAGCATGTAACCATAGCGCCCCCCCCCACCACCACCACCCCCCCACCCCTCATACAGAGCTGCAGCTGACAGACAGGCAGACTAACCTATGCCTTTTGAGGAACCCTTCCTGAAAAGGTGTCCCCTAACCAGCTGTATCACAGGTGCCTAATCTGTCAGTATTAATAGTCAGTGAGGTAAGCCCCTTCTCTACAAGATCCTGGAGAGTTAAAGACACTATTATTAACAAGACAAGCACAGCCAGTGACAGGATGGTTATGAAGCATGAGGAACAGGATGCTCGAGTTCAGGAACAGCAGATGCTAGAGGGGCACAAGGCTAATAGAAGTCTGTCTGGAATAGAGCCAAGGTCAGGAGTAGAAGGTCTGGTCCGTCAGAAGGTAGATGCAGGGTCAGGGGAGCACATGAAGGTTTAGACACTTAAGCAATAAGGCACGAGGGGGTGTGGAATATAGCCAATATACCATGCCTAAGGGATGTTCTTAGCACGACAAGTGCCTGGATACAGCCCTTAGCCGTGGTATATTGGCTATATACCACAAAACTGAGGTGCCTTATTGCTATTATAAACTGGTTACCAATGTAATTAGTAGTAAAACTAAATTAGTAGTAAAACTAAATGTTTTGTCATTCCCGTGGTATACGGTCTGATATACCACGGCTGTCAGTCAATCAGCATCCAGGGCTCGAACCACCCAGCTAATAATATCTAATAATAACTTCCATTAATGTCTGTTATAGGGCACGTGCTCATTCTCAAATGATGCATCTTTTTTACATTTCAAGTAGTCCCTGAATTAGGCTAGAGAGACTGGACTGTCTAAATGCTGTTGTGACCACAATTACATCTGGTCTTGCAGTGAGATCTAGCAGGAAAAGGAATTATACAACTCCCTCCAGTGCCAGTGGCCAACACTAACCTGACATAAAATTGTCTCGCTAGTCTAGAGATTTGTCTCATGCAGAGGCAAGGAGAAAAGAGAGAGAGAGGGCGCTGTTCAATCTCCTTAAATGGCTGTCATGCAATCTGAACGCTGAATACCTTATTAAGAGCTGTTGTCTCACACTCTGATTAAATCAATTGGCAGAATTTACATTTTGGACTGAGAACATCGTGTTCAGGTTTCAGGCTTATTTTGATATGGCTGAATAATACATTAGAACATAATAGCCTCTTAGAAAAAAAGCTAAACTATTAAAACCCTGACATAAAAATAACAGATATTGGTATAAGATGGAGGGAATGTTGGAACGTAACTAACGGAATTACAGTTAACACAAATGTATGCTTGATCCAGTATAAACTAAAGTATATAATTTATTATACAAGAGACAATATTCCCAAATTCTACACCACAATGGCAGAGTCACAGAGTCATGTCTTAAGTATAAAACTAATAATGACTCAGTAATCCATGCCTTCTGGGAATGTTATAAATTCAAAAAGTTTTGGGTGGAGTTAGAAAGTTGTCTGTCAGAAGTATTACAATATAAAAGTACTTCAATCCGTCTGGCTACATATTTCAAGACATGGAATATGAGGGTGCAGGGAGATACACGATGGGTTGGAGAATACTTTTCTTGTCAATCATCTTGAAAAAACGTCTACTTAAAACTGGAAATCAACCAATCCTCAATTGTTAACAGAATGGAAAGGTCAAATGCGTTATTGTCTAAATGTTGAAAGTGCGTGGGCGACAGAGAGAAGCGCAATGGTGCAGTCTGAGGCCATGTGGCGGAGAGGGATGTGGGCTCTGGAGATGGGGGTGTGAGCAGGTGGATCGGTGAAGGATGATGTTTGTGTGTGTTTGAATGCTGTCGTTTGTATGTGTATGTTTTGTATTGTCCCCCCCAAAAAATCTAATTGTACAAAAAACAATAATTATTTGTATAAAATAATATAATAGCCTACATACTATCCTGGGATCAAATGGTGTTTGTTTTCTGTCAAAAACTTTAGTTGCCCTTGACTGAGGCTGCCCAGCACAAGGTTGCCTAGAACCAATGCAATAGTCCCAAAAGTTCAAACCCTGCCCATTCAAACGCTCAAAGTAGTTGAAAGAAAACAAATACTAATTGAACCCATGGCATACTCCTACGGCAACTAAAAATATGCTCAGTCAGTCTAGAACAGCGTCAATCAAACTGTAACTCTGACAGCCCCTCACTGTCTCTCAGTGAGACAACAACAAGTCACAGATAGATCCCTATTCATGTTATTGTCTGTCTTATTCAGGGCCTGTCCTGTGTGTCTGTCCTGTTTGTATTCCCTATAAAGAACAGTACTTTTGACCAGAGGCCATAGGGCTCTGGTCAAAAGTAGAGCACTACATAGGAAATAGGGTGCATTACCTCAGCAATAGGGTGCCAGTTGGGACACACTTTGTCAGTACTGTAGGGGCCAAACCGGGGCTGGATGGTGGCGGGGCGCAGCGGTTAGCATAAAGCCCTCCATCGCGACGGAATGGTTCCCCCACTCTCTCTCACCATTCCAGCTTGTCTGCTTCAACAGCCGAAGCTTCCCTTTTCACTTCCCTTTTCTTATTCATTTGTAAAAGGGAAACGGATGGCAAGCCCTGGTGATAACTCCATAAAAGCTGTTTGGGATGTTTCCGATGCTTAGCAGACCATTATATAGACCAAATTCCTTATGGCTTTTCTTTACAACCACCCAGGAATGTATGTATTCATTATAATCTTCCTATCTGAATTAATTATGAGTGGCGTTGTCTCAACCAAATTTCCCCCCTGCCCTTTCCCAATGTACTGCTGCTACACACACACCTGCTAAACTAAAGGGAAATAATATGTGTGATAGTTTAGTTGCTCTTATCAGGAGTTCGGGATAACAAATCAAAAAGTACTTTGATAAAAGTGATGTGTTGACAACGTAGCCCAGTCCCTCGAACCAGCCACTGTCAATTAGCATTCAAATGTGTAGAAAACAGAGGGGAGCTGGCATGGCTGGAAGTCGGGAAAGGGCACAGCGTCCTTGGGATGTGATGAGGAGACCGGACAATAGGAAGACAACACAGGGGAAAATGGCACAGCGTCCTTGGGATGTGATGAGGAGACCGGACAATAGGAAGACAACACAGAGAAAAATGGCACAGCGTCCTTGGGATGTGACGAGGAGACCGGACAATAGGAAGACAACACAGGGAAAAATGGCACAGCGTCCTTGGGATGTGATGAGAAGACCGGACAATAGGAAGACAACACAGGGAAAAATGGCACAGTGTCCCCAGGAGACCGGACAATAGGAAGACAACACAGGGAAAAATGGCACAGTGTCCTTGGGATGTGACGAGGAGACTGACAATAGGAAGACAACACAGAGAAAAATGGCACAGTTCCTTGGGATGTGACTAGGAGTGACAATAGGAAGACAACACAGGGAAAAATGTCCCACGTGAAAGGAATCAGTGGACCCATTCTTCCACGGTTCACACAGATACCGTCTTAACTGTACAGGGTGGTTCTACAGTGACTAGGACAATACTGGGACAATACGGAGTGCCAGTACACAACCACTGAGGACAGTGGCCCAATCAGAATTGTACAAAAAACAATAATGGTCACAATACAAAAAACAATAATGGTCACTCTGACAAAGCCCAATCAGAATGAGCAGAAGAGCCTGTTCTTGGGGGACACTTAATCAGTTTAAATCAGCGTATTTAATTTACATCAGCTACCATAATCTCAAAAGAACCACCCTCCTCATCACGTCTTTCATCTGAGGAATGCGTGATTGGATATTGCCTGTTCCAGATTTCATCAAAAACCTGAGTGCCAGCCAGGGCTACAAGCCAGGGCCTATGACTCTCAACAAAGCATCATTTGTTTTAACCTTTATTTAACTAGGCAAGTCAGTTAAGAACAAATTCTTATTTACAATGACGGCCTACCGGGTTAACTGTCTTGTTCAGAGGAAGAATGACAGATTTGAACCTTGTCAGCTCGGGGATTCAATCCAGCAACCTTACCAGTTATTGGCCCAAAGCTCTAACCACTATGGTACCTGCCTCCCTAAAGAAATAACTTTTGGAACAGGAATTTGATACTTGAAATACAAGTTAACTTCTCAACGAGAAAGTGTATTATGGTAGCGCATTAGAACCATTGATAGGGTTTATTACCTAGCAACAGTGACTGCCTGGGTTTGGGGCGGGGGCAGATACACCCACACGTCCATCAGTCTTGTTAGCCCCAAATGGCACCCTATGGCCCATAGGGCTCTGGTAAAAAGTAGTACACCATATAGGGAAGAGGGCGCCATTTGGAGTACAGCCCTATGCTTCAGCCGTAGGTTATATATCTGTTGACCAGTAAACTACCAGAATGTTAGTATCTTTCAATGATTTTATGTAATCAATCACAAGACATCTAGTGGCTGTGCTCTTCAGATTATCACAGGTCTCTAATTATCTCAGATGTCTAATTATCTTTTTACATGACATTTTTTTCTGTCATTTAGCAGACACTTTCATCCAGAGCAATATACAGTAGTGAGTTTTCGTACTGGTCCCCTGTGGGAATTGAACCCACAACCCTGTCATTGCAAGCGCCATGCTCTACCAAGTGAGGCACAAAGGACACTGGCCTTCCCACATCTACAATTGATCATATAATCAAATAAGATGACCTTAAAAAAAATACAATGAAGAAACTGTAAAACATTATCCTAAATTTAAACCATCAACTTATTAAACACCAATGGTATTCACTATGAGGTTTTCAGCATGAAATATCCTGGTATACACTTTACACTGTATGTAGCCTGGAAATAAGGGCTCAGTCAATGTTGCTGTTGTCTCTCAACTTCTGGCGCATTGACAATGCCGTTAAATATAAATTCTACTGAACATAAATATAAACGCAACATGCAACAATTCAAAGATTTTACTGAGTTACCAATCATATTAGGAAATCAGTCAATTGAAATAAATTCATTAGGCCCTCATCTATGGATTTCACATTAATGGGAATACAGATATGCATCTTTTGGCATTTCTGTGCATTCAGAATGCCTTTGATAAAATGCAATTGTGTTCATTCTCCGTAGCTTATGTCTTCCCATACCATAACCCCACCACAACCATAGGGCACTCTGTTCACAACGTTGACAGAAAACCGCTCGCCCTACACAACGACGCCATACACATGGTCTGCGCTTATGAGACCAGTTGGACGTACTTCCAAATTATATAAAATGACGGAAGCAGCTTATGGTGGAGAAATTATTAACATTAAATTCTCTGGCAACAGCTCTGGTGGACATTCCTGCAGTCAGCATGCCAATTGCAAGCTCCCTCAAGACTTCAGACATCTGTGGCATTAAGTTGTGTGACAAAACTGCACATTTTAGAGTGGCTTTTTGATGTCCCCAGCACAAGGTGCACCAGTTTAACAATCATGCTGTTTAATCAGTTTCTTGTTATGCCACCCCTGTCCGGTGGATTGATTATCTTGGCAGAGGAGGAATCCTCATTAACAGGGATATACATTGAGAGAAATAGATTTTGTGCAAATGTTTCTGAGTGATCATATGTTAAAACTATTAAATAACAGACACATAATTTGAAAGATATTAAGTAGTATAAGCTAGGGCTGGGAGTTGCCAGGGACGTCACAATTTGATATGATCACAATACTTAAGTGCCGATTCTATATGTATTGTGATTCGATATGGCAAATGCATTGTGAATTGATGTTCCAAACATACAGTGCATTCTGAATTTATTCAGAACCCTTCCCTTCTTCCACATTTTGTTACATTACAGCCTTACTCTAAAATTGATTGAATAAATATAAATCCTCATCAATCTACACACAATACAAATTTATAAAAAATTAAAAACAGAAATACCTTATTTACATGAGTATTCAGACCCTTTGCTATGAGACTCAAAATTGAGCTCAGGTGCATCCTGTTTCAATTGATCATCCTTTTTATGTTTCTACAACTTGATTGGAGTCCACCTGAGGTAAATTCAATTGATTGGACATGATTTGGAAAGGCCCACACCTGTCTATAAGGTCCCACAGTTGACAGTGCTTGTCAAAGGAAAAATCAAACCATGAGGTCGAAGGAATTGTCCGTAGAGCTCCGAGGCAGGATTGTGTCGAAGCACAGGGAAGGGTACCAAAAAAAATGTATGCAGCATTGAAAGTCCCCAAGAACACGGTGGCCTCCATCATTCTGAAAGGAAGATGTTTGGAACCACCAAGATTCTTCCTAGAGCTGGCCGCCTGGCCAAACTGAGCAATCAGGGGAGAAGGGCCTAGGTCAGGGAGGTGACCAAGAACCCAATGGTCACTCTGACAGAGCTCCAGAGTTCCTATGTGGAGATGGAAGAACCTTTCAGAAGGACAACCATCTCTGCAGCACTCCAACAATCAGGCCTTTATGGTAGAGTGACCTGACGGAAGACAGTCCTCAGTAAAAGGCACATGACCGCCTGTTTGGAGTTTGCCAAAAGGCACCTAAAGGACTCTCAGAACATGAGAAGCAAGATTGAACTCTTTGGCCTGAAAGATGAACGGTGCAAAGTACAGAGAAATCCTTGATGAAAGCCTGCTCCAGAGTGCTCAGGACCTCAGACGAGAGCGAAGGTTCACCTTCTAACAGGACAACGGCCCTAAGCACACAGCCAAGACAACGTAGAAGTGGCGTCGGGACAAATCTCTGAATGTCCTTGAGTGGCCCAGCCAGAGCCCAGACTTGAACCCAATCAAACATCTCTGGAGAAACCTGAAAATAGCTGTGGAGTGACGCTCCCCATCCAACCTGCGATCAGTCTTGTTCATCCCAAATGGCACACTATGGTCCATAGGGCTCTGGTCAAAAGTAGAACACTATATAGGGAAGAGGGTGCCATTTTGAGTACAGCCCTATGCTTCAGCCTAGGTTTGCAAAAGGAGAGTATATTACTGGAAACTTTCTAAGTTTACCAGTGAACTACCAGAATGTTGGTATCTTTCAAGGATTTTATGTAAACTATCACAAGACATCTAGTGGCCATTTTTGGGTACTTCAGATAATCACAGGTGTCTAATTATTTCTGGCCCTTTTAACATTATTCACTAAGTTGATGTTGTTAAGGCCTCATAGAAGTGAGAGAAAGAAATCCAAATGAAGTGTTTGTGGTGGGGGGTGGGACCTAGAGAAGAATGCCTTGCCAGGGCTAGCCTAAACCCCTCCCTGGGCCTGCCGTGTCTGGATCACAACAACCCTGCTGAGGGGCCCCTGAGATTCAGCCTCAGCCTATAGCTATGTATGTCCTCCATATTCAGTCCCAAATGGCTCTCTATTCCCTTAATAGTGCACTACTTTTGACCAGAGCCTTATGAGCCCTATAGTGTATTACATAGGGAATAGGGTGCCATTTGGGACGTAATCCCAGCCTCCTGCACTCCACCATGACTTATCTCCTTTTGCAATAGCTGAAGGCTGCATCGCGACTCTCCACACTTCTCCCAAAGTGTGAACTTGCACAATCCCCGTCAAGGATTTTAAAGCATTGCATTGGTGTAAAGATTGGCTGGAGAGGGAGTGCCCACCATTGTTCAATCCATGACAGGGAGTAGGGAGTGAGCAAGTGGGTGGAGAATGAGGATGAGATCCTGCCAGGGTAGCAGCAGCAGTAGCTATGTCCCAAATGGCATCCTATCCTTATAGTGCACTACTTTAGACCAAGGGCCACAGGTCACTTTATCCCCTAAATGGTGCACTACTTTTGACCAGAGCAGTGCCCATAAGGCTCCGGTCAAAAGTAGTGCACTAAATGGGAAATAGGGTGTTATTCGGGATGTAGGCAGCAGTGTTTATCTGATATCTCCTGCTAATCTCTCTCCCACCTGCCCAGCCCCACTCATGGGAATGTATGGGAGAGAGATGAGGAACCAATCATTTTGAAGGGGAGCGTCCCATGAGGTTTCTTTAAGAATGGAGCCCAAACACATTATTCACTGCATACATACCACAGTTCTGTATGATAAAGATCTCATATTAACCCTTCAGCGACCAGACCACACCTGGCCTTCAGTGTAGTCTATGTGTGAACAAAGGAAATAGTCAGTCAAATAGTTAAAGCAACAACACTGAACTAAAGGCAGACTGCAAAGGCTGTGAAAGGCTGCAAAGGCAATGAATACTAGACTACTACTGGACTGGTAAATAGCAAAACTACCACACCAGAGACTTAAAACCTGTAGTTCCATTAACAGCACAACACCATGATAACCCCCCCACACACTCACACACACACAGTGCCAGCACAAAACCCAAATAATCTTTCACCTCATTTCGGCCTTGTACTAATTCTCGCTACAAACGTATTTAATTATCTGCGAAAGGATTTAGCCATGTCAACAAAACTGCACCTTGACATTAAGACATTTCTTAACACAACAATGTTATAACATCTCATGAGAACATGTCATAACATACCCGGGTCAATTTGTACAGTACATTAGTGTGTGTTGGCAAATTATATCTGTCCTTTTACCTATAACAAACTGATTCAATCCTTCTCATTCCTGAAATATCAAATTATTCAGGGTGCCGTTCCAACAAAAGACTTGTTCTTTCTGCCTAAGCACCAATGAGGTTTATGACAAACACACAAAGTAGGTCTTAGCCCTCAGCTCTATTAAAATCCTATAAGCACAAGTGTGTGTTTTGTGGAAAAAGAGATCGGAATTTCACAGAGGATTATAGCACTACAACAATGTCATAACACCAGAAATATGTTCCAGAAATATGTATGAGCTTTGATGGCATAAACATTGTGCTATGGATTTAGGGATGAGCATGAGTAATTGAGTACTCAAATACTGGAACTGATGTCAAAACTTGATCTCTAAACAGAGGCAAAAAAATATTCTAATACTGAGTGGCAACAAAGTGTTAGGCACGTCTCTCTCCATGCACACTCTTCCGCCAATTTGTGCTATTTCATTTATATCATGGTGTGAATTGTTTGTCAATGTTTATGAATTCCCTGCTATATATATATATATATATGGAGCCATATATGAAGCGAGGGCCAGCCAACGAGAGCTGAAACCCCACCCTTCAAGGAATACTAGGATATATATATGGCAAAAACGGATCACCACCTCTGCTGAACCTCGGCTATATATATATATATATATATATATATATATATATATATATATATATATCAGGAAAAAATAGGAAAAACTGGCACCGGAAGAAATGGCAGCAGTTTTACGGGCGCCCAACCAATTATGCTATTATGTGGGGGGTTTTCACATTATTTGTAACTTATTTTGTACATAATGTTTCTGCAACCGTATCTTATGGCAGAAAAGAGCTTCAGGACAGAGATCACTCACCTCGGATTAGACAAAGAGCTTCTGGATATCAGGACAGCGATCACTCACCTCGGATTAGACAAAGATTTTTTTCAACAACAAGCAAGACTCACATGATATTCTCCAAACACCCAGCAGGGCCGACATCCCAGTTATTCGCAAGAGGAAGTGAAGCAGGTACAGAGGACGAAGAGCCGGATGCCTCGTCAGGACCCGCAGAAGGCAAGTGGGAAAGCTGCCGTTACCGTCAATATTACTCGCCAACGTGCGATCATTGGACAATAAACTAGACGAAGTACGATCACAAATATCCTACTAACAGGACATCAAAAACTGTAATATCCTATGTTTCACGGAATCGTGGCTGAATGACGACATGGATATTCAGCTAGCGGGATACACGCTGCACCGGCAGGACAGAACAGCACAGACGAGGGGGGGCGGTCTGCGCATATTTGTAAACAACAGCTGGTGCACGAAATCTAAGGAAATCTCTAGATTTTGCTCGCCTGAGGTAGAGTATATTGTGATAAATTGCAGGCCACACTACTTGCCTAGAGAGTTCTCAGCTATACTTTTCGTGGCAGTTTATTTACCACCACAAACAGATGCTGGCACTAAGGCTGTACTCAGTCAGCTGTATAAGGAAATAAGCAAACCACTCACCCAGAGGCGGCGCTCTTAGTGGCCGGAGACTTTAATGCAGGGAAACTTAAATCAGTTCTACCAAATCTCTATCAACATGTTAAATGTGCAACCAGAGGGAAAAAAATTATAGATCATCTGTACTCCACACACAGAGACGCGTACAAAGTTCTCCCTCGCCCTCCATTTGGTAAATGTGACCACAACTCTACCCTCCTGATTCCTGCTTACAAGCAAAAATTAAAGCAGGAAGCACCAGTGACTCGGTCTATAAAAACATGGTCAGAGGAAGCAGATGCTAAACTACAGGACTGTTTTGCTATTACAGACTGGAACATGTTCCGGGATTCTTCCGATGATATTGACGAATCAACCATATCAGTCACTGGCTTTATCAATAAGTGCATCGAGGACATCGTCCCCACAGTGACAGTACGTAATACCCCAACCAGAAGCCATGGATTACAGGCAACATTCACACTGAGCTAAAGGGTAGAGCTGCCGCTTTCAAGGTGTGGGACTCTAACCCGGAAGCTTACAAGAAATCCCGCTATGCCCTGCTACGAACCATCAAACAGGCAAAGCGTCAATACAGGGCGAAGACTGAATCCTACTACACCGGCTCCGACGCTCGTCGAATGTGGCAGGGCTTGCAAACTATTACAAACTACAAAGGCAAGCACAGCCGCGAGTTGCCAAGTGACACGAGCCTACCATATACATATTTGAGATGAGACTCTTTAAAGTAGCCACCTTTTGCCTTGATGACAGCTTTGCATACTCTTGGCATTCTCTCAACCAGCTTCATGAGGTAGTCACCTGGAATGCATTTCAATTAACAGGTGTGCCTTGTTAAAAGTACATTTGTGGAAATGTTTCCTTCTTAATGCTTTTGAGCCCATCAGTTGTGTTGTGACAAGGTAGGGGTGGTATACAGAAGATAGCCCTATTTGGTAAAAGACCAAGTCTTTGGCAAGAACAGCTCAAATAAGCAAAGAGAAAGGGCTGTCCATCATTACTTAAAGACATGAAGGTCAGTCAACACTGAAAATTTCCAGAAATGTTAAAGTTTCTTCAAGTGCAGTCGCAAAAACCATCAAGCGCTATGACGAAACTGGCTCTCATAAGGACCCTCACAGGAAAGGAAGACCCAGAGTTACCTCTGATGCAGAGGATAAGTTCATGAGTTACCAGCCTCATAAATTGCAACCCAAATAAATGCTTCAGAGTTCAAGTAACAGAAACATCCCAACATCAACCGTTCAGAGGAGACTGTGTGAATCAGGCCTTCTTGGTCAAATTGCTGCAAAGAAACAACTACTAAAGGACACCAATAACAAGAAGAGACTTGCTTGGACCAAGAAACACGAGCAATGGACATTAGACCGGTGGAAATCTGTCCTTTGGTCTGATGAGTCCAAATGTAAGATCATTTGTTCCAACCGCCGTGTCTTTGTGAGACGCAGGGTAGGTGAACGGATGACCTCTGCATGTGTGGTTTCCACCGTGAAGCTTGGAGGAGGTGGTGTGATGGTGCATTGCTGGCGACACTGTCCGTCTGATTTATTTAGAAATCCAGGCACACTTGGCTACCACAGCATTATGCAGCAATATGCCATCCCATCTGGTTTGCGTAAGTGGGACTATCATTTGCTTTCAACTGGACAATGACCCAACACACCTCCAGGCTGCGTAAGGGCTAATTGACCAAGAAGGAGAGTGATGGAGTGCTGCATCAGATGACCTGGCCTCCACAATCACCCAACCTCAACCCAATTGAGATGGTTTGGGATGAGTTGGACCGCAGAGTGAAGGAAAAGCAGCCAACAAGTGCTCAGCATATGTGGGAACTCCTTCAAGCATTCCAGGTGAAGCAAAACTGTCATCAATGCAAAAGGTGGCTACTTTGAAGGATCAAAAATATAGTTTGGTTTGTTTAACACTTTTTTGGTTACCACATTATTCCATGTGTTATTTCATAGTCTTCAATGTCTTCAATATTATTCTACAATATAGAAAATAGTTTAAAAAAATAAAAAATGATACACTTCTGACTGGTACTGTATATGGGGCAATTTAGCAATTAGAACTTTTTATCTGTAATCGTTTTGATAAATTCGGCACTGTATGTTACACATACATTTAAACTCCGTTTTTCACAATTACTGACATTTAATCCTAGTAAGAATTCCATGTCTTAGGTGAGTTAGGATCACCACTTTATTTTAAGAATGTGAAATGTCAGAATAATAGTAGAAGGAATGATTTATTTCAGCTTTTATTTCTTTCATCACATTTCCAGAAGTTTACATACACTCAATTAGTATTTGATAGCATTGCCTTTAAATTATTTAACATGGGTCAAACGTTTCGGGTAGCCTTCCACAAGTTTTCCACAATAAGTTGGGTGAATTGTGGCCCATTCCTCCTGACAGATCTGATGTAACTGAGTCGGATTTGTAGGCCTCCTTGCTTGGTGTCATTGTCCATTTGGAAGACCCATTTGCGACCAAGCTTTAACTTCCTGACTGATGTCTTGAGAAGTTGCTTCAATCTATCCACATAATTTCCCCCCCTCATGATGCCATCTATTTTGTGACGTGTACCAGGCCCTTCTGCAGCAAAGCACCCCCACAACATGATGCTGCCACCCCATGCTTCACGGTTGGGATGGTGTTCTTCGGCTTGCAAGCCTCCCCCTTTTTCCTCCAAACATAATGATGGTCTTTATGGCCAAACAGCTCTATTTTAGTTTCATCAGACCAGAGGATATTTCTCCAAACAGTAAAATCTTTGTCCCTATGTGCAGTTGCAAACCGTAGTCTGTCTTTTTTATGGTGGTTATGGAGCAGTGGCTTCTTCCTTGCTGAGCGGCCTTTCAGGTTATGTTGATACAGAACTCGTTTTACTGTGGAAAAAGGTAAATTTGTACCTGTTTCCTCCAGCATCTTCACAGGGTCCTTTGCTGTTGTTCTGGGATTGATTTTAACCTTTCGCACCAAAGTACGTTCATCTCTAGGAGACAGAACGTGCCTCCTTCCTGAGTGGTATGACGGCTGCGTGGTCCCATGGTGTTTATACTTGCATACTATTGTTTGTACAGATGAACGTGGTACCTTCAGGCGTTTGGAAATTGCTCCCAAGGATGAACCAGACTTGTGAAGGTCTACAATAGTTTCTCATGTCTTGGCTGATTTCTTTTGATTTTCCCATGATGTCAAGCAAAGAGGCACTGAGTTTGAAGGTAGGCCTTGAAATACATCCACAGGTACACACCTCCAATTGACTCAAATTATGTAAATTAGCCTTTCAGAAGCTTCTAAAGCCAAGACATTTTCTGGAATTTTCCAAGCTGTTTAAAGGCACAGTCAACTTAGTGTATGTAAACTTCTGACTTTGTTTTCAGTGATTTATAAGTGAAATAATCTGTCTATAAACAATTGTTGGAAAAATGACTTGTGTCATGCACACAGTAGATGTCCTAACCGACTTGCCAAAACTATGGTTTGTTAACAAGAAATTTGTGGAGTGGTTGAAAAACTAGTTTTAATGACTCCAACCTAGTGTATGTAAACTTCCGACTTCAACTGTAAATTCACACATTTGTTTTCCAGATATTGTTTGTCTTTTATTTGATACTCGAACAATTAAAACAAAAAATGTAAATGCCCATCCCTATATGGATATTAGACACTGCGTTAACAAAGGTTCTATATCAATAATATTGACCAATGTTGAAATATATAGTTTCAACGGTTTAAACCATGAACAGTTGCCTTTCAAGTATACAATGGTTATCAATGCAATCCATGATTAATTATTTTATTCCCTCAATCTGATCTTCATATTCGCACATATTAAACATTTTGTGGCAAATATATTTTTTACAAAGCATTCTTTTCTATTTTACCCAAACTCTCACATTATTATAGATCATTTGTCATTTGAATCACTGTGAAAATTATTATCTGTTTTCCCATTCATAAATTCCAGTGCAGTGCTCTCCCTTGACAGTAAAGAAATGTCAAATGTAATTTCTGCTCCATTTATTTCCACGACAGCACCAAGCTTTCTCATCCACTACCAGACAGTTCAAAAACCTTCAAGCTTTACATCCCATGCTGGGGCAATATTGTGCGTAAATCTCATGCTCCGATTATCATGGATGAAATTTGTATAGCACAATTAGATTGAAAGCTTAATTATAATGGCACCCCATGTCTTTACAAATCCCCCTATGAACAGCTGAAATGTTTACAGTGGAAGAGCCCCAGAATATACATCCTGATCTGAACTTAATGAGCAACGGAGCCCTCTGCCATAAAACGCGTCATTAGTAACCCCCCACCCATATCAAAGCGTGCGCGCATGCACACACAAACACTGAAAAGACACACACACACACACACACACACACACACACACACACACACAAATAAACTGTAATACAGAAAATGAGAAGCGCAAATCTCAGATCTGAGAATTAACAATGTGATAAGGATCGTCTGAAGCTGCAATTCCAATACAAATAGGCTGCATTTCAGAACATAATCTTGCTAGTGACGTTAGTATCTCAGAGCAAAAAACTATGATTAATATTATTAAACAGTTGTCTTTGTTTTCTGAGGTCAATTATGCAGCCTCAAATATATTACATCCTACTTCTGGAAATGTACTGACAGACCATCAACACTTACACCATATAACTAGTCTACATCTGTCAAATCATTTGAGCAGTGACACAATTATCAAATGAATATTTCCATGTTCTAAGTACTGACATTCTAAGAACACGAACCTTGATGGTTTGGAGAGTTCCGATTGGTTGACTTCTGGAAACTCGGCCCAATTAGATCTGCTGGTCTGTGATTGGAGGCTCGGTCTACATTGTCCTGCTGAGAAAAAAGCCAACATAGCAGTCATGCCAAAAGAGTTTATTCACAACTTCAGCATCACATCATAACACTGGGTTTGTCTTTGTCTATCTAGTCTAACATGCAGAGGAACATTCATTTGGTTAAGACCGTATTGTATGCAGTATCAATCTGGTCAATCATGAGGTTAAAAAAACAACACAATCTCATTGCAGTGCGTGTACGCCCAAGCGTGCGTTTATGTGTGTGTACAGGCCTAGACTTGGCTCTTCTCCTGCCTTTCTAAACCAGAGCATCCCCTCAGAGCAGCGCGGGGCACTACCATGAAGAGGCGACATACCAAGTTGCCTCTTCTTCCACCCAACCACCCCATGTTTTAGGCTGGATGTGAGATTATGGCAAAGAGACTAATGAACTAGAACCAGCTTCTAGATTGAGTAAGAAGACTACATGCTAAGCTGTCTTCAGTCAAGGCCTAGGTAGCAGTTACTGTTGCAGTGAGCATTTGTCTTCATTCAAGGGCTTGGAAGCAGTTACTGTTGCAGTAAACTGTTGTCTGCAGTCAAGGCCTAGGAAGCAGTTACTGTTGCAGTAAGCAGTTGTCTTCATTCAAGGGCTTGGAAGCAGTTACTGTTGCAGTAAACTGTTGTCTGCAGTCAAGGCCTAGGAAGCAGTTTTTATTTAACTAGGCAGGACAGTTAAGAACAAATTCTTATTTACAATGACGGCCTACCCCGGCCAAACCCAGACAATGCTGGGCCAATTGTGCACCGCCCTATAGGACTCCCAATCACAGCCTCTAGCACTGAGATGCAGTGCATTAGACCACTGCGCCACTCGCGAGCCTCCCAGTTACTGTGGCAGTAAGTTGTTGTCTTCAGTCAAGGCCTAGGTAGCAGTTACTGTGGCAGTAAGCTGTTGTCTTCAGTCAAGGCCTAGGAAGCAGTTAGTAAGCTGTTGTCTTCATTGTGGCAGTACTGTGGCAGTAAGCTGTTGTCTTCAGTCAAGGCCTAGGAAGCAGTTACTGTGGCAGTAAGCTGTTGTCTTCAGTCGAGGCCTAGGAAGCAGTTACTGTGGCAGTAAGCTGCAGTTACTGTGGCAGTAAGCTGTTGTCTTCAGTCGGCCTAGGAAGCAGTTACTGTGGCAGTAAGCTGTTGTCTTCAGTCAAGGCATAGGAAGCAGTTACTGTGGCAGTAAGCTGTTGTCTTCAAGCTAGGAAGCAGTTACTGTGGCAGTAAGCTGTTGTCTTCAGTCAAGGCCTAGGAAGCAGTTACTGTGGCAGTAAGCTGTTGTCTTCAGTCGAGGCCTAGGAAGCAGTTACTGTGGCAGTAAGCTGTTGTCTTCAGTCAAGGCCTAGGAAGCAGTTACTGTGGCAGTAAGCTGTTGTCTTCAGTCAAGGCCTAGGAAGCAGTTACTGTGGCAGTAAGCTGTTGCTAGCTAGTTGGTCCTAGGAGATGAACATTGGGGTTGTTATTTAACCTGAAATGCATATGGTCCTTTTTTTGCTGGATCTTTGTAAAGTTTTGATCAGGAGTCATACAAAATCGTGTGTTTATATTCTCCGATGATTAATCCACAGATAAAAGGGGAAGCCTAGTTAGTTATCGTTGATTAACTCTCCTCTTTCATCTTTCAAGCATGTATGCTTTGTATGCTTTTGAAAACCAATGAGAATATTGCTGCGCGTATTTTAGCATTCGGCAACACAGGCACTCGATGTGCCTGGATAAAATGAGTGAATAACATGGACACGTTCATTTATATTGTAACACTTGCGCACAAAATTTGTCCGGTCTGCTTTCCCTGTTAGTCCACAGCAGAAGGACTCGTTTTTCGGTCTATAGGATATTAATCCAGGCATTGAATGTGTTCAGTAGAACCATAGAATGTGTTCAGTAGAACGGTGTCCAGAGGAGATAGTACAGGTGTGAAAAGCGATCGGCCGGGTGAACCACAGCGTTGACAGCCAATGTTCAGAGTTCTCCCCAGTGTTTATGCTAGTTGTTCGGTAGATAGGCTAGTTGTTTTCTTTATAGCAAGGCTAGTTGTTTTCTTTATAGCAAGGCTAGTTGTTTTCTTTATAGCAAGGCTAGTTGTTTTCTTTATAGCAAGGCTAGTTGTTTTCTTTATTGCTTTGTTCTGCCTCAGATGTAGGCCAAAACAGCGAGTAGCAGAGATCTCACGATTAGAGGGCTTCCCACAGAAACACATGCTCCCAGAGAACACTGTCTTCTTGGACAAAAACAATTAAAAGAATAATAAATCACTACAAAATAAGTGTGGGAGATCCATAATGCCAGCACTGATTGGAGCACTCACAGCATGCCGCGGGAACAGAATGTACTGTGGTGGACTGCTGTGTTTGGCTTGCTAGGATGCTCTCACACGCACGCACGAACGCACACACACACACACACACACACACACACAGACACACACACCCACCCACCAAGACCTCTTTTGATGCGGCAGAAAAAGCTGTAGCTGTTATAATGCCTCAGTGAGAGAGGTAATATGATTTACAAAATGGTTTTGTTGTGGCTCGAACATTCTTCCATCATTTTGAACACCGGTTTTCATGGTCGACCCTCGGTAAGTATGATTCACAACTTCAAGGAGCCCACTTCCATAAATAAGCTCTACACAATCTTAGTTAGGCCGCGTAATAATAACCCTTCGAACTGAAACCGGTTTTTAATACGATCTAAATCAACTCACTGAGAAAAAGCAGCAGCAGTATAGTGGTGGCCCTCTCCAGTCTCGTCCTCCTGACTCCAAACTAATCCCAGTGCAAAGTGTCTGGACATGGTCGACACCACCAGACTAGACAGGGCTAAAGGTCCAGTTATCAGAGCGTGACTGATCCCACCCACCCAGCCCCGACTGACTCCCACCCCCCAAATGGCTGAAGCCAGTGACATTCTTACTGGGATGGGGCCAACCATGTATGCCAGTCCCAGCGAGCCCAGGGTTCAGCTCCAGTGAGCCCCACCCAAATCTGCACGCCGGTATCATGCTCCGAAAGGTTTTAATAGGACTAGGACAACATTTGTTGGCTTCCACAGGATAATTCTTCTCAGCCAAGTCTTCCAACAGTATTACTACTCTATATTAACATGGGGTTGGAAACGAACACCTGCTCAATTCAGACACTCCGAGAAGAAGCTATTGACCTAACCACTATATGTTGGGTTTATAGCGGTAGATAAAGTACAACTACAACACTTTGTTTTAGTGATGCTATCTCAAAACATGGCCACCTACATTCTACACCATAGAAATAACTCATATTTTTCTATGATCTACTCTGCCACAAACTCAAATGTAGGCCAGGGTTAGTGCGTAGAGAGGGGTCATAGTAAAGTTGGGGTCAGGTTTATAAAAAGGGGCAGATATAAGGCAGATATGGGACCAGGACTAAAGTAGGTTCCAAGATAAGGTCAGGGTTAAGGGTTAAGAACAGGGACAGTGGTATGGTTCAGGCTGAGGTTAGGGGTTTGAACAAGGTCAAGACAAGACGAATGTTAGGGTTGCGGTGTTGAAAGGGGAGTGCCTGACAGTATAATCACACATGGGTCCTTCATGGGGCTTTGCTAAGAAGAAGCACTATGCTTTCGGTTTAAAAAATAACTGTTGTGTTGTGTGCGATAAAAACGATTGATTTGCTGACAGTCCTCGTCAAGGCTAGTCTATTAGAATAGAATGTTCTTAAACACCCTGAGAGCAATTTGAGTTCCTTATTAGCCTACATAATTAAGTAAAAAGATCAAGAGTTCAATTTGTGCTTTGTCTCTTTGAAGACACACAGAGTGAGAGAACGAGAATGAGAGTAGGCGTGGCCTATTATTTGTTTCCACAGTACTGGGTGGATATAGAATAGCCTAACAGCTGTTAAGTACATACAGTAGGCTACTGTATGTCATTCCTGTATTGCCATCGTCCGGCACTAACACACCCAGTACACCCACTACAGTATAAAATAAACACAGCCCCTTTCCACATGCAGGGCTACCTCACTGAACAAGTCGGGGCCTATTCATGTTTCGGCCTAGGTTCTACTCTGGTAGGCGTATTCATAATACTCAACACTGGTTCACTTTCCTCAATAACTGATGTTGTGCTTTTGCATAGCGCATTAATAACAGTCACGAGGCATTTCCTAAATGCTAGCGCTCTATAAAAGCAGCATAATCCTCACACTAAGGATCATTTAAATGCTACCTCACATTCCAGAAAAGGTCACCATTTCTCCCACCTTGAACTTCCATTGGTCATTCTATTACGTTCAAAAGTCACATTGTTTAACTTTCCTGAATAAAAACAATAAGTGGTCCAATTGTCATAGAGTTACATTTCATTGCATGCTAACCTAAATACAAGTGCATGGATCTATTGTGGATTAGAGGCTAGGGTGAAATGGCCTACTCTACTGCTAGCTGACGTCAAACTCCTAGTCTAGTAGCCTAATTCAGTAGGATACTTAGCCCTGCAACATCATGGTAAAGTCAAATACCAATTTAAATAGCAGATTTTATTGCTGTATGTTTATGTAGATAAGCCTACGGTTTCCTCTGGGGGTTCTCTGGTAGAGAGAGAGAGAAACACTGACCTTCTTTTACAAGTCAGGGCACATTTGTCATGTAACCCACTAGATGCCTAAAATGAATCCTGATTCAACAAACGCAGCTCAACCCAAACCTTTCCTGTCGGTCAGTGTTTCAAAAATAAAGTAAAAGAACCAGATTTTTGAATCTCCCTATTTACTTCCAAGAAAAACCAGAACAAAAAAGCTTGACTTCCAGGAACAGAAAACCATATGCTTCTGCCAGAAAAATCCCCACTTCATTCACTCTAAAAACACCTATAAAACTCAAGGCAAAAAATGTACTGCTCTGCAAAGACTGATGTGTTTCAGGGAATAAGATCAGCTTTAATGGCTACAGCAGCGTGAAGCCAGAGCCTGTGTCCCAAATGGCATGATATTCACTACGTCGTGCACTTATTTTGACCAGAGCCCTATGGGCCCTGGTCAAAAGTAGTGCACTACATGGGGGATAGGATGCCATTCGGGACACAAACAGAGTCAACATAGCTGCCGACCAAATGATAAACCTATAGCTAACCTACACATATATTTCTCTCTGCAGAACTTGGACTCATGCTTATTTGAGCAATGTGAAAATGTGCTGTTTCACATTGCCAAACTTGTATTTAACCTGTCATTTCCATAAAGATTTTGTAATCGTATTCTAGGCAGTTCAATTCTTTGAATTGTTTAAAGCTGCAGTATGTCACTTTTTGGGCGACCTGACCGAATTCACATAGAAATGTGAGTTATAGATCTATCATCCTCATTGAAAGCAAGTCTAAGAAGCGGCAGATCTACGTGCACTATGTCTATGCATCCCTTGCTTAAATTTAGTTTTTGTGTCTTACTTTAGTTTTGTACACCAGCTTCAAACAGCTGGTGTACAAATATATTTCACAGCAGTTTAGATGGTACAATGATTATCTACACTATACTTGCTTGTTTTGTCACATAAACTGAAACTATTACTATTTTGGTAACACTTTACTTGACACAGTGTCAGAACACGTTATGACACGGCCATAACTGACATAACCTGTCATAATATCGGGCGGCAGGGTAGCCTAGTGGTTAGAGCTTTGGACTAGTAATTTAAAGGTTGCAAGTTTGAATCTCCAAGCTGACAAGGTACAAATCTGTCGTTCTGCCCCTGAACAGGCAGTTAACCCACTGTTCCTAGGCCATCATTGAAAATAAAAATTTGTTCTTAACTGACTTGCCTAGTTAAATAAAGAAAAAAATGACACATATTTCCCCCTGTTGTTACATATATTGCGTTATTTTATGGCTGGTTATGACACCTACATAAAAGTGTCAAAACCCACCTTTATTCAAATTAGTTTTTCCCTTTCAAGTAATTTCCTTTCGTTTGAAAGTTTGTTTCTTAAATCCTTAGTTGTTATAATGAATTCTTTACAGTCATGCGTTTCTCATCATATATTTTTTTTTCATAACACTGTCATGAAGCATTATGGCCATCCTGGGTCAACTGGACTAACAAAATACATTTTATGACACTGTCAAGAAGCATTATGACCATCATAATAATGCTGTACATGCCCGTATATCAGTCAAAAAGAGGGTGTCTTGTCCTGCTCCTAAACTCTGCTGCTGCATTCATTCCAGTCATCAGCAACACAGCATTGGTGTAGGTGCATGTCTGACATCAATATGTGCACAATTACAATCACTTAATTTTAATTGTCAATTTAAAAATATATATATATATAGCATAAACATAATGTTGACATGTAAGTTATGGTGTAATGGAATGTTTTGCCGTGTGTGGTAGGTTTTGACACACTGTATGTAGGTGTCATAACCAGCCAAAAGATAACACAATATATGTCACAACAGGTCTAAATATGCGTCATGACAGTGTTATGACCATATTATAACAAGTTATGTCAGCTGTTATGACATGGTTATGACCGTGTCATTACGTGTTATGATGCTGGGTGTCAAGTAAAGTGGTACCCTTTGTAGCAACCAGGAAATGGCGGAGCAATTTCTGCATAGAGCATCTTTAAATGTCACTTATTTTCTTCAGAGTTTAGGCCTGCACGGAATCCTATTTACATTTTACAGTCAGTATAAACTGAAACAGTAAGCCATCTTGACAAATGGAAACTACTTTAGCAAGTAGGCCAACCTCTGTTTCCAAGGAATATGCCTGGTCTATTCAGTACACTAAAACATTAAACTAACCACAATACTATTTAACACAGACTCCTGAGCTCAATACTAAGTCCACAGCTGTGTAGCAGCCACAGTCCGATGGTTCATTATTACATATTTACAAACCTCATTGCATTGGCTGTTTTCGAGTAGCGGACATATGTTACAATAGTCAGAGCGGCTCTGTGGCTTTGAACTCTAACATGATTAACGGTGTGAAGCACCCTCAAAGCGCCTCATGCACAGGAGATGGTCTGAGTTTAGATTCCTGGAAGGCTGGATTAGGCTGTGTTGGACCTATGATCTTGTTTCTACTGTCATATTAAGCCCCTCAACCTGTAAAAGCATTTGACCTTTTGAGAGACCAGGTTGGACTGTTTACTAGGACAGCGGTTACAGGCGGACAAGAGCAGAGAGATCTGACCAACAGACAGACAGTTTCAAAATTGTTGCACTTGACTTGTTGCAGAGTCGTAAAAATGAGCTAGTATCTAGCAAGGCAGCCTGGCTACAATAACAGTAAGCTATGGAATGTATCCCCTCATATATAGGATCTTCTCAGGTAACATTATGAACGTTTATGAGGATGTATTGAAGTCAAGTGTATTTTGCTTGTGTAACAGGGTTGGTTATGTTTCCACTTGACACTGCAGAAATATGTATTCAATGTTTATGTATTCCCATTGGTTGGTTGAATTTACATATTGATAGGTACTATACCATTGGTTATGCTTTCAGATACCGGGAGATCACAAACGTAAATTCTTCCCAGTCTGATATTGACAGGCAATTGGTAGGTCACGTCCTAAAACACTTTATTCTATTTCCATATTTACAATGTGTACGAGTTCATTATGTACATGTCTTGATGTATAAATGTGTACGGTGCCTGTTAGATATTGGGGGCATCCTGGGATGTGCTTTTGTATGTATTTGCTGTAAGAGCGAGTTAGCTAGCATGCTCTAATTGTAACGGTACGTTATTTCCATGCTAACAGACAAATCACAACTCTACAAGCATCAACATACAATTGTCCTGCACATCTAATGTGCTTCCTTGTGTGTATTTGTCAGGTACTTCTATTTATTGTTTTTTTGTTTTGTTATTATGATGTTTGATTACAAAATACCCCGTCTGATATTGACATGCAAGCGAGGAATCACAAATCTACAGCCATCTAATGTGGTTCCTTGTGTCTATGGTCAGAATAAACACCAATCAACTGGGATCGCTGGCTGGACAGTCCTTCCTTTAAAAAAACTTCCACGGTGAAAAATGTCTGCCACCGCCAGTGATCCTTCACGTAATTGTCTCATTGGCTTTGTATGTCAGGCACCGCCAGTGAACCTTCACGTAACTGTCTCACTGGCTTTGTATATCTGGCACCGCCAGTAAAACCTTCACGTAACTGTCTCACTGGCTTTGTATGTCAGGCACCGCCAGTGAACCTTCACGTAACTGTCTCATTGGCTTTGTATGTCTGGCACCGCCAGTAAAACCTTCACGTAACTGTCTCACTGGCTTTGTATGTCTGGCACCGCCAGTGAACCTTCACGTAACTGTCTCACTGGCTTTGTATGTCTGCCGCTGGTGGCAAAACCCAGTCACCCCTCTGGGGATCAATAACCTTAACTCGACAGACACTGTGACCCAAAGACCTATTAGAAGCAAACCAAGAGCGAGAACGCAATTCATGTGTCCATGAACTGTTAAAGATCATAACCCTACACGGTGACCTACATCAATGACAGTGGGGTCCCAAATTACTGGCACCCTTGATAAAGATGATCAAATAAAATAATAGAAAATAAATCATTTAAATACTGAGCTACATTGTATGTTCCAAAAAATGGGGACATTTTATTATTTTATACTAATTCAATTGCTCAGAGAAAGAGATTTTGTTGAACATGTCATCAATTATGGGGGCAAAATTTTTGACACCCCTAAAGATTTTTACAAATAAAGTAGTCAAACGTGTTGTATTTGGTCCCATATTCCTAGCACGCAATGACTACATCAAGCTGTGATCTTTGACCTTCTGTAACTTTATCACTCATCATTATTCACATTTCATCAGGACTATCTGTAATCATGGTAGCATATTAATATAGAAGTGTTTAGAAACATTCTATTCTTATTTACAATAAGTGACTCCAAAATGAAACAATACATTATTTACCATTCATTTCTATTGGGCACAAAATGATCTGAAACACAACCAAAATAAACTGCAAATGTATCCAACAACGTTGTAGAGTCACAAGCTTGATGTAGTCATTGCTACTGTATTTAGAATAATATTTAGGGGTGTCAAAATTATTATTGGTTAACAAAATGTTCTTATTTGAGCAATCGTATTAGTAAAAAATAATATAATTTCCCCATCACAATATAGTTTAGTATTTTAATTATTTATTTTTAACAGTCATTTTTGCTCATCTTTATCAAGGGTGTCAATCATTTCAGACCCCACTGTATGTACTGCACTATTATATACTGTACCATCTTTGATGACAGAAGTCTATCGATCCATCACTGACTGACCCAACATGGAAACATGATGCGACCCTCCAGATCTACCAAACAAAGAAAAACCAGACTTCTGTTCATTAGGGCACGCAACGTAAAACGCTTGAAAACTTTTTGCAACAGAAAATTTACTTTTTTGTCTAGACCCTCAATGTTTCTGACCATTGTCTTCTGGTTGGTGACTAATGAACATGACTCAGAATATACAATTCTCCTTCACTGGCATCCCAGACCATAAGCACAAACTCATAACAGGACTACAAACACCTGACCTTTCACACAGTGTTTCATTGAAAGTAGAGCTGGGACGATAAACCAGAAATGATCCATCACTTCTGCTGATATCGTTCATTACTGTAAGTAGCCTATACTACTATACTACTAAATGTGAAGTTATATACGTTTAAATATATATAAGTTATATACGTTTCCTAACATGGGTGATTTTTAATGGGACAATATCCATCAAACTAGTAGTAGTTTAAAGGATAAAAAAAAATGTAGAGTTCTATTTATCGTTATTGCATCAATTCATGCAATTTATTGCGATATGGATTTTGGTTCAGTTCTAATTGAAAGTACAAAAACTGAGACAATTCCATCCATATAAAATCCAGTTCAATAGTCCAACCTTGGAGTGCTGTGGCAAACCTCCAGTCAGTTCACCCAGCTCTCTCTCGCTCTCTCTCCAACACCGCCTTGGAGCTGAGCCCAGAATCCCATAACATTTACTAGTTATATAACCACAGGATAAAGAAGCTGTTTCTGCCCATTATTTACCAATTAAAAAACTGACAGTGTGAATGAGCCCGTCGAGGAAGAGATCAGATGCATAGGATAGCTACTTCTAGGAACTGTTAAGCAAGTTGAGATACTTTGTGTTTAGCTGCATGACTAAACGAGTGTGTCTTATACTGGACAAGTGGACATAGCCTATTCATATTCTATTCTTTAGCCTTAACCACAATGAAAGCCCAAGGGAGAAGGTGGGTGGTGGATGACAAGCTAAAATCCCCACAGCACAGGCTTCCTAAATAGCCCTTTAGAGCTGGATGGGTTGAACTCTACTCTACAGGGCGGGTGACCAGGCTGATTGATAGTCTATTTCCCACTGGACTGGGGTTGAACTGCTGCACGTGGAAACAGACAATGTAAAAACAAAAAGGTTAAAACAATCCGCTTAATCCGTTGATTGAGACCACTGCTGACGGTCTTACGACGGGTCCAGATTCCCCATGCTGGGCCAGGCACCATGTGAATCACCATCAATGTATTCAGCCCAAAGGAATGTGCGTCCACGCCACTGCCATTCATTGGCTCTTCTGTTTTCATTCATGCTCTGCCACTAAATCTATTGGCCATGACAGGTACATTCACAGCAAGGTTTTTTTGTTACGGCCCAGCTGAGAGAGTGGGGCTCTGGTTTTTACTTCTCTCTCCCGCCTTCCCTTGGCTCTGGCTCTGGGGTGAGGGAGGGCTTATAGCAGGGGAACTGGGTGTGTTCAAACAGTCTTTTCCTAACCCCTCCATGTATAGTTTTATATACAGGTCCATATGTTAGATGCATATAGAGCGTTTTATTATTTTTATTTTTACGTTTATGACTTGTGTAAATAAGAGTTACAAATCCCAAATGAGGCTGCTTCAGCAAACACTATAATATTACCACAGCTAATAAAGAGCTTATAAAATATGGCAGACCTGGGTTCAAATAGTATTTAAAATCCTTTTAACACTTTAGTTGTGCTTGCTTGAACTTGCCTTGTGAAAAAGTACCAATGGAATACTCACAAAAGTGAAAACCCCGCCCAACTGGCCCTGCAGCCAGGCTCAAGTAAACGCTCAAAGTTACTGAAAGAAAACAAATCATTTTTGAAGCTAGGTCTTATAGATGGTGTGGTTAAACTATGGTCTAAGCCAAATGTTTTAACAGAAAACATCACAGTAGTAAATGAGAGCAATTGTAACATTCGTAATTGCTATTCCAAATGAATTGATATCTCTGGCACATGAAAACATTTGAAATCTACACATGAACACTCAAGAACAAAGACAAAGAGGTCAATGTACTGAAATACAGATGGTACACAACGTCTAGTAAAAGACGTGCATTATTTACCTGATAATTTGGATGGTGTAGAAAATACTCTGGACATCCGGCTACAGCCATGCTATGGAGCTATTTATCAATCTCTGTTCTTCGGGTTTTCCCATTCACTTTTGATAGATGGTGCAAGAACCTGTAAAAGAAAACAGGAGAGATTAATGAAACTACACATGCAAAAATGTAGCTAAAGCATCCACAGTAAAAAAGCTTTTGATGATCTTTTACAAGTATTTTTACTGTATCAAGGATATCATACACATACGTTTTGAGTTAACATCCTTCTTCAGCCTAGCTTCATGACTGACGTTAATTAAACTAAAATGCTTCAGAACAGTGGACACTAATATAGCACATGACTGACGTTAATTAAACTAAAATGCTTCAGAACAGTGGACACTAATATAGCACAGAGCACATCTTAACCCACATAAACTCAGCAAAAAAAGAAACGTCTGGAACTGCTTTCTTCTACCTCCTTCTCTGACGAAGAGGTGGAATAAGGATCGGACCAAAATGCAACGTGGTTCGTTCCATACATCTTTAATATTGATGAAACCAGAACAATACAAAACAACAAACGTTGAAAACCGAAACAGCCCTGACTGGTGCAACAAACACAGAGACAGGAACAATCACCCACAAACACACAGTGAAACCCAGGCTACCTAAATAGGGTTCCCAATCAGAGACAACGATAATCACCTGACTCTGATTGAGAACCGCCTCAGGCAGCCATGGACTAATCTATACACCCCACACAACCCCAAGACGAAACACACTACAAATAAACCCATGTCACACCCTGGCCTGACTCAATAAATGAAGATAACATAATAAATATAGACCAGGGCGTGACAGAACCCCCCCCCCTAAGGTGCGGACTCCCGGACGCACATCAAAACAATAGGGAGGGTCCGGGTGGGCGCCTGTCCATGGCGGCGGCTCCGGCTCGGGACATGGAACCCACTCTATGAATGTCTTAGGCCCCCCTCCTCGCGTCCTAGGATTGTCCACCCTTGCCGCCGACCATGGCCTAGTAGTCCTCACCCAGAACCCCACTGGACTGAGGGGCAGCTCGGGACAGAGGGGCAGCTCGGGACAGAGGGCAGCTCGGGACAGAGGGGCAGCTCGGGACAGAGAGGCAGCTCGGGACAGAGGGGCAGCTCGGGACAGAGGAAGCCCAGCACTAAGAGGAAGCCCAGCCAGGCAGTTGAATCCGGCAGATCCTGGCTGGCTGGCAGTTCTGGCAGATCCTGGCTGACTGGCGGATCTGGAAGAGTCTGGTTGACTAGCAGATCTGGAAGAGTCTGGTTGACTAGCAGATCTGGAAGAGTCTGGTTGACAGGCAGATCTGGAAGATTCTGGTTGACTGGCAGATCTGGAAGATTCTGGTTGACTGGCAGATCTGGAAGAGTCTGGCTGACTGGCAGATCTGGAAGAGTCTGGCTGACTGGCAGATCTGGAAGAGTCTGGCTGACTGGCAGATCTGGAAGAGTCTGGCTGACCTGGAAGAGTCTGGCTGACTGGCAGATCTGGAAGAGTCTGGTTGACTGGCAGATCTGGAAGAGTCTGGCTGACTGGCAGATCTGGAAGAGTCTGGCTGACTGGCAGATCCGGAAGAGTCTGGCTGACTGGCAGATCTGGAAGAGTCTGGCTGACTGGCAGATCTGGAAGAGACTGGCTGACTGGCAGATCTGGAAGAGTCTGGCTGACTGGCGGATCCTGGCAGACTGACGGCTCTGGCTGCTTCATGCTGACTGACGGCTCTGGCTGCGCCATGCTGACTGGTGGCTCTGGCTGCTCCATGCAGATTGACAGCTCTGGCGGCTTCTTGCAGACTGACAGCTCTGGCTGCTCCATGCAGACTAACAGCTCTGGCAGCTCCTTGCAGACTGGCAGCTCCTTGCAGACTGGCAGCTCCTTGCAGACTGGCAGCTCCTTGCAGACTGGCAGCTCCATGCAGACTGGCAGCTCCATGCAGACTGGCAGCTCCAAGCAGATTGGCAGCTCTGGCTGCTCCAAGCAGAGTGACAGCTCTGGCTGCTCCATGCAGACTGGCAGCTCTGGCTGCTCCATGCAGACTGGCAGCTCTGGCTGCTCCATGAAGACTGGCAGCTCTGGCTGCTCCATGCAGACTGGCAGCTCTGGCTGCTCCATGCAGACTGGCAGCTCTGGCTGCTCCATGCAGACTGGCAGCTCTGGCTGCTCCATGCAGACTGGCAGCTCTGGCTGCTCCATGCAGACTGGCAGCTCTGGCTGCTCCATGCAGACTGGCAGCTCTGGCTGCTCCATGCAGACTGGCAGCTCTGGCTGCTCCATGCAGACTGGCAGCTCTGGCTGCGCTAAACGGGCAGGAGACTCCGGCAACGCTGTAGAGGCGGAAGGCTCTGGCAGCGCTAAACAGGCGGGAGGCTCCGGCAGCACAGGAGAGGCGAGGCGCACTGTAGGCCTGATGCGTGGTGCTGGCACTGATGGTACTGGGCCGAGGACACGCACAGGAAGCCTGGTGCGGGGAGCTGCCACCGGAGGGCTGGTGTGTGGAGGTGGCACAGGATGGGCTAGACCGTGAAGGCGTACTGGAGATCTTGAGAGCAGTGTTGGCACAGGACGTGCAAGGCTAGGGATGTGTACAGGAGGCCTGGTGCGTGAGGCTGGCACCAACTTCACCAGCCGACTAACACGCACCTCAGGACGAGTATGGAGCGCAGACCCAGGTGCCATCAAATCCCTGACACGTTCCGTCGGGCGAATTCCATGCAAAAAGCACCAACACAGCAACTCCCTCATTTCTCTCTCCTCCAATTTCCCCATTAACTCCTTCACAGTCTCTGCTTCGCTCACCTCCAACACTGGTTCTGGTCTCCTCCTTGGCTCCTCACGATAAACAGGGAGAGTGGGCTCAGGTCTGACTCCTGACTCTGCCACACTCTCCCTGAGCCCCCACAAGAAATTTTTGGGGCTGACTCTCGGGCTTCCATCCGCGTCGCCGCGCTGCCTCCTCATACCAGCGCCTCTCAGCTCTCACCGCCTCCAGTTCTTCTTTGGGGCGGCGATATTCTCCAGGCTGATTCCAGGGTCCTTCTCCGAACAATTTCTCCTCCCAATTCCAGAAGTCCTGTGATCGCTGTTGCTGCCTTTGTTGCTTCTCCTGTGGCTCCTGCCCGTTGAAACGTTGCTTGGTCCGTTTGTGGTGGGTGATTCTGTAACGGGTTTCTTCTACCTCCTTCTCTGACGAAGAGGTGGAATAAGGATCAGACCAAAATGCAACGTGGTTCGTTCCATACATCTTTAATATTGACGAAACACGAACAATACAAAACAACAAACGTCGAAAACCGAAACAGCCCTGACTGGTGCAACAAACATATAGACAGGAACAATCACCCACAAACACACAGTGAAACCCAGGCTACCTAAATAGGGTTCCCAATCAGAGACAACGATAATCACCTGACTCTGATTGAGAACCGCCTCAGGCAGCCATGGACTAATCTATACACCCCACACAACCCCAAGATGAAACACACTACAAATAAACCCATGTCACACCCTGGCCTGACTCAATAAATGAAGATAACATAATAAATATAGACCAGGGCGTGACAACGTCCTCTCACTGTCGACTGCGTTTACTTTCAGCAAACTTAACATGTGTAAATATTTGTATGAACATAACAAGATTTAACAACTGAGACATAAACTGAACAAGTTCCACAGACATGTGACGAACAGAAATGGAATAATGTGTCCCTGAACAAAGGGGGGTAAAAACAGAGGGGGGTAAAAATCAAAAGTAACAGTCAGTATCTGGTGTGTCCACCAGCTACATTAAGTACTACCAGCTGCATTAAGTAGTGCATCTCCTCCTCATGGACTGCATCGGATTTGCCAGTTCTTGCTGTGACATGTTACCCCACTCTTCCATCAAGGCACCTTACCTGCAAGTTTCCGGACATTTTTGGGGGAAATGTCCCTAGCCCTCACCCTCCGATCCAACAGGTCCCAGACGTGCTCAATGGGATTGAGATGTGGGCTCTTCGCTGGCCATGGCAGAACACTGATATTCCTGTCTTGCAGGAAATCATGCACAGAACGAGCAGTATGGCTGGTGGCATTGTCATGCTGGAGGGTCATGTTAGGATGAGCCTGCAGGAAGGGTACCACATGAGGGAGGAGGATGTCTTCCCTGTAATGCAGTGTTGAGATTGCCTGCAATGACAACAAGCTCAGACCGATGATGCTGTGACACACCGCCCCAGACCATGACGGATCTCCACCTCCAAATCGATCCCGCTCCAGAGCACAGGCCTCGGTGTAACGCTCATTCCTTCGACGATAACGTGAATCCGACCATCACCGCTGGTGAGACAAAACCATGACTTGTCAGTGGAGATCACTTTTTGCCAGTCCTGTCTGGGTTTGTGCCCATGGGCGACGTTGTTGCCAGCGATGTCTGGTGAGGACCTGCCTTACAACAAGGCCTACAAGCCCTCAGTCCAGCCTCTCTCAGCCTATAATGGACAGTCTGAGCACTGATGGAGGGATTGTGCGTTCCTGGTTGAACTTGGGCAGTTGTTGCCATCCTGTACCTGTCCTGCAGGTGTGATGTTCGGATGTACCGAGCCTGTGCAGGTGTTCTTACATGTGGTCTGCCACTGCGAGGACGATCAGCTGTCTGTCCTGTCTCCCTGTAGTGCTGCCTTAGGCGGCTCACAGTACGGACATTGCAAGTTATTCCCCTGGCCACATCTGCAGGCCTCATGCCACCTTGCAGCACATGCCTCCTAAGGCATGTTCACGCAGATGAGCAGGGACCCTGGGCATCTGTCTTTTGGTGTTTTTCAGAGTCAGTAGAAAGGCCTCTTTAGTGTCCTAAGTTAATTGCCTATCGTCTGTAAGTTGTTAGTGTCTTAACAACCGTTCCACAGGTGCATGTTCATTATTTGTTTATAGTTCATTGAACAAGCATGGGAAACAGTGTTTAAACCCTTTACAATGAAGATCTGTGAAGTTATTTGGATTTTTACAAATTATCTTTGAAAGACAGGGTCCTGAAAAAGGGACATTTCTTTTTTGCTGAGTGTAGTTCTACAGGTCAGTAAACACTAGCCTAAACAGCGAACAGCTTCTAGCAGCAAACAGTGCAGGTCTTAGTTAAAGGCTATGGTATGATTGTTCAAAAGTTCTAAGTTGAAACTACTGTACTCATGTGGTGTGTGGAAATTAAACCTACAGTGAACATCCTCACTCAAAAAAGCGTTTATGTTGCTTTTCTAATCATTCTCAAGAGGTTTATAGACTACAATTGACCACCTTTACCACCCGGCCTGGTTGGTGGTGTTGGTCATTAGAACCCAGATGAAAACAGATACAAAAGGTACAAGTTGGTGCAGATCAGATTATGAAGTATTTTGTTGCAACCACTGTCTGAGAATCCTGGTCAGTCAGACAAGATCACATTTTAAAACTTATGAGAAACAGAAACAGCAACTAGCACAATGATGCTGTTATTCCAAGCCCTACAGCCAATACATTGCTGGTGTTTCCTGTGAGTGTTGACATGTAGCTAAAGCCTCATCCAATCCCTGGGTCAAGACAGGAGAAAGTTCAACAACAACTTGGACCTTTGGTATATTTGAACATCTTAAAGGCAGTATCCTATTAACCTATTGAAAGCCTACATGTTCAAATACAAACACTTGTAAATATTTCCCCTGAAATACAGGCCATTTACATGACATAGTCATCTGCAGGCTTCGGCCTAGCACAGTTTCTCACTGAATGGAGCTGAATGCCCTTTAGGAGTTTCCCCCCCAACTCCAACCACAATTACCTTACAAAACGTTGTCATACATGTACAGTGAGACCAGAACCATAGATTTGACGAGTTTGGACATATACACTAGGAACACCTTCCTAATATTGAGTTGCACCCCCTCAATTCGTCGGGGTATGGACTACAACGTGTTGAAAGCGTTCCACAGGGATGCTGGCCCATGTTGACTCCAATGGTCCCCACAGTTGTGGCAAGTTGGCCGGATGTCCTTTGGGTGGTGGGCCATTCTTGATAAACACAGGAAACTGTTAAGCGTGGAAAAACGCAGCAGAATTGCAGTCAAAGGCACTTAAATCTGTTACATGTTAAATGTATGTCTCAATTGAAGCAAGGCTTACAAATCCTTCTTTAACCTGTCTAACATTTATATTTTCCATTGGGGCTATATATTTGGGTGAGTTTTTCTGTCTCGCCTAAATAGCCTCGTTTCACTGCCAAAAAATAAAATTAAACCATCTAGTGTTCAGTGAAATAACAACACAATGTCAAATACAGGTAGCCTAGTCAAATAATTAACATCCAATCACATTAACCGTCACTCTCTCGTGGGAAACCTTCACTCTTGCGCAGACATTTAGAAGCGAAACATGACAATTTGAACAATAAGCCACAGGAGTTTTTGAGCAAGAATAAAGACAACTTTCGAGTAGTAAGTCATGAATAAAAGCAACAGATACCATTAATAAGAAGGGGCTAGAAGAGTCTTATATGGTGAGTTACTGAATGGCTAGGACAGGCAAGCCCCATACTATTGTGGAGGACTTAATTCTTCCTGCTGCCGCAGATATGGCTGGGACAATGCTGGGGGAAAAGGCTAGCTAGCTGATGGATGCAATCAATGTTCTTCCCCAAAAATGACAATCTGTTTCAGTAGCTATAGTTAGCTAGCTAACTATATAGCTAGGTGTCATCATCTAAAATAACGGTGGTCAGACCGATCTATGTGAAGCTAGCCACAATAAGGATTAGCCACAATAATGGACTTTGCGTTTTGCCTTCAAAATATATAAGAATGGCATAATTCTACTATTTCTATTCATTTGCATCATTGTCAATGACATACTTTTCTTTTGAAGGCAAACCGCAAATTCCACTATTATGCCTAATCCTTATTGTGGCTAGCTTCACCACACATAGTCCGGTTGAGCCTCACTAGCCAGATGAAGCTAGCTGGCTGCTTATAACGTTAGCTTTGGGCAACAGGGTTAAGTAGCTGGCTAGCTATTTATTTTCATGAACTGAAGTTCAATTTCAATAGGCGAACAAGTGGCAACCTAGCTAATACAAGGATTCCTAAATCATTGCTAAGAATAATGAAAATCACTGCAGTTTCTACTGGTCATTGTTTTCAGGCTGATTGTATTGGTGCTAGCTAGATACCAAGCTAAACGCTTGCTACCCCAGAAGTTGCGGTCAAACAAATGACGCTTTATTACCAACGTAGTAATGTAAACACATCTTTTTTCTACAGCTTTGACAGTGCTACTGTATCTTTTTTGACACGCAAAGACCCAAACGGCGTTCCGTTGTATGTATTCCGTGACGCTAATAGAGTGACGCATTTACTGTGTAACTCCGGCAGGGCAACATCTGACAAATATACAAACAGTACATGGTAGTGTGTACCGGTGCTCGACCAGTCGACGAAAGCCGACATCACTCACGACGGAGAACGGTTGATTGTCAAGGGCAATGAATTAGATTATCTTGGCTTTAATGGATCTCGCCTTTGAGTTGTCTCGCTGAAATTTGTTAGTCTTTCAAATGACTGCTCGACTTGTTGACACTCAATCCACACAGCAGACATTGTGGGCTAGTTAAGGAATGCTGTGTTGCATGTATAGAGCAAAATTTTATGTGGCGTCAATACATCATGTACGTTATATAGGTATGCGCGTCAGCTTTGACATCGGTTTTGCACATCAGCGTTAAACTAGACATCCGATATGTTCACCAATATATTGCGCATCCCTAATTATTACTATATTATTATTTGTGCCCTGGTCATAAAAGAGCTATTTGTCACTTCCCAAGAGCTGGGTTGTGACAAAAACTCACACTCAATCTTATGTTTAATAAATGTATTGTATACTGTTTGTGTGGCAGGCTTGATGGCAAAAAAACTACATTTGAGAGTGTGCTGACCCTGGTTCTAGAGGGGGTACGCAGCTGGAGGTTGAATGTACGGGACTATAAAAAGTTTGGGACCACTGTTCTATACTGATTGAAGTGGATTTAACAAGTGACATCAATAAGGGATCATAGCTTTCACCTGGTCAGTTTGTCATGGAAAGAGCTGGTGTTCCTAATGTTTTGTACACTCAATGTAGATGGCTCTGAGTGAGACCCTTTTGATGATATTTCAGAAATACTTCTATCAGGCTATTAATCGGTGTTTGGAGTTGCAGTAAGCCTAGACTGTCCCATGCCATGTAGTAATGGACTATTTTCAGGAATTCTCAGTATTTTCAGGCTGCCTGGTACTGTTACAGTGCTATTTCCCGTCCCATGGCCCTGCCTGATTACATAAGAAAGTAAAAGCTGGCCGCAAGTTTCACAGCCAGCAGCAGCACCACTCCTACTCTTTCCTGCTCCACAACAAAATTAGAGGAAGCCCCCTGAAGGATGTCCTGGTGGCCATAGATCATGTGGACCATCGTCAGAGACGAGAGAGAGAGAGACCTCCTTTTGTTAGTAGGTATCTGCTGTTAACTTATCAGCAGGGGAAATACAGTAGCACAGCATTTTCATTCAGTACCAGTTCTGCCTTCCACTCTCATCGGATAGAGAACTAGAGCCAGGCAGGCCCAGGCCTTGATGCTGAGTGGAACTAACTGAACAGTTTGTGTTCCTTGAAAAATATGTCTGTTCCACTGGGTCGCGGAGGCCCCTGCCACTAGTTTCAACAGAAAAGTAATGGGCAGATTCCATGAGCTTTTTTCCTCATGCTGCCTCTCTCTGAGATTGACAAACGAACATAGCAAAATCTTCTCCTCGGATTCTGACTTACATAGAAAACCTTAGAGAACCAGACTTAGTAGGGTGAGGTAGCAGAGATTTCTTGGACATACATCATCGCCATAGTCAAAGTAAACTTCCACTAGGCAAACATTTAAATTAAAATATGGTTGTATCCCAAACAATGATTTAGAGTTTACAACAGTTCCTCCAAGTTCCTCAGAATTAAATAACTGTGTAATTTCAGCATTACAGTCCGCCAAACCTGATAACAGAATATGAATTATCCACAAAATACAAAAAGCCGATTGGACATAAATTACATTAAAAGTTCTGAGCAACTGTCTTAGTTTCCAATTTGTTGAGAAAGCACAGCATGAAAAAGTTTTTAACATGCAAATAATGATCCACTCATGAGTTTATCTACAATAAAGAGCTTGGCACTTGGATCAATAGAACCACTGAATGGGCTCACTTGTAATTAGTGTGTGGGTGTGTGTCCTCTGTGTGTGTGCTCTGTGTGTACGCACCGCACTTTGAACTGCTATGTGTGTCTCAGTCCCGGTCTGTGTGTGTAGCCCCATGGATTTATAATTCATACTGTACTGTACGGGTGATCTTGAGAACAGAAGAAACATTGATCTCTTGCCCTTCGCCTATGACACTTAACAGTAAAGCCCTCATCATAAAGCTGGTCTGAGAGGAGAGGCACACTATGTGTGATAAACACTATTTGCTGTGAGATATGGCTGGAAGGGCTTTCCTCCATTAATAAAATCAGAGGGGGGGGGGGGGTAAAGGGCCTTTGATTTCACTCATTCCACTTGAACAGAAAAGTGAAATATGATTAACTGTGACCTTAGCGGAGCAATTAGCCCCAAAGCATAGATCAACTAGAAAGGCTAGGGACTTTAGAGCACCGTGTGCCACTGGTACTGTACGCATCTGTACTAATTAGAGAGATTGTTGCTCAAGCTTGCGTGAACGAAGAATGTAACTTCAAACCGAGCCTTAACAATGGACATCTTCATCACAGCTAGGCCTAATTATTACAGCCGTGTGAGAGCGGAGAGAGAGAGAGCATGCTCACTTTTAGCCTTCACTATTAAAGTAAGGGGTTCTCCTTCTCCACTGGGCTCTTATTCAACAAGACAAATTTCCTCTGTCTGCTTGTGGGATTTCAAGTCAACATTTCTCCATGCCAGGGTGGAAGGGAGGGGTGCAGTCAGGTGTTTGAGGTCTATTCCTCGGGCTATGTTCATGTTTCTCTTGCAGTTAACTTGTTCTGTTGTCTTTGCCTGTCTAGTCACACTGAGCTAGAGAACAACGGTAGGTCTATACTGTACGTGACGGTACAACTATGTTGTGACAATCAATGTCATCTTAACATACGGTGGAAAAGGGGCACCTATCAACAACATAACTACTTGACTGTACTTGGTCCTTGATGTTATGATGAGAGCTGACTGCATGCATTTCATTGGGATTAATTCTTCATGTGCTATATTGGAACGAGAGGTCAATCGATTAATCGGAATGGCCGATTAATTAGGGCCGATTTCGTTTTCATAACAATCGGTAATCGTAATTTTTGGACACCGATTATGGCCGATTACATTGCACTCCACGAGGAGACTACATGGCAGGCTGGCTACCTGTTACGTGAGTGCAGCAGGGAGCCAAGGTAAGTTGCTAGCCAGCATTAAACTTATCTTATAAAAAACAATCAATCTTAACATAATCACTAGTTAACTACACATGGTTTTGATATTACTAGTTTATCCAGCTTGTCCTGCGTTGCATATAATCGATGTGGTGCCTGTTAATTTATCATCGAATCACAGCCTACTTCGCCCAACGGATGATGCTTTAGCGAAAAAAGCACTGTAGCACCAATGCGTACCTAACCATAAACATCCATGCCTTTCTTAAAATCAATACACAAGTAAATATTTTTAAACCTGCATATTTAGTTAATATTGCCTGCTAACATGAATTTCTTTTAACTAGGAAAATTGTGTCACTTCTCTTGCGTTCTGTGCAAGCAGAGTCAGGGTATATGCAGCAGTTTGGGCCGCCTGGCTCGTTGCGAACTGTGTGAAGACCATTTCTTCCTAACAAAGACCATAATTAATTTGGCAGAATTGTAAATAATTATGACATAACATTTTAGGTTGTGCAATGTAAACGCAATATTTACACTTTGGGATGCCACCCGTAAAATATGGAATGGTTCCGTATTTCACTGAAAGAATAAATGCTTTGTTTTTGAAATGATAGTTTCCAGATTTGACCATATTAATGACCTAAGGCTCGTATTTCTGTGTGTTATTATATTATAATTAAGTCTATGATTTGATATTTGATAGAGCAGTCTGACTGAGCGGTGGTAGGCAGCAGCAGGCTCGTAAGCATTCATTCAAAAAGCACTTTCCTGCATTTGCCAGCAGCTCTTCGCTGTGCTTCAAGCATTGCGCTGTTCAAGCCTATCAACTCCCGAGATTAGGCTGGCAATACTATAGTGCCTATAAGAACATCCAATAATCAAAGGTATGTGAAATACAAATGGTATAGAGAGAAATAGTCCTATAATAACTACAACTTAAAACTTCTCACCTGGGAATATTGAAGACTCATGTTAAAAGGAACCACCAGCTTTCATATGTTCTGACCAAGGAACTTAAACATTAGCTTTGTTACATGGCACATATTGCACTTTTACTTTCCTCTCCAACACTTTGTTTTTGCATGAGACTAAATTGATTTTATTGATGTATTATATTAAGTTAAAATAAAAGTGTACATTCAGTATTGTTGTAACTGTCATTATTACAAAAATATATACATATATAAAATTGGCCGATTTAAATCGGTAATGGGTCGACCTCTAATTGGAACTATGCAGTAGTCCTACTGTGGCAGGCTCTGGGATGGCTTGCTTTGCTTGGTCATCACGGTACAGTAACAAGTTCATGTGTGCTGATTCTTTATGTTCTAGATTTCAACCACACATTGACAGTCATACGGTGTTGGGATGGCTTGCTTTGCCTGGTACAATACAGTAAGAACTTCATGTGTGCTTACACTGTGAGGGGAAAGCTTTAATATCCTGCAGTGATTCGCACCAGAACAGAGGCAAAGTCCAGGCTTGGGATCACCATGAGCGCTGGCTATTTAAAGTAAAGCCTAATTGAAACTGAACCAACAATTCCCTGAAGAGAAGAGATCTCCTCTTTTGCATGTCGCTGCTGGTTTTAAGGCCCAGGCTGGGACCAGAGATGGGCGTTAAGGAGCCTTCACACTAACTGATTGAACAGTCTGTGGCTGTGATTCCATGCATGATGGAATCTCTCTTGGTTAAACAAGCGTCTTAATCAAGCACAGATTTACAAACAGTGTCGTCAACATCATTGCTTCCATTAACACGGACTGAATGAAGGAATGGAACACCAAATAATTTCATTAAGACCAACACTGGTATCAAATAGCCTATAGGCCTCAAACATCGAGGTAAAAAATATGTACAAAGGCCTCCATCAACTACAAACACCCTAATGATATGCATAACATAAGGCTAAACTTAACATAGGGTAAACAGAACAGTTTAAAATAGATACTTGAGCAAATTGAATGTAAAATATATATATGGTCCTAAACAAGTGCCTCAACTTCATGGAAGTAGAAAACTGCTAACACATTCTCTTGAATAGGCCCACATTCCATTAAATACAGTGTGGGTGGGAAACACTAAACTTTTAACCTCATCTTTCTGGGCCAAATAATTGAAGTAAAGCAGAAATCTATAAACTTCTTATGGCTCAGGCTGCCAAATACTTCCTTGTAAATGGAGTTGGTGGGTTGGGTTCTCTGGGACCTGCCTGTGTTCCCTCCTCTCCTCACACTGCCCAACTGCATAGCATTCACAGGGCTATACATTCCCCTCCCTTCCAAATTGGGGCACACTTCAAAATAGTAGGGCTATTTTTAGTTCTGGCCATCCAGAATCATAACAGCAACCTGTGCAGCAGACTCGTACACAAGTCAGTCTAGTCATTACTACCCAGTACGTTTACAGCACTATGCATACTGCCTGAGATCTGCGAGGTAGGCCTGTGGACGTTGGAGAAAACTTTGAAATGGGCATTTAGGCTTAGATGTGTAAACTTGAAATAGAAAAAATACAAACACCTCACAGGTGTCTCTTACAGTCTAAGTATTTGGACAAAAATAATGTGACTATGATCAAACTGAAGATCAATGGAAGTTGAATTGCTTTCATGTCTTCTTTTTTTAAAGAAACATTTATATGAAATAACCTAACTCTGTACTTCTGTCTTGAAAAACAGCTCAAGCACAACCACTGATAGGGCTTGGTTCTCAAATGCAAAGAATAATGGTGTCCTCAAGGTCCAGCAAAGGACAAAGGATTAATACTACGAGGCATTGAAAGCCACATGCTGGGTGGTCACCCTCAAGAGTGTGACAATCTTCTAGTGGCATTGTTTCTCCAAAGAAAACAAAAAGCTTCATTGTATGTGGAACAAATAGCAAACTACGCGACCCTGCATTCTGGCCACCTTAAAGCACAATCTGTGTTTCAGCCCATTGATTGAACAGCAGGACATATCCCAGATTGTGCCTTAAAGAGCATAAGTAGGCCAGCTTCCACCTGAGCAGGTGAGACCCGGTCTTGCAGGCTGTTACGTTGCCTGCCTGCCTGCCTTACTGTCTGCATACCAACCTACTACACTGCCTGCCTGCTATACTGCCTGCCACACTGCCAGCCTGCTACACTGCCTACCTGCCACACCGCCTGCCTGCTTGCAGATCATCCCCCCCATACCACACCACATGATCGCTGGATGAAGCTCACTGCAGTCCTCTGGAATGCTGGGAGCAAGTAGTTTCCACATAGGCTATTGGATCAAAAAGAGCAATGCCCTGAATGGTATGCACTGATTTGTAGGCCAAAGAGTGGTGATGAAAGAAGGCCCTCGGGCAGTGTGCGGGCCGGGGCATTGGAATGTGCAGCTCTGGCCTGTTCAGCTGTGGAGCTGAGCTGCTTGGGCTATGAGGGAAACGGGAGCTGGAGCTGGGCTGGAAGAGAGCTGGGGCTGGGGAACTGAGCTCCCTGGGAGGGGAGCTGGGCTGAAGCAACAGGGAATCTGGTGCTTGAGGGGTTGGGCTGGGGCTGGGACTAGGCTGGAGATGCTGGGGCTAGGGAGGGGAGCTGGGACTGCGGCCAGAGCCCCTCAGGGGTGTGTACTTAGTCCCCTTCCCATACTCCCTGTTCACCCAAGACTGCGTGGCCAAACACGACTCCAACACCATCATTAAGTTTGCTGACGACACAACAGTGGTCACCGACAATGATGAAACTGCCTAAAGGGAGGAGGTCAGAGACCTGGCAGTGTGGTGCCAGGACAACCACCTCTACCTTAATGTGAGCAAGACAAAGGAGCTGATCGTGGACTACAGGAAAAGCCGGGCCGAACAGGCCCCACTAACATCAACATGGCTGTAGTGGAACGGGTTGAGAGTTTCAAGTTCCTTCGTGTCTACATCACCAACGAACTATCATGATCCAAACACACCAAGACAGTCGTTAAGAGGGCATGACAACACCTTTAACCCCTCAGGAGACTGAAAAGACTTGGCATGGGTCCCAGATCCTCAAAAAGTTCTACAGCTGCACCACCGAGAGCATCCTGACCGGATGCATCACCGCCTGGTATGGCAACTGCTCGGCATCTGACCGCAAGGCGCTACAGAGGGTAGTGCGTATGGCCCAATACACCACTGGGGCCAAGTTTCCTGCCATCCAGAACCTATATACCAGGCGGTGTCAGAGGAAAACCCCCAAAATTGTCAGACTCCAGTCACCCAAGTCATAAAATGTTTTCTCTGCTACTGCACGGCAAGCGGTACCGGAGCATCAAGTCTAAGACCAACAGGCTCCTTAACAGCTTCCACCCCCAAGCCATAAGACTGCTGAATAATTAATCAAATGGCCACTGGACTATTTACATTGACATGCCCCCCCCCCCCCCTCCCATTTGTTTTGTACACAGCTGCTACTCACTGTTATTTATATATGCATAGTCACTTCACCCCTACCTACATGTACAAATTACCTCGACAAACCTGTACCCCCGCACATCGACTCAGTACCGGTACCCCCTATATATAGACTTGTTATTGTTATTTTATTGTGTTACTTTTTACATTATTTTACTTTAGTTTATTTGGTAAATATTTTCTTAACTCTTTCTTAAACTGCACTGTTGGTTAAGAACTTGTAAGTAAGCATTTCACGGTAAGGTCTACACATGTTGTATTCGGCGCAAATGACAAATAACTTTGGATTTTATTTTATTTGAAGGACAAAGGGAAAACAGGTTTTTAGACATTTTTGCAAATGTATTACAAATAAAAACAGAAATACCTTATTTACATAAGTATTCAGATACTTTACTCTGAGACTCGAAATTGAGCTCAGGTGCATCCTGTTTCCCTTGATCATCCTTGAGATGTTTCTACAACTTGGATTCCACCTGTGGTAGAATCAATTGATTGGACATGGAAAGACACACACCGGTCTATATTAAGTCCCACAGTTGACTGTGCATGTCAGAGCGAAATCTAAGCCATGAGGTCAAAGGGACTGTCCGCAGAGCTCTGAGACAGGATTGTGTCGAGGGGAAGGACACCAAAAATTATCGGCAGGGTTGAAGATCCCCAAGAACACAGTGGCCTCCATCATTTTGGAACCACCAAGCTGGCAGCCCGGCCAAACTAAGCAATCGGAGGAGACGGGCCTTGGTCAGGGAGGTGACCAAGAACCCAATAGTCACTCTGAAAGAGCTCCAGAGTTTCTCTGTGGAGAAGGGAGTAGCTTCCAGATGGTAGACGGAAGCCACTCCTCAGTAAAAGGCACATGACAGCCCGCTTTGAGTTTTCCAAAAAGCACCTAAATGACTCAGACCATGAGGAACAAGATTCTCTGGTCTGATGAAACCAAGATTGAACTCTTTGGCCTGAATGCCAAGCATCACATCTGAAAGAAACCTGGCACCATCCCTACGGTGAAGAATGGTTGTGGCAGTATCATGCTGTGGGGATGTTTTTCTGCGGCAGGGACTGGGAGACTAGTCAGGATCGAAGGAAAGATGAATGGAGCAAAGTACAGAGAGATTCTTCATGAAAACCTGCTCCAGAGCGCTCAGGACCACAGACTGGGGCAAAGGTTCACCTTCCAACAGGACAACAGCAGCAAGTCTCAATGTCCTTGAGTGGCCCAGCCCGAGCCCAGACTTGAACCCGGTCAGACATCCCTGGAGAGACCTGAAAATAGCTGTGCAGCGACACTACCCATCCAACCTGACAGAGCATGAGAGTATCTGCAGAGAAGAATGGGAGAAATTCTGCAAAGGCAGGTGTGCCAAGCTTGTAGCGTCATACCCAAGAAGACCAGAGGCTGTAATCGCTGCCAAAGGTGCTTCAACAAAGTACTGAGTAAAGGGTCTGAATACTTAAATAAAATGTGATATTTCCGTTTTTTATTCAAAGTTAAGGGATCTGAATACTGAATTATTTCCGAATGCACTGTAATCCGAATGCACTGCAATAATAATAATAATTTAAACGGTTATGACATTTATTTTATTTTTGTGAAGGTCTTCATCCATGATCGTCAGTTACACTATTACATGGTAATTGTGCCAGCCCTATTAAGGCCCACATTATGACCCATCCAAACGCCAACAAGAGCTCACACAGTTTTACAAAATGTCCCGCCTCCAAGCAGTGACGGTTGCAAGAGCAGCGTGTGAATCTCAACTGAACATACCTCCTCCCTCCCAAAACCCCATTGTTTCATTCTCACACCTAAATGGCATATGTAACATCCAACTGACACTCACATGCACAGACTCAGGATTGAGGAGACTGCTGCAATGGTAGGAAGCGCCAGACAGCGTACAAGATGCTGTTCTTTAGGGTTCCTGGGCATCTGTCTTATCACTAACCTACATCATCATGTCCACATTGATCAGGGCAAATGACAAGAGGTTTAGGCGCAAACAACTGAAGAAGAGATGTAGCCTTGTATTTTCCAGCAGTATTTCAAGCTGTACATGGAACACCATTTAGAAATCTGAAGTCAAGCCAGAACAGAGCAGTCCAATGTCGCTGGAAGGCGCACCGTCATGCAAAATTCATCATTTAAGGAAGATTTTGGTTTGGGACTGCCTGCCTCTCTACAGTAAGGTGACAATGTAGCCTGTTTTTAAGGTGGAAGCACTCAAAGACTTGAAGGGATGATAACTACTGGAATGCAAGTATTTTTGCAACATTTCATTTGTTGTGCATGGTAGACTAGATAAGAAAATCCAGCCAGATTCCACAACTTGATAAGATAAGGGTCCTGAGAGGAGTAAATCATTCCTTTAAATCTGTAAAATTGCACAATACACAGTAATCCAATAGCAATTACACAGTAATCCATAGACAATACACGCAATTGAGCATAGTTGAAGAATGTAGTAGTTTGAAGTAATGAGCAAATGAATACAAATGAAAAGACTGAAGAGCATAAATAAGTACCTACTTCTCCAATAAGTTTCTTCTGACTATCTGTAGTACAGCACAGGTTTTAATTTACTGGACAGATTCCAAATGAACACTGCCATCTCTGTCATGGCTGACTATTTTATCAGTGGATGGTTCAGATTGTTGTCACACCTCAGTAGATGTGCTTGTTTCACATATTGATTCTTCATTAAATGGCAGCTTCATTATTTCGGGGCAGCAGCGTAAAGAAGGTTATAAGAGAGAGCCTGATGTCATCGTGGAGGGCTTGAACAGCAGAAGTCTGAGAAAGGCTTTGGGAGACATGGACAATCGCTAATTGGATGAGGATTTCATTGGGCCGGCTAGGAGAAATGACCTTATGCAATGTGCATAATGAATGGCTTGGACGGAGGGAGATGTTATGTTTGTGCACAAGCCTGCTGCCAGGGTGGGCTATGGCTAGGCTATTTTAGTTTTTATTCAACTAAGAACGCAAGCTTTCATCTATGGGACATGTTATTCAAAAAGTTTAAATAAGATCAAGAAGTGTAAATAGAATAAATTATTATTTAGGCTACTGTACAATGGATCAGACTGATCATCTGGACATATGAGAGTTTCGAACTAAATTTGAATAGCCTACATTGAGTTTTGTAATAAACATGGTATAACAATAGGAAATTTAGGCTTCATGAGGCTAGAATAGAAAAGGAGGAATAGCCTTGCTGTATCTATGGTCTTAGTAATTTTCAACACAAAACCCCTAGACAAACTTAATTTGACCAGAAACCCCCCTATGATAGTAGGGCCTTATAACATCTGGTGTATTCTGTGCCCAATTCCAATTTAGTTTTTCCCCCAAATTAAAACCTCTCAGTATTATTTTTCCAGGTTTCGGTTTTTCCAACAACAACAAAAAGGTTTTCACTCTCAAAATCACCACAAAATATGATGTTCTAAGTCCACAACAATGCTAAACCCTTTACACTCATGGGCATTGGCCTACATGGATATGGCTAAATTGAAATGTTTGTTTCAGAATAAATATGAAAAGCATATGCATATCCATGGTAGCAATTGAAAGTGAACAGTTTGCAGATTATGTGTAGAATTGCAGCAAACCATTGAGATCATGTATAGCTTGTTACTGCACAGCCACTGCGTTCAAATGTAGGTGTTCATCAGTGCCCAAATCTGCCATTTTCAACCTGTATACGGTACGGGTGTAAAGGGCTACATCACATCAGGAGACCACTTTGGAGGTCTGGAAAAAGTCTAAGAAATGTAGAATATTGTGTGTAGTTACCCTTTACTTCAAGTGCACACCAGACAGAGACCATTGTTTGGTTAGCGGTGTTTCTGTTGCGCTCGTGTGATTTTGATTTTACAAAACAAAGCAGTTTGCAAAAGAAATGGCAGCTGGATTGATGCAAATAATCATGATATCATTCTGCCAGGTGGGCGTAGGCGTTGTAGTTAACATTTAACTGATAAGGTTTTTGGGAAAGCCTTTCCATCTATTGACTATCATTAGCATTATTGCTAACAACTACACAAAGTGTAGACTAGACAAATGGACATATCGCACACACACAGACAGGGGCATTCCTGTGCCATTTCAGAAAGTTGCAGCAAAGTACAAGTCACTAACCAGGTTTCTATCCAACCTTTTTATGCGAGTAGAGTTCATGTCGGATAAACAGACCTAATGGTAAAAGCACAATTGTTGTTAAACTTTCCAAATGTTGACAAAGCAAAATACACGAGACAATATGGGAACTTTTTGTGTCGGTAAAATGTATTATGCAAGAAATGGTGGTGGAAACGTCTTTATTGCTATAATAACCATCACATCGAAGAAAAGTCACGTGATGATATGTTATGTGGTCCTCCCACTATGACTTGGGGAAAGCATGCAGTTTATTAGGCCGATGAGCTTGATGCTTGGTTGCCGTTTGACAAATACAAAATGATATTTTGCCCTAAATGTCATTCTAACCTACTTACCCACACTGTATCTGCCAGCTAACAGTTCAATTTGATGGAAATCCATCTCTGGTGGGAAAATGCACATGCTGTTTTTATTTTAGAATATTTGCATGAAAATCTGTTCTAACTGGATGGAAACCTTGCTACTTGCATTTTGTTCATGTCTTATGATTAACTTGAGCAAACTAATGCATTTTCCAATAGGTTAAATACATTTAGTTGATTTCCTACGAAGTTCAACAAAAAATGTATATTGTTGAATTCCGTTTTAATATCTAGATTCTGTGATTCCATTCGCATTGTCCGCAACCCATATTTTATAGGGCCCTACATACTGTATGTTATAAATCATTTAAATAGATTTCTCCAAGTGCTCATCACTTATAGGTTTGGTGAAATATGTACTGATAATATGAGAAACGATGTACAGATAAATCCAAATGAACCATTGAACTCCGAGAAGAAAATACTAATGATGTCCAGGCACAGCGATAAAATTCAAGAGCACAAAATGCCTCTATTGTTCTGAAGTTTCACCGGGGAAGAATGTCACTCAAAACCCTTTTTGTTTTCATGAATACATCTCACCAAGCCCACTAACCCTGGTTTGTTTTAGATTTTACAGCACAGATTCCAGCTCGTAGAGGCTGAGTGACATTTTCTGGAACATCGCCATCATTCTGCACCACTCTCCCTGTTCTTTCTGCACACAAACATACTAGCAGGGGTGTTCAGTTACCTGCTTTAGAAAATACAGCATTCCTGCTTCTCAGGTTTCAGACAGATTTGGACCAGCTCCAGACATTGAGAAATTGAATCCACCGTGCTGTGGTTGGTTGGTTGGTTAGACAATCATTGCATCATTCTGCCTTCTGGGTAATCATGGGTGGATGATGGCAAGTATTTATAGGACCAGTAAGCTAAAATATATTAAGTTTCCCTTCTGTAAATCAATTACAGACTACTTTAGTAAGCAGAATGTAATTACTTAGCTATAACTGAGGTAGCTAGATAAAAAAATGATTACATTTAAATGAAAGGTAAGTGACACAGACAAACTAAGGCTTCTCTAGCTGCCTGCAAAGCTTTTTCATCTTGTCCTGCTGCCAAGTAATCTAATAAAGGCATTATAAAAAATTTCATCTACAAGCCTTGGGGTTCTTCGGAAGTATTTTATTGTTTTGTACAACCATTGACACCTATCTACACAAGAGTAGCAGGCCTAGCCTATAATGTCCAGTTTTTTTCATGATTCAGCTACCTGTTTCCAAACAGCACCTACCGCCACACCCACAGACCAAAATTCTGTTTCAAATGAGTTACTCTAATTTATTAAGACAGAATACAGGAGGTGTGTCAACATCAGCTGTGCTCATAACTGATGAGAGAAATAACTTGGGCAATAATAGGACATAACCTAGTAATTGGTGTCATTGATTTAGGCCAAAACTCTGACTCTGCATCCCAGACTTCAGGAAAAAGTGCCATGACCAGCCATCAATAAGGGGGTATTGGCACTGAATAGCGAGTGTTATGCGACTGCAAACTGGCGCAAGGCCTAATGGAATGCTAGGGCCTGGGTGAGAGAGATCACCACTATGACAGAGAACATAATAATAATATAAAATGTATGTGGAAGTACAATTTATATGTCTGCAAGGCCTCTTCAGATTGAAAGTTTGGACAGCTCTCAACAAGGGAATTTGTAATTTGAGTGAACTTGGCCTATCCCTTTCACTTTCCATCCCGATAATAAACTAAACCAACAATCTAATAGTCCTGCCTACATTCACTGAATGAACCGCTTGTATAATGAATGGAATAGATTGGTAGAACAAATTAAATGCCAATAGGATATGATCCAACAAAGCCATTTGTTAGTCAGTCTCTTCCAGAGAAGAGACTTGAACCGCCATGGCAAGACAGGTTGCATATGTAAAATATGTGAGCTCAGCAGCTCTGAGCTAGCTGTCTGTCTTCGGCCTCCTAAACTCATGCCCCATCATGTCAGTCGCTTACAGAACACAGACTTGAAATAGCTAGATTGTAGCAGAGGGTGTGAATTTAAAACGAGGTGGTAACACTTTATATTAGTAACAATTTTTATTAAGTTGCCGTTATACCAGTGTAGTGATGCTGTAATTACACAAGTAGTAAGAATGCTGTATTAACATGTTACATAAGTGGGCCTACATTAGTAATGGAATTTTAAAGGTATAATAAAAATGTAGTTTAGTGGAAGGGGATAGGGATTGTTCCCAAAACGTACTATGCTATTATGATTCATCTATATATTATTATGGTTCTCACCAACTACAGTTATTAGATGAGCTGTACAGTAGTACACTGCTGGGTAATTCTGCTGAATCAGCATTAAGTCAAACAAATATGTTGTTTTGGATTACTAATATGATCACATATCACATATACAGCATAACATTCGTTTTATTTTATAACATCCCTGCCAAAATCCATCCCTGATGTCCCATCCCGTTAGATTTGAAATACTTAGCCTCTGAATAAGCCTACTATAAGTATACTGTATAAAAAGGGGTTGTAGAAGCCAACTACCATCCAAGGTTCTGTACACGAGTAGCTAGCTGCCTGGAAAAACGCCTTTCACCCCACCCCCAAAGCAAATGAAGCCATGGGATAAGACTAACCGGACCGGTGAAAATGGTAGGACGTTATAGGACAGGCAGGGCCTGCGCCTGGTTGGTAGTTGGAAAGTAAGCAGCTATGCAATATCTGTAAACAAGCCAGCACAGTAAACAGTCAGAAAGCCGAGACGACACACAAAATCTTGTTTATATATTGAGGCCTATCAGAGGGGTATACTACAAAACAGGATCAATGAGACAGCTAACTTAATTGGCTATATATATATATATATATATATATATATATATATATATATATATATATATATATATATATATATATATATATATATATATATATATATATATATATATATATATATATATATATTTTAAGATACGCTTGAAATGGGCATGGTCTAATTGACTAAGCAACCAAAAACACATTTCTTAATGAACCAGAAAATCAAGTTAGTTTCGTTGTAATCAAAGTTAGCTGGATAACTTATTGATACCCTCTCTGGATTGGTACTTTGAACTACCCAACTATTGTAGTTTAGTAAGCCCCAATACAGGAGATCATAATTCTTCCAACCTTGTCCCTACACGAACACAGTTTATCTGCATACATGCAGTCCCGATAGCGCTGGGTAGACATGTGGCTATATTAAGCTCGGGTTATTTAGTAACTGTCACATTTGTGATTAACAATGTTAACCTGTTTTAGACAACAAATTACACTAATTTGGAAAACAAGTCCGAACAGCTATCCACATCCAAACCCTCCTCACACTTTCGTGAAAGACAGAGCCTCACGCTACTAGCCACGCTGCGCTGTGTTCCAGTCTCACCGACAGCAGTTTACATCCAGAGGCACTAGCCAGCTAGCTACACTAAAGTTTGCTTGCTGTGCTCTAGAAAGTCAAGAAAGATGCATACAATTACACCATATTTCAAATAACACAAGACTCCCTTGATATTGGAATAATAAACTCACCTTATTGACAGGCCTCTGTAGCAAATCAAACAAGAGCAATCAGACAGCCTTGTACTTGGGATGGGAAGACTGTTGCTAGCGCAACAGCTTTGCTTTTCTTTCTCAAGACGCTCCAGTGGTCAACATACCCGATGAGGACAAGCAGCTAGCAGTTTATTTCTCAGCTGACTCCTCAACACACACGAAACAACTCCTCCCTCCCCTCTCGGCTGACTCCGCCCACATCGCCTCATGTCTCTGATTTCGAGAGGAAAATTCAGTAGACTCATCAACTGAACAGAGAGAGAGAGAGCTTGTCCTGGGGCTCTGTTCACAAACACAAACAAATCATGAGAAAACAAAAATATAATTACTTGACACATTGAATAGAATTAACACATTGGGAAAAAATTAACATGCGCCGAATACAACAGGTGTAGACGGTACAGAGAAATGCTTACTTATGAACCAGTAACCAACAGTGCAGTTTTTTTTTAAAGTACAGATTAACAGAGAGTACACAGTGGCAGAATACCTGACCACTGTGACTGACCCAAACGTAAGGAAAGCTTGACTATGTACAGACTCAGTGAGTTTGTCAATAGCCTTGCTATTGAGAAAGGCCGTCGTAGAGGGGACTGGCTTTCAAGAGAAGACAGGCTATGTGCACACTGCCCACAGAATGAGGTAGAACTGAGCTGCACTTCCTAACCTCATGACCACATTAGAGACACATATTTCCCTCAGATTACACAGATCCACAAAGAATTTGAAATCAAACCTGATTTTGTTAAACTCCCATATCTACTGGGGAAATACCAGTGTGCCATCACAGCAGCAAGATTTGTGACCTGTTGCCACAAGAAAAGGGCAACCAGTAAAGAACAAACACCATTGTAAATACAAGCTATATTTATGTTTATTTATTTTCCCTTATGTACTTTAACCTTTTGCACATCGTTACCACAGTGTATATATATGTAATGTCTTTATTCTTTTGGAACTTCGGTGAGTGTAATGTTTACTGATCATTTGTATTGTTTATTTCACTTTTGTATATTATCTACTTCACTTGCTTTGGCAATGTTATAGACCATTGAATTGAGAGAGAGAGAAAGAGAGAGCGAGAATTTGTATTTTTACTTCACTTTTGTGTATTATCTATTTCACTTGCTTTGGCAATATAGACATATGTTTCCCATGCCAATAAAGCCCCTTGAATTGAGAGAGATTTTATTTGAGTTATTAAGATCCCCATTAGCCGATGCCAATGGCGACAGCTAGTCTTACTGGGATACGACACATAACGAAACATACTTTATTGATAAAATACTTTACAATTGACATACATTTCAAAACATTAACATATAGTGTGAAGGGGGGCAGGGGGAGAGGGGGAGAGAGACATGCTGAAAAGTCCTGTCTGCAGACATAGCACGCAGCTGCAAAAATAGACACTTCCATACACAGCAAACTTCTCCCAAAATCAGTAGATACAGCCCCCATGCTCGTTCCCATGTAAATCAGGCCCCGGGGTCTCAGGTCTCAGCCTGGAGTAAGCATGTGGGTGCTAAGAAGTGGAGCAGGGACCCTGGAAAGTTGACAGTATTACTCAGGTTTTATTTCAGTTCCAGCCCTTTGGCCTAACCTTATTTCAGTCCATTGTGTCACTATTTTGTAGCTTTTCAAACTGTAAATCTATATGATACTTACATAGTGGTCCTGTATGGCTGAGTTGGTAGAGAGTGGCGCTTGCACCACTAGGGTTGTGGGTTTGATTCCCTGGACCGCACATATGTAAAAACGTATGCACACATAACTCTAGCCTCTTGGATAAAAGTGTCTGCTAAAAGGCATATATCATTATTACATCAAGCTACTGTAAATCAATGAGTCGGAAGTAAGCATACACCAAGAATTACATAAAATCATATGGAACTGTAGGATTTTGGGGTACACTACAAAATGTACAGTTGTTTTTCAATTTCATAATCTCCTATTGGCCCTGTTGCATAAAAGTTTAATCAAGAGTTCAATGCTCTGGAGTTACCTTTCCCTACTCCTATGCAGTGTTTTGGTATTTCCTCCTCCAAGCACTGTGTTGCAATAGGCCTACGGGGGTTACATGCAATAGGCCTACGGGGGTTACATGCAATAGGCCTACGGGGGTTACATGTTACCGCACTAACCTTTGTGGGGAGTATAATTTCCTTCATATAATTGTGAAAATGTGGCCATTGTGCTATTAATATGCCACAGTATGTGATTTATCAATCTGATTATTCTAGTAAGACACCTAAAATATGATTTACTGCATGAACTCAAAAAATGTGAAATAATTAAAAGAGTCTGTAGTGCAAAAGGTTGTAAGTCTGGAACTTTCCCCAGTTGAGCCTGCCTAATGATGGGGCGGGGAAGACAAAGGACCCGTCCCGGCCCTGCAGTATCTGGGTGAAAAGAACAACAGTGGCGACCCTGCCAAACACACTACAATATAAAAGGGCATTGTACACATACAACATCAAGTCACACTTTGGATCAGATCTCCTCCCTGTAACATTATTCATGCATGAGGCCCTTGTGAACATAACCTCTGTCACAGGCTTTCACTTTGGCCAATCTTGGGAGCCGAGGCTGATGTGAACATGGTTGCATTTGCTCTTCCCAAGTTTTTAATTACAAGGATGTTCAGGCATTTCGCTGCAAATTTGATACCTAATAAACTGTGTACGTGATAAATAAAATGTGATATTGCAGGAATCTTATTTGCAAAAGTAACACATGGAAATGGTGTTAAGACAAAGAATTGATAGCCATCATCCTTCTCAACCATGAATGCTGTGAGTTAACCACTACCTTCTTCTACGCTGTGTCATGAGCTGCCAGTAAGTCTTGATTTAGAAAGAGATTTGTTTTTCTGCATTAAAGGTTGTGGCGGCGGTTGGCTTGGAACCAACCAAGCACTCTGTCTTTCTGCAGTTAGTTTCGTAAGACAGAATGGCCACAAATGAGCAGGAATTCTGACCGACAGATGGCCTGTGGGTCAGCAGGAATTTACAGACCTACAGTGTGGAGAGGATTACACTCTGGTAGCGTCCCAAATTACACCCTATTCCCTTTACAGAGCACAACTTTTAACCAGGGCCCATAGGGTAGTAGTTTACTATACAGGTAATAGGGTGCCATTTGGTAAACATACTTTCTCTCTCTGTAGATAGTGAAATCTGGATCACATGGCAGACAGACACAGAAACCCAATCCCCAGATCACCTACTTTTTGTGGGCCTGCCCGGGCTTTGAGAGATCGATCAGGCAAGGCATAGCAGGGAGCCTGTGAAGCTGAAGCGAGGGGACATTGTGGTCCCATTGTCGATTTCAGTTCTCTCACTAACCCATTCCCTTTGGCCCTAACTGTGTAGATATGTAAGATGGAATCAATATAGTGTAATAACCCACCACTACCCTGATTATACCTATCCAGACTGTTCAGATCTGCAAACGTTGAAAGGTTAGGGCCCAGGAGGCCATGTATAGGATTTTTGGGGAAACCTAAAACGTAGGGTCAGGGAATACAGTTTAGGTAAAGTTACATGTCAGTTATGTCCGCATGATGAGTCATGGTTCAGAGTAGCTTGGAATAGTTGGGAGAGCTCTGATGTTGTTTTGAGAGGAATGCCACATGTAAGCCTGGTGGCATCATAAGAAAGAGGTCTGTTTGGCTTCCAGATTTCAAAAGGACAACAATAACCACAGCCAACAACCAACTGGGAAACACATCTACTGCATGTTAGATTAGCTGCAGCATGAATCAAGAGCTTGCTACACTACCAAACGATCAATACATACAGTTGAAGTCGGACGTTTACATACACTTAGGTTGGGGTCATTAAAACTCATTTCACAACCACTCCACAAATTTCTTGTTGACAAACTATAGTTTTGCAAGTCGGTTAGGGCATCTACTTTGTGCATGACACAAGTCATTTTTCCAACAATTGTTTACAGACAGATTATTTCACTTATAATTCACTGTATCACAATTCCAGTGGGTCAAAAGTTTACATACACTAAGTTGACTGTGCCTTGAAACAGCTTGAAAAATTCCATAAAATGATGGCATGGCTTTAGAAGCTTCTGATAGGCTCATAGACATAATTTGAGTCAATTGGAGGTGTACCTGTGGATGTATTTCAAGACCTACCTTCAAACTCAGTGCCTCTTTGCTTGACATCATGGGAAAATCAAAAGAAATCAGCCAAGACCTCAGAAAAAAAAATAATTGTAGACCACGTCTGGTTCATCCTTGGGAGCAATTTACAAACGCCTGAAGATACCATGTTCATCTGTACAAACAATAGTATGCAAGTGTAAACACCATGGGACCACGTAGCCATCATACCGCTCAGTAAGGAGAAGCATTCTGTCTCCTAGAGATGAACGTACTTTGGTGCAAAAAGTGCGAATGAATCCCAGAACAACAGTGAAGGAACTTGTGAAGATTCTGGAGGAAACAGTTATAATAAAAGTATCGATATTCACAGTAAACCAAGTCCTATAACGACATAACCTGAAAGGCCACTCAGCAAGGAACAAGCCACTGCTCCAAAACCGCCAATTAAAAGCCAGACTACGGTTTGCAACTGCACACGGGGACAAAGATGGTACTTTTTGGAGAAATGTCCTCTGGTCTGATGAAACAGAAATAGAACTGTTTGGCAATAATGACCATCATTATGTTTGGAGGAAAAAGGGGGAGGCTTGCAAGCCGAAGAATACCATCCCAACCATGATGCACAGGGGTGGCAGCATCATGCTGTGGGGGTGCTTTGCTGCAGGAGGGACTGGTGCACTTCAAACTAGATGGCTTCATGAGGATGGAAAATTATGTGGATATATTGAAGCAACATCTCAAGACATCAGACAGGAAGTTAAAGCTTGGTCGGAAAAATGGGTCTTCCAAATGGACAATGACCCCAAGCATACTTCCAAAGTTGTGGCAAAATGGCTTACGGGCAACAAAGTCAAGGTATTGGAGTGGCTATCACAAAGTCCTGACCTCAATCCTATAGAAAATGTGTGGGCAGAACTGAAAAAGTGTGTGCGAGCAAGGAGGCCTACAAACCTGACTCCGTTACACCAGCTCTGTCAGGAGGAATGGACCAAAATTCACCCAACTTATTGTGGGAAGCTTGTGGAAGGCTCCCCGAAACATTTGACCCAAGTTCAACAATTTAAAGGCAATTGCTACTAAATACTAATTGAGTGTATGTAAACTTCTGACCCACTGGGAATGAAATGAAAGAAATAAAAGCTGAAATCTTAAAATAAATGTGGCGATCCTAAGTGACCTAAGACAGGGAATTTGTACTAGGATTAAATGTCAGGAATTGTGAAAAACTGAGTTTAAATGTATTTGGCTAAGGTGTATGTAAACTTCCGACTTCAACTGTACATATACACACGTAATGTTCCCCTGCAGAGTTCATTGTTCAGAGTTCAAGCTCATTGTTACATTGTACTTACACTGTATTTAGGATTAGGGTGAGGGATATGGTTAGGATTGCAAAGGGTCAGAAACTTTCTTGTAAATTTACGGAAATGTTCCATGGGAAGTTAAGCCCTGGAATTTGGGGAATTTTGCTTAAATTCATTTTAAAAAGTTGACTTATAACAGTACTTTGTTGTGGGATACACATAAGACAATTCTAGTTGTTGTGACATATTTTGGTTAAACTATCCCCAGTTCAATGGAATTGCAACCCTCTGCATGCACAGTGCACTCTTCCATCATATGTCCAGCTGATTCTCAAGATCTTGCACACTAATGAGATGCTATTGAGCCCACGCTACTACACTGTCTGAGTCAATGACTACATGCTTTCTGGTAAATTTTGAATGCAATACTGGGTGGGGTAAATATATTTTGTATGACAAATATATTTTTTGTTAATTAGTAAGTAGTAGCCTACAGCAAAGTGTGTTTAAATTATTTCTAACTTGTTAACAATTTCTGTTAGTTTTTGCTACCATGTGGGTTTTAGCTTGATTGAGCCTGCTATCTGAGGAGTGTTAATTCAACTGTTTCCATACGTTTAATTTTAAAACATTTATCTTACAAAGGTGTTGTTTAATCTAACTGCTTATCTATACATGGAATTGTACTTGTATTTTTTTAAATTTTTATTCTTTACAGGAAAAATGCCACGAGCACTATCTGATGTGTGGAGACATTTCACTGTAGCTAATGTAGACGGAAAATACTGTGCCAAATCATATGTGAAGAATGCAACAAAGATGCAGAATCATCTGGCCAAGTGCATAAAGTTCTCTCAGCACTCACATCAAGCAACCTCTGACAAAAGTCCCTCTACTTCTATTCGAGGTGAAAATGATGAATCAGATACCTTATCGATAACAACAGCTCATGGTCCTCCTAGAATCAGATGTTTTTTGACTCAATGGAGGAACGTAGTTAGAGAAATGCTGATGAATGTCTTGCTCAAGCTGTGTATGCAACTGGTTCACCTCTGATGCTCACAGGCAATGTGTATTGGAAGAGATTTCTGAATGTTCTTTGCCCAGCATACACCCCTCCAACCAGACATGCTTTATCTACTCATTTGCTTGTTGCAGAGTTCAACAGAGTTCAAGTGAAGGTCAAGCAAATCATAGAGAAAGCAGACTGTATTGCAATCATCTCTGATGGGTGGTTGAATGTTCGTGGGCAATGAATAATTAACTACATCATCTTCATCCCTCAACCAGTATTCTACATGACCACAGACACGGGAAAACAGACACACCGGTCTCTACATTGCAGATGAGCTGAAGGCAGTCATTAATGACCTTGGACCACAGAAGGAATTTGCACTGGTGACAGACAATGCTGTGAACATCAAGGCTGCTTGGTCTAAAGTGGAGGAGTCCTACCCTCACATCACACCCATTGGTTGTGCTGCTCATGCATTGAATCTGCTCCTCAAGCACATCATGGCACTGAAAACTATGGATACACTCTACAAAGAGCCAAGGAAATGGTTAGGTATTTCAAGCTTTAGCAGCAATCTACCTCACCAAGCAAAGTGAGAAGAATAAGAGCACCACATTGAAGCTGTCCAATAACACCCGTTGGGGTAGTGTTGTCATCATGTTTGACAGTCTCCTGGAAGGGAAAGAGTCTCTCCAAGAAATGGCCATATCACAGTCTGCCGATATGGACAGCCCCATCAAGAGGATGTTCCTCGATGATGCATTTTGGGAGACAGTGGTAAGCAGCCTGAAACTCCTGAAAACTATAGCAGTTGCCATTGCACGGATTGAGGGAGACGATGCCATCTTGTCTGAAGTTCAGACTCTGCTTGCAGATGTAAGAGAAGAAATCCGTACTGCCCTACCCACTTCACTGTTGCTTCAAGCAGAGGAAACTGCAGTTCTGAAATACATAAAAAGCGTGAAGACTTCTGCCTGAAGCCCATACACGTCGCAGTGTGCATGTTGGACCCCAAGTATGCTGGCAAGAGCATCCTGTCTGGTGCAGAGATCAACAAGGTCTATGGTGTCATCACTACCATGTTTCGCAACCTTGGCCTGGATGAGGGCAAGGTTCTTGGCAGTCTGGCAAAGTACACTTCCAAGCAAGGCATTTGGGATGGAGATGCAATATGGCAGTCGTGCCAACATATCTCAACAGCCACCTGATGGAAGGGACTTTGTGGATCTGAGGCTCTTTCCCCTGTTGCCTCCATCCTCCTCCAAATCCCACCAACATCAGTCACCTTGGAGAGCAACTGGTCCTTTTTGGGAACACACACACACCAAAGCACTCAACAGGCTGACCAATACAAGGGTTGAAAAATTGTTGGTCATCCAGGCAAATTTGAGGCTTTTTGAGCCTGACAACGAGCCATCCTCAACAAGTTTGGAAAATGACAGTGAAGATGAGGCCTCAGAGTCTGATGTTCAAGAGGTGGACATTGAGGAGGTCCAGGGAGAAGACAAGGAAGCCTGAGAGGAAGACAACCAAAGCTTTCGTTTCTAGATGAATGTTGAAAACGTTTTGGGGAGATGCCATTCAATATTCCCTTTCTTTTGTTGGTCAGTGAATTCATCCCATGTGAAGAGACAACTGATTTAATTGAAGTTCAAATGAGTTATTTACATTTCTTTTGGAAGGATTTAATAATTTGCAATTATGTATACTTATGATCAGGTTTATGTTTGTCTCCATATGATAAATATATAATACAATTCATTTGCATATATTCCCGTTAATTCCCACGGACAATTTCCACCTCTGAATATTCCCCAAAATGTGCAACCCCAATCCTAGTTTGGATTAGGGTTACTGCAAGTAGTTACACTGTACTTACATTATAGCTACAGTGTAATTTCAAGAGCACCTTCAGACAGTATTCATAATCAATGTACAGAAGAAAAAAAAATGTTGCATAGTTACAAAAATCATTTATTGAAAAAAAAGAAAAAATTGCAGATGAAATAAAATGTGAAATTCTTCCAAAACACAAAAAAGCAACAACTTATAAAACTCAATTTTATTGGATTCATATTATTCTGTTTAATTTCCAATTTTAACAACAGTTTATTAATGTAATAATTTATCTGCAGTTTACAAAATATACAACATTCTAGCCTCAAACTCAATTCAGGACCTCAAAGACAGTTCCTTTGTTTTTTTCCATTGTTCCTCTCTAATCAGTGACTGATTTAGACCTGGGACACTAGGTGGGTGCAGTTCATTATCAGGTAACACAGAAAACCAGCAGTCTCCAGACCTCGTAGGGTAAGAGTTGAATACCCCTGATCTAGAACATAAGTAAACATCTAAACTGAATTTTAAGGAACTGGACAACCTATGAATCCATCTTTTGACAGACCAGTCTAGAATCTTGTGGTCCCTATTTTCATGCTTTACACTGGGTGGCCCTTTAAGTCTATCATTCAGTCGTTCTGATCAATATTTATAGTACTTCATTTATAAAATATTATCAAATATAATAATATTCACTTTTGCTTTCTTTCAACTACAATAGTAATGCCATAAAACACCTAGAGAGACAAGCTCATGCACAGTACTGCACATCAGATCTACTGTTGAATACAACAACAAAAAGCTGTGCATTGGAGCCCCATGCAAACAGCATAGAACACTTTGTGATTAAATAAACAATAAAATCATAGCAAATAGTCAGACTTTTTCCTGAAAATGGAGTAAAAGCCCATACCTCTTGTTCGTTACTCATATATATATTGATTAGTAAACTATTTTACTAAGTCATGGTGGATATTATTCACCAATAGTTACACAAACAGAAATGCTTCAAAAATGATTTTGTAATGTCAAGAAAGGATAGGTTAGTAATCTTTTCTTTGAAGATTAAAATAAATATATTAAGAGGCATTATAAATCAAAGAATAAAAACATGTAAAGATTGAACAACAGCATAGACGAGATCTAAATACCCAGAGCTTTGCAAAATAAACTAGAATGCGTTCGAAATGGTGCCCTATTCCTTATATAGTGCACTACTTTTGTCCAGGGCCCATAGGGCTTTGGTCAATAGTGTACTATTTAGGATACATACCACCTGGAGAGGAGAGTCCCTTGGAGCCAAATTTTGTCATACTTGGCCGGTGTTACTCATTGCACTATATGAAGGAGTCTGATCCACTGCATCCTACGACATGGAATATATAATAGGTAATAATCAAATATAAGACAGACAGTAAGACAGCATGAGGCATCAATTCCATGTGGACAAGTATTAAAAAGTTTAAAAAAATAAAAGAACTAAAATTATTTCCTAAGATTACTATCATCAGCAAGAGCAGCTAATAAATATTCCAAAGCAACAAAAATTATTGGCACATGCTTTTGTACATTGATTAATCTTTTCAATTATTGCAACTATTAAAGTACAAATAACTGGATACATATACATAAGGACAATGATAAATTAAGGTGAAAGACAACATATATTATTTGGCTGCCTATGACAATTCTAATCAGACTGCAAATGTTCTTGAATCATTCTGGAAGATTCTTTATTGTCCTTGTGAGAGCGATGATGCTGCTTGTATAGTACCAAGTCTACCGTTCACTTGGACTGTTTTTGTTGGGGCATTTACCTGAATAAAATAGATGAAACATGAAAACCAGTGTTAATTTTGTACCAATTAAAAAATGTCTGACATTGAGTTAAAGTTAAGAGTTCAGATCATGCAAGAAGTAGACTATTTTGTGAAGAATGGAAGTGTTTCTATTGTATTTGTCTCATTGGTTAATCTAACGGAACAATACATTGCTCAAGCTGCACAGCCCCACAGACTGTGGAACTACGTGATGGAATCTTGGTCTCCAGCTAGCACAGGATGTTTCCCAGGAGTTGTTAGTTCCGTCACAGACATGTTGCAACAAAAGACAAGGTAATACTAGGTGAGAAATGGTGGGTAGTCGCCTGGCTGGTGAGTTCCCATGTGAGTGCATGCACAAAAGGTCATTTATGATCACCTCCATTTGCTCTATCTGAAAACGTGGAATTGACAACCTGTAACTTGATGACTAAACTCGCTCCCAATAACGGTCTCCCTCTTTTGTGGTGTTGCTAATGTATTGTTAGTGTGGTATCCTGCAGTACAGAAGATACTCTACCTTCTTCAGGCGCTCAGCTGCAGAGCCAGATCGGATGGCCTCCAGCATTGCATCCCGGGCCAGAGTGGGATTCCCCCCAGCCCCCGGGGGCTGCCCCATCATAGTGGGCTTGGACTGAGTGGAGGGAGGGGCAGGAGGAGGGAGCATAGAGGGGGGTGGAGGTGGCGGAGGCACAAATGGAGGAGGGGGAGGCATGGCAGGGAAGGAATCACACAGAGCTCTGTTCTCCTCCTCAGTCTTCCTGAACTTGTCAAGCTCCTCTGCAGCCTGGGATATGGTCTGTGGAGCGTAGAGAGGGGAACAATGGCAGTCCAGATATATAGACCCACTTGACAGCTGCTTCCATATGCACGCACGCACACACTCACAACTTCCCTCTTATACCTTGTTAACCCCAGTGGTTTACTAGGCAGCAAAACAAAGGTTAAAAGGCATTTCAAACAGTTTTGCTCTAAGTTAAGCTGTCGCTAGCCTGGATCTACTTTAGCTCCACCAACTGAATTTAACAGGTAGCTAAGGAATAGAATCAAGAACTCCCATCAACCATTCCATTCTTTTTTATCAAACCTAAATTCCACGTTATTGCCCTGAGAACCTGATTTAGTAATGCACATTTCTGAGATTCCTGCTGGTGAGCTGGGCAGGAACATTCTAGAGCTCACCACATCGGGCCTCCCTCACAACTACACATTTCCTCCTCTCATTTCCCCATGGTCCTTACATGAAAACAAACCACATCACATTCAAGAGGAACGCAAATAGATTCATATATAATAAACATAGTGCTGCTTGTTCTCCTGAAATGAGCTATTCAGTGACATGCAACAGATCCCCTGTGCTACGTCAAGACATTGCAAAACCAATGCAAAACCCCATCTGGCTCTTGGCTATAGCTTACCTTCCTTAGCCCTGCAGAGTTACTTTGGCCTCTAATGGCTGCCAGTAGCGCACATCGCTCATTCTCTTCCTCAACAAAGGACGATTTCTTCAATGTGCTGCTTGCACTTGAGTCCGATATCTAGTCCGACAGGGAAAATAGAAACCAAATCCCTACATTACACCCATTAAAAAACAAAACAAACAGTGATCTTTGTGAAGTTAGCGTGACGGTCTCTTTATCTCACCTTTCTGAGCCTCTCCTTCCCATCCCCACACTGGATGGCCGACATCAGAGTGGTGTGTAGCGACGTGTCCATCTGGACCGACTTCATGATCACAGGCTTGAACTTCTTCACCGGCCCAAACAGACTGACCTGCTGGGGCTCTGGGAGGTCGTTGCTGGCAGCAGCTGCAGCCAATCGCTGTGGTTCAGGCTTCTTTGCCAGGGCTGGATTACCTTTTGGACCTACTGTCTCTGATCTGCTCTGTGCAGGTGGTGGACCCTGCGAGGGCTTGGAGATGGCAGGTACCTGTTTAGTGGCGGATTGTGGTGCTGGTGGTGGAGGTGTAATTGGTGTCTGCTGTCTGGGACTGGGACTGTTGGACCCATGCTGCTTATTGTTATTGGCCACTTTATCAGAGTCCAGTGACTTGGAGCTCCCTCCTCTACCTCGCAGGGTAGAACTGCTCCTATAACCACTCCGGTCCACTCCTTGTGTCGACTCACCAGAGACTACCTGTTTCTCTGCTGAGAGGTAGTCAGGGTAACATTTAGCACCGGCGTGATAGGACCCGGAGCCAGAGCTGCTCTCCTTCTTCACTGTAGTAGATGTACCAGAGGACCGCTGTGGATTTACATGAAAGGATCGACCCTCTTTCTGATAGCCGTAACTGCCAGGTGGCTTTCTCACGGGGACAGACAACTCTGCTGGTACTTCTTGGATGTTGTCAGCTTTGGCCATGGTGGGCTTCACAGCGTATTTAGCAATGGCAGAAGCTACATACTGACTGGATGTTCTCCTGGACGGCTTGAGGAAAGAAAGGTTTCTTTTCTGATCTTGGAGAATACCAGTGTTGAATTTCATAGGCTGCTGCTGCTGCACAGGCGTCTCTGAAACTGGACCTGGGGCCTTGCCCTCTGCTTCCTGTGAGACGTCCTTTGTTACCTCAACATCTTTGCATGTTTCCTTAGGTGTCATCTTGGCTACAGGTTCAGAGGCCTTAGGTGTTGCCTTGGCTGCAGGTGGGTCAGAGGCTACGACCCGTGGGGTGGTTTTAGGGACCTCAGGCTCTGGGCTTTGGGTCTTTGTGAAAGGGACAGGCCCTCTACTAGTGGGGACCGAAGGTGCAGAAGTGTCCTGCTTCTCTGTGGAGCTCCAGAAGGCTTTGGCTTTCCCCAGGAGTGGTGAGACGGAGTCATCTTTGTTGATTCCAGACTCAGAGGAACCGCCAAACTTGTTTCGGGCGATGGGCACTTTGACCATGTTACCCTGATCGTCAATTCTAATGGCACCTGCTGTCAGAGTGGCCGTGGCCTCTGCTGGCTTCTGAGGCTGGGTTGCAACTAATGGCTTGGGAGGAACGATGGTGAATGTCTTCATACCAAATCGAGAGACTGGGCTAAAGGTGATATTCATTTGTGACTGTGAGGCAGTGTGGCCTCTATAGGTAGGAACCTCTTCCTCAGGGGACTTGGAATGGCTCTCCGGGACAGCGAGAGAGCTGTTGACAGGTGAGGCTTTCCTCTCAGCTCCCTCAGTGGACTCCCATCTTTGAACTTCTACTTTAGTCTTAGAGACCACTGCTGTATGGTCTTTCCCCGTGGTGCCATTGGCAAGCTTCTTCCCTGGTGATTTGAGGCGCTGCGCGGGCTGTGGTTGAGCAGAGCTGACTTTGCTGGAGCCGTCAGACGTACAGGCGTTGTTGTTTTTGTTCTGTATGCCACCAACACTTGAATGATGATGACTGTGGTTCAGGTCTTTATTGTCTGTTGTTTGAGAGCTACTCATTAGTGTGGCTTGGTAATCCGTCATGCTCTGTGTCTCGTAGTCCTCCAGGACTTCATCTATGGCTGTGACCGGGACCTCCATATCCACCACAGACACGGGGATGTCATTGCTCTCAGTGGACATCACGTAGGGGTGCTCTTGCACTGAAACAGCATCTATGTGACTTATATCTAGTGGACATGGACAAATGAAAATACATGTGTTAGCCGGCCTCCTTACTGACTATACAACAAATATTTATTTTGGTCCTGTGCATCCATTGTGGTTTCCAGGATGTCTCCAGTATGTCATTCATGTGCATTTGATGGACAATAAAACATGTTTTCTTTGAATTTGTGTTCTACTGAAAGCTCACTTGCTAGATCAGCATCCAGATCAGCCAGAGTCTGGTTGAGCTGAGCGGTGAGCTCTGAGTCCTCGTCATAGATGTCCTTTGTTTTGCCTGCTTTGTCGTTGTGGCTGATATCACTGCTGTGTCTAACGGAGGAGGGGGTAATACAAGTTCAGTTTTGAACTGTTCTGCAGGTAGCATAAAAGGAGAACTCAAGTTAACTCAAAAATGTGAAAGTTACATTTACATGATGGTGGAGCCTGCTGCCCTTGAAATATTTATTCATAGTACTTGTGTTTGAGTTTATATTTCTTTCACACTTAGTTCAAGATGTCCACTGAGCATTCCTCTGTTTTATTAATGTGTTTATTTTCTAAACTAAAAAAGGCATTGGGGTTATGTCCCTGCTCTTCTTGGCCAAGCCAAAGAGAACGTTCCTCCTGCATACTAGGTAGAGCCTATTTTCCTGAGAAAACCCCCAGAGCACTCACTTTAGAGACCAGCAGATTTAAGTGACGCTGCAGGTTTTGGAAGGTAGCCCCTTAGCTTCAACACATGTTGACTACAGTGACTCAGTCAAGAAGCACTGTTGGCCTTTAAACAGGCCTTTAAAAACAAGCCGGTGCAGAAACGTGCGAGACGTGAGATAGCTGACTAAATAGTGAGAGTCGCGAGGCAGAACTGAGAACTGGGAGCGAGGAGGGAGTTGGTAAATCATAGGGAGGATCTGACTCGTTGGTTGACTGGGCCATCTAAGACTAGTTAACCTTCCAATGAGAAAAGCAGCTTTAGCTAGGTTCTGCAACTAGTAGTAGTAAGTGCATATGGGTAGGATAACTAAGAATGAATAATTGAAAAGCAGTGCTAAGTGTGCACCCTGAACATTGCCATGATAACGCAGTGAGCAGAGCAGGTGAGTGGCAATACAGTTAGATTACCTGTGTCTGGAGCCCCATGTGGCACAGCCCTCGTCACTATCACTAGAACAGTCCTTGGTGAGGGGATGGATCATGGGGTGAGAGGAGCCAGAAGAGTCCAGGGAGAGGCTCCTGTCAGGGGAGGTAGGGTGAGTGGTGTCGGAGGCCGAGGGGGAGCTGACCAGGCCAGAGTCCTCAGCCATGCCCTCGGAGGCTGCATAGCCCTGATCCTGGAAGCTGCCACTGCTGCCCATAGATAAAGTCTCCTCTTCCTCTGTGGTCTGGGGTCCTGCCACAGAGAGCTGCCGAGAGTGCAGCCAGGCTGGGGTCCAGGTAGAGGGGTGGTAGACATGATCATCATCAACAACAATCATCAGTATTATTATCAGTTCACAGCAACAGCATGAGAAAGGAGGGATGCAGTGAAGGGGAAGAGTGAGAAAATATTATTATACAATGTTAGCCAGACATACACACACACGGCTCAATGAAACCTCTACTCTGATGGGCAGGCTTAAACATACCTTATGATCCTGTACTCAGTATTTTTATTATCTTTATTTAACCAGGCAACTCAGTTAAGAACAAATTCTTATTTTCAATGATGGCCTGGGAACAGTGGGTTAACTGCCTGTTCAGGGGCAGAACGACAGATTTGTACCTTGTCAGCTCGGGGGCTTGAACTCGCAACCTTCCGGTTGCTAGTCCACCGCTCTAACCACTAGGCTACCCTGCCACCCCCTGCTATGAACGATATTGACATGTTGCATCATATACTGTCCAATGGTCTCCCACTTGGCTTTGGAGCAAAACATGTAGATTGTATAACGTCTCACTTATCATCAAGCCAAAAGCAGGAACATTAATGTATATTCCATTTCTTAGGTTTACAGTATTATCCAGCCAGCACGCAGAGCACATCACTGAGAAGTTGTTAGAGAGATGATTTAAAGCCGCCTAACCCCTGAGTGACCTTGGCTCCAATATGTGAGTGAGTGAGTGAGTGAGTGAGTGAGTGAATGAGAGAGAGAGAGAGAGAAAGAGAAAAAGAGAAAGAAAGAGAGAGCTGGGCCTGTCAACTTCAGGCAGAGCTGTAATGGTGAAGAGAGGCTGTTCCTGGAGATGCAGTGATTCACACAGTGGCCTTCCCAACCCTTTCCCAGCACTGGCTTAGTCATGCCAGCTGCGACCACAGCCAGCACACACACACTCTCCCTAATCACCAGACACACACTGACTTTACCCAAAACAGCCAAAAACACTCTCGCACACAACCTCAAGCACATGCACAGTATATCCCTATCCAAAACAAAATCTTACACAAACATGAACTCATGCTTGCTCCCATCACATAAACCCAAACCATGCACAAACCAAGTCAAGACACTCTGGCAGTAACTCTCTCTCTGTGCCAGTAACAATCTCACCCACATCCAGTCATAGACATCTATCATCTCTCTTTCCACAACATACTGAAACACACTAAGCCACATTACCAGCACACACAGAACAAAATCCCAATCACAAATAATTTCCTCATGGCCTCAATAAACAAGTGGTCTTTAATGTTAAATAGTCTTTAATGTTAAATGAAATGATAAAATATTAATGTTTTCATGCTTATCCATTTCAAGGAAATCCTTGATGTCAATGATCTGTCATGCTAATTTTGCACTTGTGATGATACATGTTTTTAAAATGCTTTTTTGTACAATATAACACAATTAAAAACCCATATGAATGCTGATATTGACAAAGGCACTTAAAGGAGGGCTGAATATCTGGATAGGCCAATTCAGAATCGTTATTTATTTCACTCACTCACACATCCAACTTAAAAGCTAAAAACATGTAAACAAGAGTGTCTTCTATATAGCTATCATAACTTCTCACCACTGATATGTTGTCGCAGTGAAGCTGCTTCTCACAAACCCACTAATACTAACCAATGTCCCAGGAGTTAATCTCATAAAAAGGATGAACCCTCCACATAAAAAGTGTAATTGATTTATTGGTCGCTCCTTAATGGAGACAACCAATCAGCATGCAGAGAAAAAACAGCCTGGTTTCTAGATACTAACCATTGCAAAAACTAAGCAATAATATAGAAATCTATACCACCACCATCAAATCATTGATTTGGAGATATCGTATGACTTTCCTTATACCCTCATTTCAAAATGTCTCCATCAATCACTCCACGCTCAATACATGTATGGCTATCTCATCTGTACTTAAACAGCCTTCTGATCACACACATCCCTGTCCCCATCAGCCCTCACACACCAATCTCCTCTTAGTTCTCTACTGTACCAACCACTGTATAACCAGCTGAAATACAAAACAGCTTATAGTTTATACTGTATATACAGACATTTATAAAAACAAGCCACAAACACAAGGAAAAGGAAGCCCCATTCCACAATAGAGGGATTTGAAAGCGCAGAGATGGGAAAGAAAGTCAGTTCAAGGGGCAGTTCTAAGAACAGAATAAGAAGGATGGAAGGAGCAGAGGTCCAGCAGGATGAGACGAAGGTGTAGAAGAAGCGAGGGAGGAGAGGAAGACAGTGAGAGGACGGCAGGCCAGAGAAGTCTGTCTGTCTGATCACCGAGGCTTGGAGAACGGGAAACGGACAGGGGCACAGCAGTAGACTGTGGAGGGGAGAGGCAGAGAGAGGGAAAAGAAGACATAAGATAGAACTAGGACAGGATAGATAAAGGTGTTCTGGAGCCCTGGAGAAAGAAGTTGCCGTTATCGCAGCCTGACAACAGAAACATAAAATCACAACCCTTTACAGACAGCAGGAGATAAAAAAAAACATGGGATGAAAACCTCACAGGTTGATTAACGTTGCGTCTTAAATGGCACACTATTCCCTATATAGTGCATTACTTTTGAACAGAGCCCTATAAGCCCTGGTCAAAAGAAGATCATTATATAGAGAATAGGGTACCATTTGGGATACAAGGAACTTTACTGTCACAACTGACTTTCAGCATTGGGCTCAGCTGGCCTATAAGCCTGTCTGTTATAAAGGAGGCCGCCTATCAGCCTGTCTGTTATAAAGGAGGCCGCCTATCAGCCTGTCTGTTATAAAGGAGACCGCCTATCAGCCTGTCTGTTATAAAGGAGGCCGCCTATCAGCCTGTCTGTTATAAATGAGGCCGCCTATCAGCCTGTCTGTTATAAAGGAGGCCGCCTATAAGCCTGTCTGTTATAAAGGAGGCCGCCTATCAGCCTGTCTGTTATAAAGGAGGCCGCCTATAAGCCTGTCTGTTATAAAGGAGGCCGCCTATAAGCCTGTCTGTTATAAAGGAGGCCGCCTATCAGCCTGTCTGTTATAAAGGAGGCCGCCTATAAGCCTGTCTGTTATAAAGGAGGCCGCCTATAAGCCTGTCTGTTATAAAGGAGGCCGCCTATCAGCATGTCTGTTATAAAGGAGGCCGCCTATAAGCCTGTCTGTTATAAAGGAGGCCGCCTATAAGCCTGTCTGTTATAAAGGAGGCCGCCTATCAGCCTGTCTGTTATAAAGGAGGCCGCCTATCAGCCTGTCTGTTATAAAGGAGGCCGCCTATAAGCCTGTCTGTTATAAAGGAGGCCGCCTATCAGCCTGTCTGTTATAAAGGAGGCCGCCTATCAGCCTGTCTGTTATAAAGGAGGCCGCCTATCAGCCTGTCTGTTATAAAGGAGGCCGCCTATCAGCCTGTCTGTTATAAAGGAGGCCGCCTATCAGCCTGTCTGTTATAAATGAGGCCGCCTATAAGCCTGTCTGTTATAAAGGAGGCCGCCTATAAGCCTGTCTGTTATAAAGGAGGCCGCCTATCAGCCTGTCTGTTATAAAGGAGGCCGCCTATAAGCCTGTCTGTTATAAAGGAGGCCGCCTATCAGCCTGCCTGTTATAAAGGAGGCCGCCCATAAGCCTGTCTGTTATAAAGGAGGCCGCCTATAAGCCTGTCTGTTATAAAGGAGGCCGCCTATCAGCCTGTCTGTTATAAAGGAGGCCGCCTATCAGCCTGGCTGTTATAAAGGCGGCCTCATAACTGTTTAACTGACTGCAAAGGAGATGAACCACGTGGAAAGCTTGGATATAATGTCCACATGAGCTGGACTACACATTAAGAGGGAAAACTGTGATACACACAGAGATTGATTTCAACATGTTCGTCATTTAGCAGAAGCTCTGAACCAGAGCAACTTACAGTACATGGTACTGGTCCCCTCTGGGACTCAAACCCACAACCTTGGCATTGCAAGCACCATGCTCTACCAACTGAGCCACACGGGACATTCAACAACAACTATGAAGTTCAGGGAGGGAAGCAGCACTGAAAAAGGAGAGGAGTTAGAGGAAGACATGAAGGTTGGAAGGAGAGTGGCTGGCTGCCGGAGGGAAAGGCAGCCCAATAGAAGAGGTCAGCTGGGATGAGAGACCTACACTGAGGGGCCTCCTCCATGTGGTTCTCTGGTGAGGCATCGGGGGAGTCTGGGTCTGAGGGAGGGGGAGGGTACGGCGGGGGTGAGGGGATGACTAACTGGGGGAGCTCCCGTACTGGGGTTCGCAGAGGTTTGAGTGGCACTGGACGCTCAGCACCTAAAGAAAAGGAAGGATGCAGCAACACTGGGTGTTAGAATGGGGGAAATCAAATCGGCTTGAGAAAGTTTCATTGAAAAACACAAGTTCTGTATGATCATTCAAATAAATTAAAACAGGAAATACAACTGTTAAAAATAATATTGCCTTTGTTCATCATACTGTGCAGAATGAAATGACTTTTTTTGAAAACATTAAACAAAATACACAAGTTAATCAATGAATGGCTACATTAACAAATTCCTGAACGCTGCTTATAATGCTTAATGTATGTGGGGAAAGCACAGTAAAGCTACTCGCTTGAAGGGAAGCTTCTCAGTGGCAATTGTGTTGCTTGCTGATCAGAGTCTCTAATCAGAGCCCCTTAAACAGAGCAGAGCAGAGATCACATCAGACTCTATGCCCCAGACTCCAGCTAAGGGAGATAGAAATGGAGCTTCACAAAACACTCCAGGCCAGGGCCGGACAACCCCATTTGGGGCCCGTTTTAGAAAAACAGCTAACTTCCTGCATTTCAACACGTTTTGTAAAGCTATTCTACACATTTTGTCATGAGTCTGAGAATATGTTGCAATTGTAAAGCTAATTTCCTGCAATTCCACACTTTTTGTCATGGGTCAGAGAAAAATGTTGCTGCTTGATAGCTAATCTCATGCTGTTATTCACATTTTGCCATGAGGCTGAGATAAAATGTTGCAGTTTTAACCTTTTCACCCGTGAGTTCCAAATATCTCTAACGGTCGCCCCAGCGTGATTTGTTATGCACCCGACGTTAGAATGCACTGTTCCAAAATATGATTGATGCGCAACAGGACAGTTAACCCACACTGCCTGCTAATTATCTATAGGCTGTTTCAACTTGTCAATTTCAAATTATTTTCTAACAACAGTTTGAGTTGAGGTGTGTTCCGCCGCCTCATTAACTCACATAAAAGTAGCCCATTTCACTGTAGCAGACAATTTATGTTTGAGGCTTTACTGAGCCGGACAAACCTCTCTCTTCGAGGAGAGTCCAAGCACCTCCCCAGTGTTTCCACAGATCAAATATGCAGATATTTGCGCAGTCTTACACAAACTTTTTCCCCCTGGCACATTTCCTGGCTGGCGCTCGCATTGCCTTCATTGTTGTTTTCCTTACAAATAATAACTTTGGACATGTGTGCGTTCCTATCATAGTAAGTGCCTTATTTTCTGTGTATCGTGTTGTCTTTTCTACTGCAGCATACAGTATGTATGTATTGAGCATAATGTATTTACAGTTTTATTCATGTTTTCAAGTATTGGTGACAAGTAATGCATTCCGATTATTGCATAGATTATAATGGACACCTTTGATGTGTGTAAAATACTTTTTTGAAGGTTGTACTGATTATGATGAGCTAATGCTAACCTATTTGCCAGCTATGTGTGATGCCATGTTTGTTGACATTATACAATGCATTCTGGGTGTCACGTAAACATCTGTCAGACAAAATATGTTATAATGAGGAGAAGGAATGGTTCACAAATCTTTCGAGTAAACGTCTGGAATTGAATGAAGGGAAGTGAATGATCATAGACAACATAACCCCTTCAACATGCATACTGCGAACAGACCAAACTCATCTTGCCTCCTCTTATTATCTTTGGTTGACGCGAAAAAACAGAACAGTGTGGCGTGCACACACTACCCATCGTTGGATTACATTAGATTTTTAGAAAGCGTTTTACTCAATTATTTAGATCAATGGTGAGCTCACCCTTGATGTGATGAATTGTAAATAGTTATTTATAGGGGATTCCAATTCACATTGTGGTTTCTGTTAGCTAAATATGATTGCTTATGTTACGTCAAATCTTTCCTCTGTTAGCACTAGGACTAATGTAGCCTACATTTTCCGGTTTGCATGATTGTGTTATGCTGTCGCTACTTCTGTGAATGTCTGAACATTGCATCCAAAAATAAACTGGTCACATTCAGGACATAACTTTGTAAGGACTGTGTTTGTGCAGAATGTCTCTGTGAAGAAACAGTGTGGCCAGCTCAAACGCTGTTGCATCAATTGACACATCCAGGGGGTTTCAGAACAGTAGGCCCCTTGACAAAACAAGAATCTCCATATCTGGTGTTTTATGTAGAAGTGTATAATCACAATTAGTCAACTATAGATTTTCAGAATATTGTCATCTTGGATTTCCATATTAAAAGGGAGTCTACATTGACTCATATCAGTGATCACATACATAGTATGAGCACACAGCGGCAGTAAACTCAGAAACATTCGGAGAAATCTGACAGAAATACTGATGGCAATGTGTGGACTGGAGCTGAACGGCCTGCCACGGGAGTGTAACTGTGTGTCGGTCCTAAATAGCACCCTATTACCTATATAGTGCATTACTTTTGACCTGGGCCCATAGGGCTCTTGTCATAAATAGTGCCTTATAAGGGAATAGGGTGCCATTTGGGATAAACCCAGTAACAGGCTGATGTAATGGCAGCCAGTGCTGAGCGATGTGAGCAATATGTCAAGGTATGCCTCACGCATCCCTTACTCAGCAGCTGATGGACTGCAAGGAGTAGAGCCGGCCGTGGGAGTGACTGACTCTGTGCCTCAGCCCCTTTAGATGATTGACTGTGTTCCAGGTGTGACAGCTAGCGCCACAAAAGTATGTACCTAGCTACGTGACTTAAACGCACACAGCAGATTAAGATGAGAGATTTCCTATTGTCAGCACTGATGATAACGTAAGACGTGGGATGAGAAACACACCCTTCAGAGGCTAGCAGATGATCTGCAGGCCCTTTAAAAACATTGAGGGGACATGAGCGCACACACACACACACACACACACACACACACACACACACACACACACACACACACACACACACACACACACACAGGGTGGGTGGATTGATTGAAACAGCCCCAATTGAGTGGGTTGAAATCTCAGTTTTTTTCCAGACAGAAAATGTATTTTAAGATGAGAATCAACGATCGAAAAACTACCTATAAGAAATAGAGCCTCTGTGCCTGAGCCAAACATTTAAAATTGGGTTGAGGGACTGTTTTTTCACTATGATGTGAGAGAGAAGGAGCAGAGCGAGAGCAGACGAAAAGAGTACAAGAGAACAGACGAACAGAGGAAAAGAGCACAGAGGAGCAGTGTGCCATGTGAGAGAGTAGAGAGATATCTGGGTTGCACTATTCCTGCTAACAGAGCCAATAGAGGTTCTCTCTCCACACAGTTGGAGAGGCAGGAAACAACTGCGCTCACATACATTACAGAACATAAACAATGATTATCTTTAGCCCACAGGGGTTAAATAAGGGGAAACATCTAAAATCCCTGTAGTACATCATCTCTAATTGATGCATGTCATCTATTTATTTTCCAGACTGTACAACCCATGATGTACAACCCATAAATATACAACTTCAGATCAGAACATAATGATTTGTTTTGTTATGTTTTGGGGAAGTCTAGTTGTTCTGCCTTGTGAGCAATAGATAGGTCTGTCGGTCTGATAGGGTCTTCCCAGCAGAAGTCTATTAGAAAGGTCTGTGGATCTGACAGGGTCTTCCCAGCAGAAGTCTATTAGAAAGGTCTGTGGATCTGACAGGGTCTTCCCAGCAGAAGTCTATTAGAAAGGTCTGTGGATCTGACAGGGTCTTCCCAGCAGAAGTCTATTAGAAAGGTCTGTGGATCTGACAGGGTCTTCCCAGCAGAAGTCTATTAGAAAGGTCTGTGGATCTGACAGGGTCTTCCCAGCAGAAGTCTATTAGAAAGGTCTGTGGATCTGACAGGGTCTTCCCAGCAGAAGTCTATTAGAAAGGTCTGTGGATCTGACAGGGTCTTCCCAGCAGAAGTCTAGAAAGGTCTGTGGATCTGACAGGGTCTTCCCAGCAGAAGTCTATTAGAAAGGTCTGTGGATCTGACAGGGTCTTCCCAGCAGAAGTCTATTAGAAAGGTCTGTGGATCTGACAGGGTCTTCCCAGCAGAAGTCTATTAGAAAGGTCTGTGGATCTGACAGGGTCTTCCCAGCAGAAGTCTATTAGAAAGGTCTGTGGATCTGACAGGGTCTTCCCAGCAGAAGTCTATTAGAAAGGTCTGTGGATCTGACAGGGTCTTCCCAGCAGAAGTCTATTAGAAAGGTCTGTGGATCTGACAGGGTCTTCCCAGCAGAAGTCTATTAGAAAGGTCTGTGGATCTGACAGGGTCTTCCCAGCAGAAGTCTATTAGAAAGGTCTGTGGATCTGACAGGGTCTTCCCAGCATAAGTCTATTTGTTCTGCATAGTGTCTTGGGAGTAGCAGAGGGGAGGGAGGCACACCCAGGTCTATAAATCAACTCCCCGGAGCTGTCTGCTTTAAGTGCGTCCGCTGCACTAAACACTTCATCCCTCAACCTCTCCAAGCTAAATAAATCTGGTCCACTTCAACTTGTTTCAAGGAAAGACATGGAGGGTAAAGCAATCGATATAACTCTAGTCTTGTGCATGTTGTTCCCTTGTTAGATTAGGTAGGACAGGGATTATTTTAGGCTGGAGAAATTTCATATTCTACAGTACAGTGCATCAATAGGAATAGCGAGCCTTATAGCAATGCTATTTCACCTGGTTTACTGAGGAAAGATTGTACAAAATGTAAGGCATTCAATCAAATCTGCAGCACTGCAATCCAGGCCAACTCCTGTCCTGTGACATATTTTTCTTTAAAGTTTATGCTGCCTTGGGTCCCTACTGGCTAAATGACTGTACAGGTATCATGTCTACCACCAGTGACTCAGTTCAGGTTCAGGGGAACCCATTATAGTGAAAAGTGGAAGAAATCCTTGAGGGTGTTCTCCAATTGGGTTAAACCATTTGGGTGAGATCATTAAGGAGCCTACCTAGGCCAGAGTTGTTACACTTGTTACATATGACTGCTATGACAAACATCTTGTGAGTCAGTGCTCAACATGGTGCAAAGCACATTCTGTCCCTTCATCTACCTCTGAACACTGACTGGAACAGCCTGCGGGTTGATGGGAGAGAACTCAATCGGCCTCTTTACATTGACTATATGTGTACTGATGATACTGACCCATGGCACTGTGTCTGTTGTTCTCTTTCTCGTCTAGTTTCAGGCCAAGAGCAGACTCTCCTCTGGTCTCCTCCGGTGTGTTGCTGCGGGACGAGTCGGGGGTGGGCTTGGCCTTGTCAGTGCTGCTCCTGGGGGCAACCTTTTCAACCTTGCTGGTAGAGGCGACATTGACTATAGTCTTGCTCCTGGGGCCGGTGTCAACCTTGCTGGGGGCGGAGTCTTGGGAGGAGTCAGCCATGGCAGCAATGTTGATGGGGGTGGAATCGGGGCCGGGCTTGGACACGTCAGCCCTGCTAGAGGCGGAATCAGAGTCGGCCATTGAGGTGTCAGCGACAGAGGTGCCGGCGGCGACCCCACTACTGCTACTGCTGTAGACAGACCCATTGCTCAGCTCAGAGCCAGAGTCCTCCTCCGCAGGCAAGCTGGGGGTAGGCGAGCTGGTGGCTGGGGAGGGAGAGGGGGCCATCTGGACAGAGGTGAGAGGTGCTGGGGTGCTAGGAGCTGGGGTGACAGAGGTAGCAGGGGTAGAAGGGGGTGCCGGGGCCTTCCTCTTCCTCAGTGTACTCTCTGAGTCAGGAGCCCCCTGAGAGAGAGCGAGAGAGAGAGAGAATGAGTCATGGGCTTAACAACTCCCCCTAGCCGTGACAATATATCCTATAAATAATTTATTCTTGGACATCTTCACTGCTCATTATCATTATTAAAAAGGTGCACCGTGCAAAATTTCGCCGCCATTTCCTGGTTGCTAAAATTCTAATAGTTCACCTAATTTCAATTTATGTTACAAAACAGGCAATCATTCTACTATCTAAACCGATGTGAAATATCTTTGCCATAACCAAAAATATTGTATTTCCAGCAGTTTGAAGCTGGTGTACAAAACCCAAAGTAAAAGATGCAAAAACAAAACTTAAGAATGGGAAGCATAGAAATAGAGCACATAGAACAGATCAAATGCTTATTAGACTTGCTTTCAATGAGAATGACATAACTAACATTTCTATGTGAATTTGGTCAGGTCGCCAAAAAGTTACATATTATTGCTGCCTTATACAACAAAACAATATGTGACTCATTTAATCTCAACATATACTCTGATCCTTGAGGCATGGACATAAAACACTCAAACATTTTTGGTAGCCATTTCAAATCTTTTCATGGGAATCAAATCAAATCAAGCTTTATTTATATAGCACATTTCAGACATGACTGCAACACAGGGCACTTCACAGGAAAAAACAATGAAAATAAAAACAAATATTTACTACACAACAAACATAAGTGGATAGAAACTAAAGAACAATAAAAACTGAAACACTAAAAAAGCATCCTAAGGAAAAGGTGTGTTTAAGGTGTGTTTTAAGATCTCTTTCAAATATGTCCACAGTTTCAGCCCACCTCATGTTCTCTATCAGGCTATTCCAGAGGCTGGGGGCATAATAACTAGAGGCCGTCTCTTCATGCCTCTTGGTCCTAGACTTTGGGATAGTTAAAAGGCCAGTGCCAGAGGACCTGAGGGACCTACTGGGTACATAACTCAAAAGCATGTCTGACATGTACCGAGGTGCACAATCATGGATTGATTTAAAAACCAATAGAAGAATATTAAAATGAATTCTAAAACTTAGAGGCAGAGACTTTAAAACGGGTGTAATGTGGGCTCTCCGTCTGGTCTTGGGCAGTACCCATGTTGCAGCATTCTCTATGTTTTGCAGTTGACCAGTGACTTTCTTAGCCAGACCAGACAGGAGAGCATTACAGTAGTCAAGCTGCTTGTAACAAAAGTATGGATGAGTCTCTCTGTATCAGCCTGAGAGAGAAATGTTCCTCAGGTGGTAAAAAGCTATTTTGGTCACATTCTTAATGTGTGATTCGAAACTTAGATCAGAATTGAACATGACCCATAGGTTTTTTATTACCTGGTGTTTTCTTTGTTGCCCGTGAATCTTATTTGACCGTAATGTTGTGCGTGACCTAAAGCTTTACATTGATCAAAAAAGGTGTTTGGGCGCATAAGCCTCATCTCGAAATAGTTGTGATAGGAGAAAACTGAGGATGGATAAACAACATTGTAGTTACTCCACAAAACTATTCTAGTTTACAGGTTGAAAAGAAGGAAGCCATTACAGAATACAAATATTTCATAACATGCATCCTGATTTCAACAAGGCAATAAAGTATAAGATAATGTGGCAAAGCAACATTAAAACTTCAATTCTAAAATAGTGATTAACTTTCTGCCCTGAATACAAAATGTTATGTTTGGGACAAATCCAATACAACACATTACATGCATTTTTTAGCCCTTTTTCTCACCAATTTCGTGGTATCCAATTGGTAGTTACAGTCTTGTCTCATCGCTGCAACTCCCGTGTAGACTCGGGAGAGGCGAAGGTCAAGAGCCGTGCGTCCTCCGAAACACAACCCAACCAAGCCACATTGCTTCTGGACACAATGCTCCACTTAACCCGGAAGCCAGCCACACCAATCTGCCTAGAAGGCCAGCATCCCGGAGTCGCCTCTTCACTGTTGATGTTGAGACGGATGTTTTGAGGATACTATTTAATGAAGCTGCCAGTTAAGGACGCCAGTGAGGTGTCTGTTTCTCAAACTAGACACTAATGTACTTGTCCTCTTGCTCAGTTGTGCACCGGGACCTCCCTCTCCTCTCCTCTTTCTGGTTAGAGCCAGTTTGCACTGTTCTGTGACGGGAGTAGTACACAGCGTTGTATGAGATCTTCAGTTTCTTGGCAATTTCTCGCATGGAAGAACAGACTGACAAGTTTCAGAATAAAGTTCTTTGTTTCTGGCCATTTTGAGCCTGTAATTGAACCCACAAATGTTGATGCTCCAGATACTCACCTAGTCAAAAGAAGGTCCATTATATTGCTTCTTTAATCAGGACAACAGTTTTCAGCTGTGCTAACATAATTGCAAAAGGGTTTTTTAATGATCAAATAGCCTTTTAAATTGATAAACCTGGATTAGCTAACACGACGTGCAATTGGAACATAGGAGTGATGGTTGCTGATTGTGGGCCTCTGTACGCCTATGTAGATATTCCATTAAAAATCAGATGTTTCCAGCTACAATAGTCATTTACAACATTAACAATGTCTACACTGTATTTCTGATCAATATGATGTTATTTTAATGGACCAAAAATGTCCTTTTCTTTCAAAAACAAGGACATTTCTAAGTGAACCCAAACTTTTGAACGGTATATTTATTTATTTTTTATTTTTTTGCTAGGTAGCGTTAGCTTGCGCTAGTCGGCTGTACCTGTGCCAAAACGCTGGTATTTTTCATCCTATAGCTTGTTCTCCATCTTCTTTTTAAATAGTGAGTCAACATGTTTTCAGCACTTTTATTTCCATGACTGATTAAAACATTTTCTCATGCTCTCTCTTGTCTCTCTGCAGCAGACATAGTGAACATCAATTCAATTGCAATACTATAGAATCATGATTTTGTGATAAATTCTGCAACCACAGTGAGAATTGCAATACATATCGTATCGGCACCTACGTATCGTGATAATAACGTATCATGAGGTCCCTGGCAATTCCCAGACCTAATTAAAATGGGTCAACACCTCCTTATATCTTCGACAAATTTTCCCCCTGCTACAAACTCTGTACTACTACTACTGTCATCTGTCTGCATGTCAACTGGTGAGCTGTTTATGAACTCAATGACCCAGGCCTCCAGTACAGAGACCTTAGATATGGAAAGACAGCACAGCATGGGCAGCCCCATTGAGTCGTATGCTCCTACTGAAAGGGATATTATTGCTTCCTTATACAACAAAACAATGTGTGATCCCTGTAACCTCAACATGTCCTCTGATCCTGAAGGCATGGACATAAAAACACTTCCAACTGTGTTTGGCGGGTACTTCAAACGTTTGCATGGGAATCCTATTTGACCATAATGTGTGTGACCTAAAGCCTTACGGTGTTGGCGTGAGTTGGGGGTGAGAGTGCATAAACCTCTTCACAAAGGCGTTCCTCACCTTTTCTATGGTTGCACATATCATCTACGCAAGGGTGAACTTTGATGTCTAAATATTTAATGTGTGTGACAGCACCGATCAAGTTCGTAAAGAACAAAATTACCATATATTTTCATCAGCCTCAACTCTGTGTGTGTGCAACGTGTGCAAATATGGTACAAAGTAAAAAATTTACCTCAAATGTGAATAAAATGGGTCAGCGCTTCCGTCGCTCTTCGACAAATGGTCCCCCTGATACAAACCGTCTGTACTACTACTGTCATCTGTCTGCATGCATGACCCAGGCCTCCAATACAGAGACCATAGATATGGAAAGACAGCACACGTTCTATCCTTCCAAATGGCATCCTCTGTGACAGCCCTGGGGCTGCCCATGCTACCTCCATTGTAAAGTAGTCATCCAGAGCCCTCTATTTCATGGCAGAGACAGACAGCCATTACCCTGGTATTCACTCTACCACTGACAGACTGTAACTCCCCATGCTTCCTCATCTTACATGCTCCATTAGATCCACAAAGTTGACCTGACACAACTCACAGTCTCAAAACTATCCAGTAAACATATGGTCCAATGAGAAATATTTATCACTCTCTAAAGTGTGTGTGCAAATGGTTTATATTGCAGGCGTTATGCTTCCAACATATATATCAGATTTAGACGGGAGCTAAACCATTGCCATGCAGGGTTATTAAATATACTAAGCAAGGGAAGCTTTGGTCTCTGTTTGGCCAATCTTATGTACATGTTCCCCAGACTTAAATTGGCTCCTTTAAATCCCAAAGCACACCACTCAGCCACTTTAAACAGTAATCCATAGCTGAGCAACACAATCAATTCCCTTGGTATGTTTACACTCCAGTACAACAGTAGTATGGAGCATTCATAGAGAATGGCCTGATTACAGCCTGTGAGAGGACGCCGTCGCTTCGTTCAGCTGCACTGTATTGTCTTTCACTCTGAAGAGCAGCCAATCAGTCACACACGAGCACCCACATGGTCATGCACACATACGTACTCACAAACGCACATCCATCTTCATATCCCAGTCAGTCCTCCATTACAGCTTCAACTTTGCCCCACATGCTATGGTATGCCAGAGACCGACAAGTATGAACGGTGGTGTGATGGTGGAGTTGGTGGAAGTGCATACACAGTTCAGGGAGTTTACGCAACTCTACCTCTGTAAAGAAGTGCAAGGTGGCGGGCAGTAAGTAACACAGCGTTCCAACCACAATGACTCAATCCCAGAGAAACACCACATGCCTTTTCTTAGAATATAAAAATAAAAAAAGACATTCTGACTTTCTTCAACCACGTTCAAGGAATAAAAATAAAACGTTTTGACAAATCATTTATGGCTTGTTGCTACTTTCATCGCAATTTCGAGCCTGAGGTGATTTTCCATGAGCCATGCCCAAACTGCCGTGCACTCTCTCACCCAGTCAGACTTGCCTACCTACCACTTGCACAACCCATCTCCCAGCTCTACTAACTCTATATCACAGACTGTATCAAATCACATTGACTATACATTGATGTGCTGCAATTCAATGCTGTCATTCAGTCAAATATTTCTATAGCTTTTCTACCCCCTAATCCTGCAGGAATGCTAGCTCACTCCTTAATGGTTGACTTGGTCTATGTCCCAAATGGGACCCATAGTGCACTATGTTAGACTAAAGCTCTATGGGCCCTGGTCAAAAGTAGTGCACTATTACGTGAATAGGGGGATGCAGGCTCAGTCCCCTGGCTGCCAAAGCTCCAGCTTTTGAATTACTCAACACAGCACACCACTCCAGAGCTGGCACAGTGAATTTAGAGGCTCTTTATGGTCAGACCACACACAGAGAAAAACGGGCACGCTTGCTTACACACACATCTGTAAGTACGTGCACACAACTACATGCACACACATATACTTTTACCTCCAAATCGGTGTATCAGTGCTCATGGCATAAGTCCACTTCAAATAGAGAGCCAATGTACCACTGTAGACAAAGTGTGGACTACTCTGCCAACTGTAGTGAAAATATTCCATTATATCTTTATCAGTGCTGGATATTACTTTGTCTGCTAAAGTTAAGATTACATTCCAACATAAAACCACAACAACGATAGGTTTTTTGTCTTTCTTTTAGGTACAAAACAATTATTTCTAAAACTTAACTGTGAGACTGAGATTGGAAATAATAATGATTTAAATGTGAACAGAAACACAAAAACACAGCTCCAAACAAGCCCCATTATCTCCAACAGGAGGAGAGAAGCTCATTAGAGCCAACATAACATGGTGAAAAAACAACATTCCCCACAACATTTCTGTGAGAAGACGCCACCACTACTTCATTAGATTGACACACACACACACACACACACACACACACACACACACACACACACACACACACACACACACACACACACACACACACACACACACACACACACACACACACACACACACACACACACACACACACACACACACACACACACACACACACACACACACACACACACACACAGTGAGAGAGATGGTAGACTACACATTTCCAGTGGGCTGTTTGTTTTGGCATTAGGGGCCTCTTCCTTTGTTCCTGAGAACACAACGTTTTCTTCCTTAGGAAAGAGGAAAGGAGCATGACAGAGAGACTCCCAAATGGAACCCTATCCCCTATATCAGTGTTTCCCAACCCTGGTTCTCAAGTACCCCCAACAGAACACTTTTTCATTGTAGCCCTGGACAAACACACTTCATTCAACTCATTGAGGTCTTGATGATTATTTGACAAGTTGAATCCGGTGTGCTTGTCCAGGGTTACAATAAAAAAGTGTGTACTGTTGGGGGTACTCGAGAACCAGGGTTGGGAAACTCTTCCCTATATAGTGCCCTACTTTAGACCAGGGCTCTGGTCAAAAGTAGTGTACTATTTGGGAATGGGGTGCCCTATGGGACACACGCTAAATCTGCACTCAAAACTATTAGAGCTGCCCATGCTTCTGTTTGTCACTTATTTTAAATCACACTGTTCCACAGCAGAGCCTGTCCCACTGAAACATCCCCAGTGTTGCCTAATACATACACTAGCAAGTTTGCATGAAGTGAAACAACACAACCTAAAATAAACTGCATGGCCTTAAGTGATAGAATATAATTTACAAAGTAAATAGAGGTTGTCAGCAGATGGGCTGAAAAACCAAGGTAGGCCCCTTGAATAGTCCAATTCAGAGAGGCGTTGAGTAAGTTAAGGCTTCCACACCAACCATTCTCACTCTAACTCAGTGTTCTGCAGCCACATGGTTTACTTGTGTAGCAATCATGTAGGCCTAACTGAGGGATTGCAAACATATGACTCAGATCACAAGCTTCCTCTTAAAGGAATCATGTGTGACCTTCAAAAAGTGTGACCTTACAGAATGTGGAACATTTTAAAACACTACTGATTAAAACCTTCATGGAGGATTCCCCACAAATACAATAGAAATACATAAAAGGACCACAACTATTATTGAGAATGGTACCATCAGCCCAATGTAGAAATATCCAAATCTTGCAAAATTGTAAACAGACAACTTGTATCTTGCTAAAACAGATTAAAACGGTAGGCTACATTAAAGTGGATTAAAATCGCTGCAGTACAAAAAGCCAATGACGGATTGCTATGAAAGACTAAACCCCTCTTGGTTCAAATTATGACATCTCCCTATGGTTTATGCAGGTAATACTAGCCATCTCAATCAATCACACTTAGCCTGTGCTGCCAGCTATCCCCCTGATGGGATGGAGTCTGAGGTTACGTCCCAAATGGTACCATATTCCTTATATAGTGCACTACTTTTGACCAGGACCAATAGGGATGCTGCCTCAGACTGTACTGCTCAGGGGCTGCCTGGCAGGTCCACCCTGAAAGCAAAGCCAGGAGTCGATACATCAACATCACTAAGAGCCATGCTGCAGAGAAAAACAGAATATATTCAGTAGGCTCCATGACATTTGTACCGTTGATTTAAATACTTGAGAACAGATCAGGTCAACTACCGAGATTCATTGAACAATAACACTCCTTACAGTAGGATTGGAAAATTCTGGTGACTTTCCCAAGATTCCCAGGTTTCCCAGAAATCCTGGTTAGAAGATTCCCAGCATCAGGAGAAAAAAAGGAGCAAGGAATCTGGAATTCTCCAACTAGGATTTCTGGAAAACCTGGCTATTTTGGAAAGTTACTGGAATTTTGCCACCATTGTTCCTGTTCCCAAGAAAGCTAAGGTAACTGAGCTAAACGACTACCGCCCCGTAGCACTCACTTCCGTCATCATGAAGTTGAGAGACTAGTCAAGGACCATATCACCTCCACCCTACCTGACACCCTAGACCCACTCCAATTTGCTTACCGCACAAATAGATCCACAGACGATGCAATCTCAACCACACTGCACACTGCCCTAACCCATCTGGACAAGAGGAATACCTATGTGAGAATGCTGTTCATCGACTACAGCTCAGCATTTAACACCATAGTACCCTTCAAACTTGTCATCAAGCTCGAGACCCTGGGTCTCGACCCCAGACTGGGTACTGGACTTCCTGACGGGCCACCCAGGTGGTGAGGGTAGGTAACAAAATCTCCACCCGGCTGATCATCAACACTGGGGCCCCACAAGGGTGCGTTCTGAGCCCTCTCCTGTACGCCCTGTTCACCCACGACTGCGTGGCCATGCACGGCTCCAACTCAAATCATCAAGTTTGTGGACGACACAACAGTGGTAGGCTTGATTACCAACAACGACGAGACGGCCTACAGGGAGGAGGTGAGGGCCCTCGGAGTGTGGTGTCAGGAAAATAACCTCACACTCAACGTTAACAAAACAAAGGAGAGGATTGTGGACTTCAGGAAACAGCAGAGGGAGCACCCCCCTATCCACATCGATGGGAAAGTAGTGGAGTGGGTAGTAAGTTTTAAGTTCCTCGGCGTACACATCACAGACAAACTGAATTGGTCCACCCACACAGACAGCATCGTGAAGAAGGCGCAGCAGCGACTCTTCAACCTCAGGAGCCTGAAGAAATTCAGCTTGTCACCAAAAGCACTCACAAACTGCTACAGATGCACAATCGAGAGCATCCTGTCGGGCTGTGTCACCGCCTGGTACGGCAACTGCTCCACCCACAACCGTAAGGCTCTCCAGAGGGTAGTGAGGTCTGCACAACGCATCACCGGGGGGGACAAACTACCTGCCCTCCAAGACACCTACACCACCCAATGTTACAGGAAGGCCATAAAGATCATCAAGGACAACAACCACCAGAGCCACTGCCTGTTCACCCCGCTAACATCCAGAAGGTGAGGTCAGTACAGGTGCATCAGAGCAGCGACCGAGAGACTGAAAAACAGCTTCTATCTCAAAGCCATCAGACTGTTAAACAGCCACCACTAACATTGAGTGGCTGCTGCCAACACACTGACTCAACTCCAGCCACTTTAATAATGGGAATTGATGGGAAATGATGTAAAATATATCACTAGTCACTTTAAACAATGCTACTTAATATAATGTTTACATACCCTACATTATTTATCTCATATGTATATACTGTATATCATCTACTGCATCTTTATGTAATACATGTATCACTAGCCACTTTAAACTATGCCACTTTGTTTACATACCCTACATTACTCATCTCAAATTATATGCTGTACTCGATACCATCTACTGCATCTTGCCTATGCTGTTCTGTACCATCACTCATTCATATCTTTATGTACATATTCTTTATCCCTTTACACTTGTGTGTATAAGGTAGTAGTTTTGGCATTGTTAGGTTAGATTACTCGTTGGATATTACTGCATTGTCGGAACTAGAAGCACAAGCATTTCGCTACACTCGCATTAACATCTGCTAACCATGTGTATGTGACAAATAAATTTGATTTGATTTTTTGAGTTCATTAATGCCATCTCATCCAAGAGAAAGTTGTTGAAATTATTAAAAAAAAATACAGCAAACTTTTGTCTCGTTTGTTGAACCCTCAACCTCACCTATGTACAGTAACATTGGCAGAAAGAGTCTGTCAAGCTGATTTCATGCCTGTCTGCCTCTGGAAACACGACACCCCACTTATACATATTTGATATTGTGCCACCAAAACACACCTCATCCACTGCTGCATTATTACGGCAATCTCAGAACCAGCGTTTATGTTAAGAGTCTGTCTGTCACTAGAAACTACTGTTGCATAAGCCTGAGGCTGATGTTACCTTTCCAGCATGCCAAACAGGCTTACACAAGTGTGCCTGCCTGCCTGCCTGTGTAAAACCTATTACCAAACCCTGAAGCGGACAGCTCAGGATGACAGGCTAGGCCATGTCACAAAAGGCATTCTAAACATGACCTCTTACATGCTGACCACATCGCTCGCGCCACATGTGCAAGCGCAGCAATCATTGCAGCCACAATGTTCATGCGTGTCAATGGGCGTCTGCGTAGCCAGGCACTAAAATAAAACTTCTATTTGTGACGTGTGATGTGCTGCAAGTCCCGCCTCTCCCATCTCATTGGTTTTTAGGAGCATATACCCACGTGTCATCTCCTCATTGGTTTTTAGTAGCATATGTGTGGGTGATTGAACATGGGTGATTGAAAAATGAACTGAGGTCCACACTCCAGTGCAGTTGGTGGTGGTAATGCACATGAAAGTTGGTTGCCAACCGCCATATAAAGTCCCAAAAAAAAACAACATACTTTTACCCTTTTATCTGTGGATTAATTGTCAGAGTAGAGGACCTTGTGCATTTCAGGTAAAATAACAACCTAATGTTTATATCCCAGGACAAATTAGCTAGCAGCAGCAAGCTAGCTAGCTAAATTGACATCAATGTTTAATGCTTTTCAACCTGTCCCCAAATTAATATAGTTAGTTCAGAGTTTTTGATATTTCAACCTGCGTGTCCTGATTGCGTCTGGTGTGGGTGGACAAAATCAACATGCGCGCAACGTCGCACACGTGCATGTGCCATATCGTCAACATGTTAGCGTACTCCTGTCCAAATCATAATGTCAGCTAATTGCCTAATAAAGGCTTTAAAAACACTCCTTCAGCACAACATGTTAGAAGTGCACTATAAAGGGAATAGGGTGCAATTTGGGATGTACACATTTTTGTTGTTGTCTTGACCCCAGATAAACCCAATTGGCTATTTGATTGAATAAGGCCTTGAGCTTGACTATTGATTATAAATTCATACTGTACTGAGATCAATAGAGGGTTATAACTAGTGATGGGAGGGGGGGTTGATACAGTTACCAATCGGATGTTATTTTTGATGATATATCGTTTTGACAATATCGCAATATTATTTTTGTGCTAGTTGGATGTACCTGCCCCAAATCTCCAGTATTTTTCCTTCATACCTTGTTCTTCATCTTATTTTTTAAATTGGAAGCCAATTTGTTTTCAGCTCCTTTATTTCCATGACTGATCAAAACTTGTTTTCTCATGTCTCTCTCTAGTCCCTCTGCAGCAGACATATAGTGAGAAATATGTTTGGAACAATGATTTGATCTAAAATCACAGTATTAAATTGCAATACATATACAATATGTATTGCGACTCTAACAATTGTATCGGCACTTAAGCATCGTGATAATATCATATCGTGAGTTCTCTGGTAATTCAGAGCTTAACATTCTTAACAAAAAAGGTTGGTTTCAGGGAGAACCCTTTTTGGTTCCATAAGAATTTGACCTGGGAAAACCTTTTTGGAACCAAAAGTATTCTACCTGGAACCAAAAAGGGTTCTTCAGAAGGTTCTCCTATGGGTACAGCCAAATAACCCTTTTAGGTTCTACATAGCACCTTTTGCTATATAGAGTGTAGTCATACCGCAGGGGAACAGATTGTCACCACTACAACACTAGCCATCCTACCAGTAGCTCAGGCTCATGGAAAGGAGACCTAAGAGCAGCCATCCCGTCCCTCAGGCACTCTGTCCTCATCTGATCTCTCTGTCCTTGTCTAACCCTCGCAAAAGGGTACATCGGGCCCATGTGCCTCAACATGCAGCCAGCCATCTTCCAAACACAACGCTTTGTCTCATCCGTGCTAGCGAGTCACGGCACAGCTAGTGTTGCTTATCTCTGGGTGAACGGACTGATAAAGACGTCATCAGTGTGGTGTTTCTGAACAGTGTCTAATACCCTTTTCAGACATATGGAATGTGGCGCCTTGAAAGCGCCTCGGCTACAGCATGTTTGTTTGTCTGTAACGGTAAGCTATGGCTTTTTAAATGCCGACACGAAAACCATCTCGAGATAGCTTCAATGCACCACTGAACAGGCATTTTACTTGTCAATCAAATAATCTCGAGCTGCCTGCATGCAACCTGGCTGCCTGCGTGCAGACCACTCTACCCTAAAAAAGTATGTTAAAGTTCATTAAATACCATGATTTACCAAGACATTTAGTAAAAAGAAAACATCTAGCTACCCTACCATAAAAGACCGCATAAAAACAACAACTGCACATCAATCAGCTGCGTTTATTGTAGTCAGGGAAACAATACTGAACGCTTCTGATGTGGCTCTTAATTGAATTGTCTGAAAGGATATCAATTGTCGCTATAAAGGGTATAATAACAGACAGCGGAGAGAAAGAGAACCTGGGAGCCACGACAACATAAACCCAAATCAAATCCTGATTGGAAGAACAGCGTGAGTAGTACACAGAATACTGTGTGGACACCTTATGCTTCTCAACAGGAGTCGGTGTCCAAATGGCACCCTATTCCCTACATTGTTCACTATTTTTAACCAGAGCACTATAGACCCTGGTAAAAAGTAGTACACTATAAAGTGAATAAGGTGGCATTTAAAATTTAATCCATTTCACAGATTAAGCAGTGTGTTCCTGTTAGTAACGGTCACTATGACCACAACACACAGTTCCAGACAAACCCCATTCGCTCCAACAGGAGGAGAGAAGCCCATTAGAGCCAACAAAACATGGTGATTTTTTTTTCTTCCCACAACAACACCACAAGAAGAGAAATAACACTACCACTATTGCTATTAGATCCACAAATAACACAAGGAGATTAAAGGAAATGTTTAGCCAATGTTGCAATAATTGATATAAACACAGGTCACCATGACCTGAAGTGTGTGTGTGTGTGTGTGTGTGTGTGTGTGTGTGTGTGTGTGTGTGTGTGTGTGTGTGTGTGTGTGTGTGTGTGTTGCCCTCTCACCTGGTAGGCCTCCAGTGTGTAGCAGCCCTGGCAGGGTGTGGGGGCCGGGGGGGCCCTCCTCTTCTTAAGCTCTATCCTGGGGGACATCCTGGAGATGTTCATGACGGACTGGGACTGGCCCAAGGTGCTGGGCCGCGCCTCCACACAGGGCACGATGGAAACCGTGGACAGGCCCTGGAGGAGGAGGGAGAGAGAGAATATAAAAATACACACACATGCATGTACATGCACACACATACACAATTATAAACACACGGAACAGAGCTACATATGAACTGAGTGGCATTTAAAGGTCAGATCATTCTAAATGGTCTCAGAAACCCAAAATCACAGGTTGATATGGTAGACAGTGGAAATGTCAAGGGCCAGTCCTGAAGGGTGAGCATGGGTCATGCCCTTTATTCACTAATTCTGGATCCCAAGTGGCACCCTATTCCCTATGTTGTGCACTACTTTTGACAAAGACACATAATACTAGATAGAGAATAGGGTGCCATTTGGGACTCCGACTAACAAGGGCCAAGGACTAAATGTAAAATATCTGCAGAGCTTCATCATGGCCTGTTATTGCAGTGGTACATTAAGCTAAAGCAAAACTTAGGGTTGGGTCTGTCTCCAAGAAACAACAGTCTAGTCTGCAAGAGGAGGCTCTCAGATCCCTGCTGAATCAGGATGCTTTGCGACAGTTGTGACAGCTGCAGTCAGCTTTATTACCATTCCGTAGCTACTTCGCCTCGCTAATACACCATCTGTCTGTCTGAGAGGGATGCTGCTGAGCAATGGGGGATGATCAAAGAACGATCAAAGGCTTTCCTAAGCATCTGAAACTTAGCCTGGTCCCAGATCTGTTTGCACTGCCTTTCCAACTCCTACTGTTAATGTCGTGCCAAGTGCTCATAAAAAGGAGTTGGCAAGACAGCACAAACAGATCTGGGACCAGGCTATCTGAAACGTTCTAAGCTTCTGTATCTTTGTACTGTAGCACAACTAGGAACAAAGATATACATCTATAAACGATAGTGGGGTGGTTTAAAGAAAAGAAAGGAAAGCGTATTAGGTCAAAATGACACAGCATTTCAGACCATTCCTGGGCAGAGGATCAAAGTAGTCATGAAAAAAAATTAAAATGACTAAAACATTCAGTTCTAGTAATTAGAGGTAATCAGTGAACCAAGCACTTCTCACAGTGGGGAGAATGAATGGAAAATGTGCAGGAGGGAGAGAAAAGCACTCAAAAGGTATGCAGACCTGGGCATAAATAGTATTTGTTTTCTTTCAAATATTTTTCATAATTTGATTGAGTCTGCCTGGAGTGCCAGGCGGGCAGTGTTTGAACTTTTGGGACTATTTCATTGGTTCCATTACACCAGGCAAGTGCAATCAAACTATTCTAGTCTACTAAGGAGAGGCAGTGTGGTTTTGAGGGAGATGCGAGTTGCCAAATGCTTGCATATTGCATAAGCTTGGAAAAGCAGACTGAGCTACTATACAGTAATGTAGAGCAAAGAGAAAAATATATATGTAACAAAAACCTAGCTGGAGTCTTAGAACCCTGCAGTACATTTACTGCTGCCCCACTCTAAGAACAGAGCCTGGATCAACGAAGTCCACACCATTCATCTTTATGACCTTCACATCCTGTTTAACTTTGATCTTCTCTTATCTTAATAAGACACGTGCCTCTCCCACCTACTAGATCTTCCTGACTAAATAATATAACATCTAGCAGATTCTTTTATCCAAAGAGCCTCACAGTCATGCTTGCATACGTTTTACGTATGGCTGGTCCCAGGAATCAGACCCACTCTCCTGGCACAGCAAGCGCCATGCTCTACCAACTGAGCTACAGAGAACCACATGATTCATACATGGGCATAATTGCATCCCAAGGATAGATGACATGGCATATTTTACACAGTCCAGCTTTACTCTATTCCCTTTTGTTGGATGCTGCCTATATATAGGCTACTGTACATATACATGCAAATATTCCAGTGAATCCAAAGCCTCAATCTTCTGCCACTAGAGAAAAAGGGCCCGAAATGCATTTTAAGAAATCAGACAGCGTTCAGCAGGGGCTGGGGAGGGATTCTTGGCCAGCGGCCAACCCTCTCCTCCCCTGATGAACTTTTCACACTGCGCTAATGTGTTCATGGAGACCTTCTCACATGAAAGTGAGAGTGGCTAAACTGATAATATTCCAGGTTGCAGAGTCCCTCAGTACATCCATGGCATGTTTAATTATGAAAGACCAATAAAAAACATGAGCTGGCACACACCCAGAAATATTATTCTGTGTGGAGGTGCTGACTAATGGCGAATAAACTATAAAAATAACTCACACTCCATATATAAACTCCCAGTCATTTATTGGGTAAATCACCAACGTTTCGGCATCACTGTGCCTTCTTCAGTGTAATGTCATGAATACTTGAACCAGGTTATGTAGACAAACAGTGCAACCAATGACAATAGTGAGGGGTGTGTCATAATGAATATGTTAATTAGAATTAATTGAGTGAAACTGTTAAAAAAACAGTAGTTTATGGCATATTAAATATATTAGGCTATTGTTATCATATGCAAACATAATTGAATATTGCACACAATATTAGCATCAACATAAATTATTGTTTAATTCAATTTCACATATTTAATTGTTTCTGAGGTCATTTGTATTTTTTACATGTAATATTTTGGTTCAACCTTGATGCATAATAAGCATCATCATCAACAGCGGGAACATATTAGGTGTACGCTGATAAGCTGTAGAAAGAATATATACAATTATACGACTTGTTCATAAAAGAGAGAATTGTTCATAAGAAGGGCCTGAGATCAAAGTCAATATTCAGACCACGTGGGGTCAATGTTTTTAGAGAGGATATCCAGTAAGCCTCCCTTTGTAGTAGTAGGATCTCGATGTTAACTCCTCTCCTTGGTAGAGCAACATGCTCAATGCCTGTGTATTTGAGGGAGGAGTGAGGCTAAACTGTTAATATCCCAGCTCTCTGAGAGTCCATCAGTACATCCACTGCATGTTCAATTATGAAACACAAACACACGTTCCAAATTTAGGGAGAGACTACGGTAACTTTGAATTGGGATCCGTGCTGTTGCTGTACTCAGCTGTTGGAACGGAATGTTCCATGCAGGGAATTACCATGAATGTGTAGCATATGTTATATAACATTAAATAATTTACAGACCAGAGCCAAAAAAGCTATTGGGTCTTTCTTTGTTATTAAAGTTTGGGAAAAGGTCACCTGAACATCTTTAATATCATGCTGGAGGAAATCTGAAAGCTAACCACAATGCCTATCACTCATGCAAATCCAAGGTGGAAATGCATTTTAAGTGGAGTAGAGACAGATAGAACCGAACATCTATGATGATTTAGAGGCAGCAACACGCCCTTATTGTCCTCTCCAAGGACAAAATGTGATCTGAAATAGTATCATTCTGTACAATAAAAAAAATAAACTCAATTTCATTATCATTCCTTTAGATCATACACAATGTACACAGTCTTCAACATATCGGTCCATCAGTTTGTCCAATGCAGGACTGTACACTGTATCATAGATGCAATTCTGTTCTACTCCAGTCTGTGTTATGAACAGTCCTCAACAAATCTTTCCATCTGTTCGGCCAATAATGGTATCCAGATATCAGAGTAAATGTAGCCAGGTACAGTATGATGATGTAACATAATCACTAAGGACACAGAGGGTGTGTGTGTGTGTGTGTGCGCGCCCTGGGGCTTGACTCAAATGAGCAGGAGAGATCTACCAAGGTCTTATGGGAAATCCAATAAAATACCCATATTGATTTGAGGGGTATCCCAGATGGCTGCCTGTAATAGATTCCTCTGTAATCGTATAAAACTGATTAAATTACCTTCCAAACAGATAGCCTGTTCAATGTTTGCTCTAATATAATGTTTTAGCACACATGCACAAAACTATTCCCAAGAAACCGGCCCTACTGCTGTAACTACTATTGTATTACAAATGTACTATTAAATACATTGTGTGTCACTGAGTAAAGCTGATCAAAGAATAAGCAATAATTCAAGACTGTAATTTATTTCAGGTTGACTTGCTGCAGAAACTTTAAAATCGTCAAGGTACTGTAATTGACTGAGGGGAATCAGAAGATGTGGGATCAGCTTGTCAAGTCTGCCCTCTAGTGGTACATAAGCAGGACAGCTCTCATGAAATCAGCTATATCAAGAGGAGGAGGCACAGGCTGAAAAGTCGGGTTGCAAAATAATGGTAGCTTTCCCAAAATTCCTATAGTTGGAGAGTTCTGGATTTCCTGCTTATTCCCAACTGATTCTTGGAATTGTAGAACCAGGATTTCTGGAAAAATTGGGGGTTTTGGGAATGTTTCTGAAAAGAAAACAAAAGTTGAGCTCATGTGTTTTAATTTTTGTGGGGTATACAACGCTATCTGTTACAAGGTGGTGGGGTTTGGAACATCTACAAGAGAATAGGACTCAAAAGCATAATTTATCTTCCTGCAAAATGAATGCGATTGCACCTATTGAATGAGATTGGAGTACTGAAAGAAAATATAATGCAAGATGTCAATTACCACACCCAGACATTTCAGGAGGAGGAGGAGGAGAGGAGGGTTAGTAGTACTTACATTGTAGTGTTTTTCAGTATTTTGAATAATATTATTATCAAGACCATCCATGTCCATAGTAGGTGACTGTTCTTCAGTCTGAAATGGAATGTACATCTAACATGCAATACATCAGAATGCAACTACAATACAAGCATGACATGCAGTTATTTCAGTTATTAGACAGATGATAGCAGTACTCCTACAGCTCTAGGGTTAAAAAACCCTTTCCACAGGCACAGTCAAATCTATAAGACTAATTATTTTTATGGAAAGCCATCATGTTGAGCTCAAGAATAACAGTAGCTATTTTAGTAGAAGATTTAAGTACCAAATTATTCCAATCAAAAACAGAAAAAATATGCTTCCCTTTCCTGCATTTCAACATATAGTAGTAGTAAGTCAGCAGTTTAAAGTCAACTTGATCTGCAGACACACACTCTTAGTGAGTAGCCTATGCATGGTGCCTTGTAGTATTCTCTAGATGGTATTATGGTGCTAAGTTATAATAATAATAATAATAATATATCCCATTTAGCAGACGCTTTTGTCCAAAGCGACTTACAAGTCGGCTGGGGCCACTACTTTTACATATGGGTGGCCCCAGCGGGAATCGAACCCACGACGCTTGGCGTTGCAAGTGCCATGCTCTACCGACTGAGCCACACAGGACAAGTTAGCCAAGCCAATGGGCTACATGTCTCTCTGTTGGAACACAAGCGAACTGTGCCATCTTACCTTTGATTTCCTTCTGTTGAACTTTAAGAATCCGAGCAGGCCTTTCTTCTCGGCCCCACCGACACTTGAGGTGTTGGAACGGAAGTATTCTAACAATGAATGGACAGACAATAGGTTTCAGTTCACTCCGAAATGGAAGGGTTGGCTCACTGAGCTAAAAATATAGGCTTTCATTCATGCAGTTCATGCATTAACCAATGGAATGAAATAAACCACAGCTAGAACTATACTACTATACCACATTACGCAAGTCATGTCAGTTATTAAAAGTTTAACCCATGCATACAACAAAAAGTATTCTTTATAAACACACACTCAAGCCTCTTTCTACAATCAGGCAGTTTCAACAGTAGATGGCACTGCAACTAAACCTTTCCAATATGACAGTGCATCTATTCTTCAACCTCTGAAAATAAATCTAACAAACAGTCATAACACACTGTAAGCCAGAAGGAAAGGGAAATAACATTGACTGTATCTTATATTTGATTTAAGATACGTAAAACAAACAAACAAAACAAGCGAGCTTGTCCTACGAGGAGAAAAGGAACGGCAAAACGGGGTTAATGTGACTGTACAAGTGACTGTTAAAGCTACAGGTGATGTCACTACAGCGTTGTGGATGGGAACAATAAGCAGCATTCAGACAGTAATACCTGAGTAATTTAGAGCAGGTGCAGAAGACATTTTAGGTTGACGAACTGGAAATAATCACAGGATTTCAACATTAAGGGCCAGTAACAATGCAGACCATCCTTAACTATAAAAAGATTCTCACTTTATCAAAACTATGCAGCATTTCCGATGTCATTGGCTATGCAATCCCCCACCCCTCCTAACAGAAAAGAGGGAAACAGTGAAACTACCAACAACACTGACTATGGTGTTTGACAACTGTCTCTAGTTTAACTCGGGCGTCAGTACGTCTCACTAGGCTTGTAGGTAGTGTTCAAATGACTAACCATCTATATTGCCTCTAAGGGCAGAGTCATAGGGGGCAGAGTACACACCCTGGAAGGCATGTGCTTATTGAAGCTCATTTAACCAAATATGTAAACACAAGCTCACTTATTATTTATTCTGCAGCGCCACCCTGATAAAATGAACTGGCCCAGACTGAATTACACTCCATGTAAACATTACAGGCACAGATGTAGCTAGCTGCAGTAAGAAAGTAATGCATGTTACTTTGATTCAAAACAATCTCACATGTGAGTGCTGATTATAGATGCAGTCAGGGTTTAAAAGCGTGACAGAAAACAACGGAGAGAGCTCAAATTAAATATACGATTAAACAGGTTGAGAAGAATAAGAGGAACAGTAACAGTGTGTTAACAGATATAGGTTGGTACAGTTAGCCTGATCCCAGATCTGTTTCTCCTACAATGTCAACTCCTTAACATTACAAACTTGATTTGATCTGGGACCAGGCTAACACTGTAGGTATCATGTGAGGATGTGGAGTAGCCTGGTCCCAGATCTGTTTGTGCTGTCTTGTCAACTCCTATAATCATTGTCGTACCAATGACCATAGGAGTGGGCAAGAAATGTGTCACCATTCTACAGGAAGAGGTAGAGGGAGATGTGGGTATAAGGTGGTTTTTTACCAAGAGTCTGGTCCAGTATGTACAGCTCTCTGATGCCTAGCTCACTCAGACACTTGTCCAGCTCCAGCTCGTGGTTGCTGACATTGTCCTTCAGCAGCAGAACATGGGACGGGTCAAACTCACACTTCTCACAGATGGCTGGGACCAGGCTCCCCAGGGGCACCAGGGGACTCACCCTCACCACCGCCTTCTGGCTCCTGTGGTAGTTCACCACCAGACGCACCGTTTTCTTTACAGGGAAGACAGAGTGACTTTAGTGCCAATGGATGGATACAGTATTAGAGAGCATTAGAGAACCTCCTAGATTCAAATAGTATTCGTTTGACCTTGAGCTTGTCTGCAATCATGCCGATCTTTGCACTTCAGGCAGGCTCAATCAATATCTGGCACTTCAGGCAGGCTCAAAAATATACAATTTGAACCCAGGTCTAAGTTCAGTAATTAAATGGGACTTGAACGTAAAAGGTCTCAGCAGTACACATCCAATGGGAAAGACTAACATGGAAAATATTGAGAGAGAGGGAGAGACAAAAGGTGGGTGTCAGACTCGTGGGATAAACCAGGATTAATTAAAAACTTCACTCCACCTCACTTAAAAGAGGTTATGCTTTACTTTCAGCCTTTCCCTTAGAATGTAGGCATTTGTTGACAGACCTAGGGGAGGGGGGGACTGGGGGTCATTCAAGACTAGCACTTTGAGGTAACTGAGGCTGGGAGCCAGGTTGAGGCCTGACAGAGAGGGCCTGTGTGTGGGCAGCCAATGACTGGTCAGTCCCAGGGTGTTTGGTGTACCAATAGAGAGGGATCAAAACAACAGTGCAAGAAGCACTAAGAGGGTTGAGGTGGTTGTTATGAAGAACACAGCTTGCATCCCAAATGGCACACAATTCTCCAATATAGTGCACTACGTTTAACAAGGTCCCATAGGGATCTGGTAGTGCACTATAAGTAGTGCACTATTATAGGAAGTAGGGTGCCATTTGGGACATACCACAAAGATACTGTTATCACGGAGGCCATGACAGTCACACACCAGTACACCAGTACACAATGTACAGACTTCAAGACTCTCCTTCTGAAAACACCATGTCAACCACTTACCAGTCAAGAGTGTGTAACAATCACAAGCACAACTGTTTTTGTGTGTGGCTCTTTGCTAATACTTACTGAGGCAACTTATAACAAGAATCAAAGCATATTTTTAGGCAACAATTTATCAAATGTTAGTGGAATACATAAAAATCCATACATCGAAATCAATAGATTATTATGTATGCTTACTTAAATTTACACCACTCAGTTTCAAAGGGGGGGGTTATACTGTACATGCTTATTACAAGTCATAAAATGCATTACAAGCACATCATAATGCATTATACCGGTTGGTTTTAAGTAAAGTGTTACCCACAGTTTTGATGACTCAGAGTGAAATAGTGTCAGACTATGGCCATCAGCCAAAGGGAGGTCAAAGGGAGATAGGGGGAGCAGGGCCACCAGGGCCAGTGAGGCCTGAGAGGCCTGAGAGTAGAGTAGAAATAATGCATGGTAACTAAAGGTAAGGCTCTCATGAAAAATTCACATGCTAGGTAGGTAGGTAGGTAGGAGACACTGGAGACAGAGCAAGAAGACACTCAATCAGCCACCGAGAGCCGGTAATAATCCCACTGATTTAGAGACTGGCTCTTTAACACCTGCTGCCTACCTTAGCATGAGCCCTTTCGGGGTTTTGTGGTCTTTCCTGCTGCAACGATTTAGTGTCAAAAGGTAAAGGAGGGCGATCGCAATGGTTACATAGAGATTCATAAATCACCTTTCCCAGGTGTCAAAGGTTAGGTTCAATGAATGCTGAAAACATCTTATTCAATGTATCCCAAAAACAGTCAACGATACCCATCCGTGCACTACAACAACAGCAAAAGGCCCAGACCAGAACAAACTCGTTTCCAATAACTTCATGAAGTGCTACATACATGTGCATTCATGGAAGACTAAACAGAGGAAAACTATGAATCAGGTTACAATAAAACACAGCTAATTGCTTATTCAATCATAATGCAGCTACATATCCTCAGTAACAAACAAACACACACACACACACACCTCTATATCAGGGGCAGGATCAGTAGGTACTCACCTCTGGCACTTTAGGCGGAGGTTTCCGCACCACTTTGTCCTGCAACACTTTCTCCCTGATGCTTATGGCAACAACGTCCAGGGATCCCAGCAGGCTGTTGGGTTTGAAGGCTAGGGACAGGCCCTCGCTGGACAGCAGCTCCAGGGTGTGATATGCTGGGTTCAGGTGGTACCGGCTGCACAGATCCACCAACAGGTCCATGAGCGCTTTGCTGCACAGAGAGAGGCAAAAGCAGCACAGGAAGCCAGGCTGAGTCACAGACAGGAAGCCAGGTGGAGGTAGAGTCATAGGCTCGTCAGAGTAGAGTTGAGCGGAGCGGGACAAAGTAGACCAAGGTAAGTCCCTATTCCCTAGTTAGAGCACTTCTTTGACCAAGGACCACTACTTTTGACAAGACCACTATGGGTTCTGGTCAAAAGTAGTGCACTATATAGGGAATAGGGTGCTGTTTGGGATGTGACTTGACTGACAGATAGGGTTACCTCCTTTAGCTGTAATTACACTGGGTGATGCACAGGCAGGCACTCATGCCGCTCGGCTTACAGCATTAGATAAGCCTGCAAATTTGTACATAAAAGGCTGATTTAATGATCTGAACTTAGTGACGTTTTAGAAAGTTAAATGAATTACAGATAGGAAATCTAGCCTTAGTCAATTGACAATAAATTACCCATCTGATCTACCTATAATATATGTATGCAGGAATGGAAATTAAGCTAGCCTGAGGCTAGTACTTTGCAGATGGGGCTAGTAGAAAATGTGCCAAACTAGCCCATCAGGCAAGTGACATTTTGGATTTCAAATATTAAATGTCACAAATTTGGCTAGAAGAATGTAACCTGGGCTAGTAAAAATTGCAGTCTACTAGCCCGACTGGCCAGTGTCCCAAATCCTTCACTTGAGAATGTAGAATGTCTTAATAAATCCTGATACAATGTTCTGTTTTAGAGCATCATATGAACTGTCATGTAATACAGAACATCAACTGACGAGGTGTCAAAGGGTAACTGTCAATCCAGGACAGAGAGAAACTCAAGGATGCTTTCTATTGCCTGCTGGGAGAAGACAGCTCATATGACCAAAGTGCTAAAGGGCTGCTCTGAACAACCAACGCAAATACCAGGGCAAAGGTTGCTCATCACAAGTCTTACAACTGCATCATAATGCAGTATACATTAGCTGTAGGATGGAGAGTTACGGTTCATTTGAAAATAACAATGTATTCATTTATACTACAACTTTCTTCTTAGAATAACATATCTAGCTAGCAAATGAGGCTTTGACAAGACACTGGAAACACAACACATTGATCTGTATTCCCTAATAATGAAAACAGTGTGACAAGTGTGACAAAACCCTTACACACCATAATGTAGAGGGTGTTGTCTGACTGCTTCCTGCACACATGAACCAGGTGATTACAAGACATTTATGACACCTGGATGAAACTCCCATGGGCTTTATCATGCACTTAGACAGCAAAACTGATTTCCCATAAATCAAATGACGGTTACACACACTTCATTTGGATTGTGCAGATTTTTCATCTGTAAATGCTCTACAGATAGCGTGACCATCTGTTGATAAGCAACTGTATGCTAAGGTTAGGGTTAGGTTAAGAATAAGGGTTAAGTTTAGGGTTAAGATAAGGTTTAAGGTTAGTGCTAGAGATGTGATTTGTGCTCAGTAACATGTGAATCTATACTGAACAAAAATATAAATGCAACATGCAACAATTTAAAATATTTTACTGAGTTACAGTTCATATCAGGAAATGGATGTGGATCAGAAAACCAGTCAGGTCAAGACCCTGGTGAGGATGAGGAGCACGCAGATGAGCTTCCCCGAGGCGCTTTCTTACAGTTTGTGCTGAAATTCTTTGTTTGTGCAAATGAGGGGCTCCCGAGTGGCGCAGCGGTCTAAGGCTCTGCATCTCAGTGATAGAGGAGTCACTACAGACCCTGGTATGATTCCAGGCTGTATCACAACTGGCCGTGATTGGGAGTCTCATAGGGTGGCACACAATTGGCCCAGCGTCGTCCGGGTTAGAGTTTGGCCGGGGTAGGCCTTCATTGTAAATAAGAATTTGTTCTTAACTGACTTTCCTAGTAAAATTGAATAAATGAAACCCACAGTCTCATCAGCTGTCCGGGTGGCTCGTCACAGACCATCCCCGCAGGTGAAGGAGACGGATGTGGAGGTCCTGGACAGGCGTGGTTACATGTGGTCTGAGGTTGTGAGGACGGTTGGACATACTGTCAAATTCTCTAAAACGATATTGGAGGTGGCTTATGGTAGAGAAATAAACATTCTCTGGCAACAGCTCTGGTGGAAATTCCTGCAGTCAGTATGCCAATTGCACTCTCCCTCAAAGCTTGAGACACCTTTGGCATTGTATTGTGTGATAAAACTGCACATTCTGGAGTGACCTTTTATTGTCAGCATCAGCTTCTTCATATGCCACACCTGTCAGGTGGATGGATTATTTTGGCAAAGGAGAAATGTTCAGTAACAGTAATGTAAACAAATTTGTGCATTCAATTTGAAAGTAATAAGCTTTTTGTTCGTATTAGAAATGTTAATTTTATTTCTTCTCATGAAACATGGGACCCACACTTTACATGTTGTGTTTATATTTTTGTTTAGTATAGATAGCTAGTTGAAATGTTACTGATAGTCTAAAGATGGACTATCCAAATGAAGTGTTACCCAAATTACTTGGCAAAGAGCATCACTCAGAGTAAAAGGCAATGGAAAAGACGGCCCCAAGTGAGAGAGATGACGACCACTGTATGAGCCTGATCCCAGATCTGTTTTTTTCTGTCCAGAGCAGTTGGCAAGACTTCAGACAGACCTGGGACCACAGTCCAATATTGGTTCACAAAAAAAAACTCACATGCCACTCATTAACAGCATTAACAGAGGCCCTTGTCTTGTTTTCTGCATGAGGGCTGGAGTCCTGGATGGCCTGGTCTGATTCACTCACTGCTCCAGCAGAAAGAGCGAGAGACCCTCATTAAGGCCAGAGAGGCTCTGGCAGGTCAGCTTCTCACATACTGATTCTGGGCCACTGAGGGAACCTTAAAAAGGCCTCTCTGATCAGATACCAAACAGGGCCATATCCACATACATAACAGAATCTGTGAATTGAGGGTCGAAGGGGTAATGTGTATGTGTGCATATGTGACGTGTGTGTGTGTTGGTGTTTGCCTGTGTTGCCTCTTACCTGCCGTCCACTGTGCTGCTGGTCTGGTAGCCTTGAGGCAGAGTGATATGGAGGTCTACGCTGGTCCTCATCATGTTCTCCTTGGTGTCCATCACCATGCTGCCCATACTGCCCTGCGCTGAGCCTCCCCCATCAGGCACGGCATTACGGAAGATTCTCCTGGGGGCAGGCTGGGGGGCCGGGGGCGGAGGAGGGGCTCTGGACTTCATCCTCTTCCTGGGGGACAGACAGAGGTTAAACACTTCTTATGGCTGGGGGCAGTATTAAGTAGCTTGGATGAATAAGGTGCCCAGAATAAACTGCCTGCTACTCAGGCCCAGTTGCTATTACACTGCTCAAAAGAATAAGGGAACACTAAAATAACACATCCTAGAGCTGAATGAATGAAATATTCTTATTAAATATTTTTTTTCTTTACATAGTTGAATGTGCTGACAACAAAATCACACAAAAATGATCAATGGAAATCAAATTTATCAACCCATGGAGGTCTGGATTTGGAGTCACACTCAAAATTAAAGTGAAAAACCACACTACAGGCTGATCCAACTTTTATGTAATGTCCTTAAAACAAGTCAAAATGAGGCTCAGTAGTGTGTGTGGCCTCCATGTGCCTGTATGACCTCCCTACAATGCCTGGGCATGCTCCTTATGAGGTGGTGGATGGTCTCCTGAGGGATCTCCTCCCAGACCTGGACTAAAGCATCCGCCAACTCCTGGACAGTCTGTGGTGCAACGTGGCGTTGGTGGATGGAGCGAGACATGATGTCCCAGATGTGCTCAATTGAGGAACGGGTGGGCCAGTCCATAGCATCAATGCCTTCCTCTTGCAGGAGCTGCTGACACACTCCAGCCACATGAGGTCTAGCATTGTCTTGCACTAGGAGGAACACAGGGCCAACCGCACAAGCATATGGTCTCACAAGGGGTCTGAGGATCTCATCCCGGTACCTAATGGCAGTCAGGCTACCTCTGGCAAGCACATGGAGGGCTGTGCGGCCCCTCAAAGAAATACCACCCCACACCATGACTGACCCACCGCCAAACCGGTCATGCTGGAGGATGTTGCAAGCAGCAGAACGTTCTCCACGGTGTCTCCAGACTCTGTCACGTCTGTCACAATCTTGGTGTTCTCTGGCAAATGCCAAACTGTAAGCACAACCCCCACTTGTGGACGTCAGGCTCTCATACCACCCACATGGAGTCTGTTTCTGACCATTTGAGCAGACACATGCACATTTGTGGCCTGCTGGAGGTCATTTTGCAGGGCTCTAGCAGTGCTCCTCCTGCTCCTCCTTGCTCAAAGGCGGTGGTAGCAGTCCTGCTGCTGGGTTGTTGACTTCCTACGGCCCCTTCCACGTGTCCTGATGTACTGGCCTGTCTCCTAGTAGTGCCTCCATGCTCTGGACACTACGCTGACAGACACAGCAAACCTTCTTGCCACAGCTTGCATTGATGTGCCATCCTGGATGAGCTGCACAACCTGAGCAACTCAGAGTGAAAGCACCGCCAGCATTCTAAAGTGAATAAAACATCAGGACGCATAGGAACTGAGAAGTGATCTGTGGTCACCACCTGCAGAACCACTCCTTTATTGGGGGTGTCTTGCTAATTGCCTAGAATTTCCACCTGTTGTCTATTCCATTTCCACAACAGCATGTGAAATTTATTGTCAATCACTGTTGCTTCCTCAGTGGACAGTTTGATTTCACAGAAGTGTGATTGACTTAGAGTTACATTGTGTTGTTTAAGTGTTCCCTTTATTTTTTTGAGCAGTGTATATGCATATTATTAGTAGATTTGGATAGAAAACGCTCTGAAGTTTCTAAAAACTGTTTGAATGATGTCTGTGAGTATAACAGAACTCATATGGCAGGCAAAAACCTGAGAAAAAAATCCAACCAGGAAGTGGGAAATCTGGTTTGTAGTTTTTCAAGTCATTGCCTATCGAATATACATTGTCTATGGGGTCATATTGCACTTCCTAAGGCTTCCACTAGATGTCAACAGTCTTTAGAACCTTGTTTGATGCTTCTACTGTGAAGGAGGGGGGAATAAGAGCTGAGTGAGTCAGAGGTCTGCCTGAGTGACATGGGCTGATCACGCATGCTCATGTGAGAGTTAGCTTTGTCCCATTGCATTTCTACAGACAAAGGAATTCTCCGGTTGAAACATTGAAGATTTATGACAAAAACATCCTAAAGATTAATTCTATACTTCGTTTGACATGATTCTACGAACTGCAATATGACTTTTCATCTGAACTTTCGCCTGGACTTGCCCGCGCTCCGTGTTTGGATTGTGTACTAAACGCGCAAACAAAAAGGAGGTATTTGGACATAGATTATGGACTTTATCGAACAAAGCAACCATTTATTGTGGAACTGGGATTCCTGGGAGTGCATTCTGATGAAGATCATCAAAAGGTAAGTGAATATTTATAATGCTATTTCTGACTTCTGTTGACTCCACAACATGGCGGATATCTGTATGGCTTGTTTTGTCGTCTGAGCGCTGTACTCAGATTATTGCATGGTGTGCTTTTTCGGTAAAGCTTTTTGAAATCTGACACAGCGGTTGCATTAAGGAGAACTTTATCTAAAGTTACATGCATAACACTTGTATCTTTTATCAATGTTTATTATGAGTATTTCTGTAAATTTATGTGGCTCTCTGCAAAATCACAGGATGTTTTGGAAGCAAAACATTACTGAACGTAAAGCACCAATGTAAACTGAGATTTTTCAATAAAAATGTTAACTTTATCGAACAAAATATACATGTATTGTGAAGATCACAATACAATACATGAAGATCATCAAAGGTTAGTGATTCATTTTATCTCTAATTCTGCTTTTTGTGACTCCTCTCTTTGGCTGCAAAAATGGCTGTGTTTTTCTGTGACGAGGTGCAGACCTAACATAATCATTTGGTGTGCTTTTGTCGTAAAGCCTCTTTGAAATCAGACACTGTGGTGGGATTGACAACAAGTTTATCTTTAAAATGGTGTAAAATACTTGTATGTTTGAGGAATTTTAATGATGAGATTTGTTGTTTTGAATTTGGTGCCCTGCACTTTCACTGCCTGTTGTCATATCAATCCCGTTAACGGGATCTAAGCCATAAGAAGTTTTTAAGGCATAAGGTTAGGGGTATGGCTAAGTTTTGGGTTAAGATTAGTTTTACAATCAGATATTTTAGAGCAAAATTTTCATTTGCAGATTGGCCTGATTGTGGCAACCTAGAGAAATTAATGTTGTTTTCTCCCATAAAAGGCAGTCCGGTCGTCATGGTGAAAGCGAAATAGAACAGACAAGATTTCGCACCACTTTGCCGTTTTGCGCTGGGATAGGTGACAACAGACATAATAGAGGCAACTTGAATGGCAAGTTGTCTTTCAGAGAGATTACTTAAAAGCAAGTCTGTCTCCAGATATGTAAAGGTTGTTTATTGGTTGTCAGGGTCACAATGGTCCGTGTTGATGTGATGTTCCATTCACATCTGACACCAAGGAATTTCCTTATCATGATTTGTTCATTATTATAAAAACTTAATGCAGTTATCTTGTTTTATAAATACTTTTTTTTTTAAAGAGGTGCTCCACAAGCCTTTGGGTTTTTAACCCCTCCGGCACATGCTCTTTTCATTTGCCTTTTAAACTTTTATCATATTGTTTTGTAGTTTCTTGTGTGCAAATAAATAGAACAATTATTTTATATAGTACAGATATGTAACCATCTAAACACACAAGGATAAAGATAACAGGCATGCATTGCAATTCATCCAAACTCATGTCTGTCGCATTACACTGTTTTTCTATTGTCTGTCATTTTACTGTATAATGCTTCATGCTTCAATATATCAATCACAGGAGGCATAAAAAACATTTTCAACGTTTTTTTGCGCGCAGGCGGCACCGCTACACTGCACTGATGGCAGGACTTTGAGAGAAGATGATGGAAATCATTAGTGGTCCTAACTTTCACTATACCTGACTATGTACAGTATTTGACACGTGTCAGAGGAACAAATTGTAGCTTTGTCTCAGCACACACCATTATCTTGACTATAATATACAGTTTACAATGATTCATGCTTTTCCCCTTATAGGTATGTTGAATAGCTACACACTTTCTCCCTACTGAGCAAACAACAGTATGAGATAAATCTGCACCACTCACGTCAAGTCAGTCCTTGGGCTTTTGATTAAGCGTTCTGTATATCAGTCCGTGTTTATAAATCCTTCCCAAGGACTACAGGGAAAAGGTATCTTCTAGGAGCCTTTGAAGACACCTTGATCTTTGAAGGTGGAGAGTAGGCATGCATGTGAACATTCAACAAACCACTGTGCTTGGACTCTAACCTCACCTAAATTAATTATTAATAACTAAGTCCGGCATCCATACACCGCCACAGAGCAATTGAACCATTGAAATACAATTGTTCCAAACACTACAGAGAGGGCGATTAAATGAAAAGAACTTCATGATCAAAACCAGTGTAGTGTGGTATACCAATATGAATGGGTCAGGTAGACACTGCACCTGTGTGTTTGAAATTGGGGCAACAACTTGCACATCTCCGCTCAAGACAGATCTTAGTGTGCCCTTGTCTCCAGCCCAGGACCCATTGAGTCAGCCAACACACACACACACACACACACACACACACACAAATAACCTTTTCGGGCAAAGACAGAGTCTCCCAAAGAGAGAAGGAAACTCCGTTACTGAGCTGGGCGGTAAGTGCAGCTTCCTCAGTGATAATCAGTGACTGGGTTACAAATGGACCTTTCACAGAACCACTCAGTCCGCTCTCTCCACTTCATTGGCCAGTTATGAAAGGAATCAACCCAAGATATTTTTTTAACTGAACACAAAATCCAATGGAAACACATACAAGATTTTGTTGAACGACTGTGAGAAGGTCACTTCTAGTGACTTTTTAAAAGGACATTGTAATCCAAAATGCATGAAAATCGAATTATGTTCTCTTCCTTTGAAACTCATCTGTAAATCGAGGACAGTTTCATTTTATCTCTTGAGCTCAGTGATATCACCAGCCAATTCTATATTAACCCCCAAAATAATGTAGCATGCGTAATGTTACTGTATCTTAGCTAACAATTATAATAGGGTTGGCTATACTTTCAGGATTACAAGCTAGCTAGCTAGTTAGCTTGGAGATTTATTGGATGATCTGATGAGAATCTGAAGACGGTCTATAACTTCTAACTTTCCACAAGGCACAAATGTCAATTCAGTGTCTATTCCATGTTGGTTCAACTTAATTTCATATCTGTAAGGTCCCTCAATCGAGTAATGAATTTCAAGCACAGACACAAATCACAAAGACAAGGTAGGTTTTTCAATGCCTAGCAAAGAAGGACACAGTTTGGTAGAGGTGTAAAACATTTTTTTTGAATGGAACATCCCTTTGAGCAAAAAAATGAACTTTTTGTCCTGAATACAAAGCGTAATGCTTGGGCCAAATCCAACACGTCACTGAGTACCACTCTTCATATTTTCAAGCATGGTGGTGGCTGCATCATGTTATGGGTATGCTTGTCATTGGCAAGGAGTAGCCCAAATCTACACTGGAGTTGCATACCACGACAACATTATATGTAACCGAATGACCCCGGTTACAGTTTTGACTTAAATCAGCTTGGAAATCTATAGCAAGACTTGAAATCTTCAACAGGCAATTTGAATAATGTTTTAAAGAATAATGTTTTAAAGAATAATGGGCAAATATTGTACAGTCCAGATGTGCAAAGCTCTTAGAGACAACCAAAAAGACATACAGCTGTAATTATTGTAGGATTACATTGCAGTAGGGATTGTCAGAGATAGTGCAACTATGATATGGTCAACAACATCCCCCAACAGTACAGCACAGGGGACTACAGTAGGGAGTAGCCAGTGACTAACAAACCAGCTAGGTGTTGAGAGGAGTGGCCTACTACTGCTATAAACCTAACCTAGCTGTTTAGACCCAGTGGGAGTGTGTAAGCATCACAACAAGCCCCACAGCACAGGAACTGCAGTAGCTGTAGGGTATCTAGCTTACCAGTGAATAGATACTACTTCTATAACCTGGCAATTTGTTACCCTGGTGTTGAGTTAGACTGATTACGAGATTAGTCTCTGTGTGCATGGGACTGTTCACATTCCAAGGCCCAAATAAGGCTCTGCTCCCCTATAGGCAACTATCCAGATAGAATAAGTCAACCCCTCTGTGCTCTTTCTGCCACAGGCTCAAGTTCATATCAATAATGCTCTCTGTTGTATTGGACAACAATAAAGGAAGCAGTGAGTCAGTGGGAGATACAACTCACTCTGCAAGGAAAGACTGATAAGAGCTTGTACTGTATGAGGTTCATAAGTTATCCTGACAAAATAATTCTGGAAATATAAATATTCCTTCCTTCCCTGGGTCTTATTAAAATAGTGGAATATGTTAGTAGAGTTTGGGACTGTAGTGTATTAGAAGCAGGAGACCGTTTAGACCTGATGAAGAGAGACGCGCACAATGACGACCTGTCATTTTAGAAGTTGAAGGTAGGGGAAACACAAGCTGCATCCCAAATGGCACCCTAATCTTTACATGGTGCATCACTTTTGAGCAGAGCTCTATAGGCCCTGGACAATCTAAAGTAGTGCACTATAAAGTGAATAGGGTGCCATTTGGAACACCTGTCATGGCCCGTTCTATGCAACACAATGGGATTAGCTCCAAACAATGGGTGCACTATTCTCTAAAAAGTAGGAATTGTGAATTTAGGCATACTATGGAGTAATAAAACAAAAGTGACCCATTTCACTCCAACAGACATTTCTTTTACTGACCATAATTAGCATATGAAATACCTGCATATTATTAGTAACTACATACTATACTACATATGAACTAGGATGTGTGTAAGATAAAGGAAAATCTTAATAATCTATTTCCTGACATTAGTGCTTTTCTTAGCTTACAATAATATAAAAGTTCTGATCAAAATATATACATTGAACATTTGATTTAAAAATGTATTAATAATAATATGAAGGGACAGAGGAGAATAAACAAGTAAATATCAGGAAATAAATTACTTCTTTGGGTAATTATGTAGTTCACCTCATTGTGCTTATTGTCTGCTAAAGCAGCTTGATCTGGTTTTAGAAATCTTTGGCCATCTCATTTGGGATCTTTTAATTCCACAACAGACTAGCTATTGATTAAGGACTGAGGGGAAAAAAACTGCCTTCATTTGGAAGGTGTCCAAGTTCTGAGAGAAAGAGAGACTGTCAGCACACATCAATGAGAGACTGGATTGCTACTAGCGTTCCCATAGACTTCCAGTAATTGAGACGACTGTCTACATGTATTTAAAAACTAGGCAGAATCGCGGCAGAAATATATATAAAGTCTCCTGAGTGGCACAGCGGTCTAAGGCACTGCATCACAGTGCTTGAGGAGTCACTACAGACCTGGGTTCGATCCCAGGCTGTGTCGCAGCTGGCTGCGACCGGGAGACCGATGAGGCGGGGCACAACTGGCCCAGCATCGTCCGGGTTAGAGGAGGGTTATATATATATATATATTATGTATACCGTTTGTTTGTTTGTATATATATATATATATATATATATATATATATATATATATATATATATATATATATATATACACATATATACATACAAACAAAGGGTTTTTGTTTATTTGTACTATTTTCAACATTGTAGAATAATAGTGAAGCCATCAAAACCAAGTGAAGCTGGTTGAGATAATGCCAAGAGTGTGCAAAGCTTCCATCAAGGCAAAGGGTGGCTACTTTGAAGAATCTCAAATGTATTTTAATTTGTTTAACACTTTTTTTGGTTACTACATCATTCCATATGTGTTATTCATAATTTTGATGTCTTCACTGTAATTCTACAATGTAGAAAATAGTAGAGATAAAGAAAACCCTGAAATGAGTAGGTGTCCAAACGTTTGACTGGTACTGTATATTAAATGACATTGCAACAATTTAGAGTCACCTCTGCTAAAATAATATAGGGAAAACACTACCTTAAGAAGCTCTTTAACCCTTCCACACGTTAGAACCAATGCTATTCTTGTCGGTTGTCACTTGAGTTTCCCCCTAATTGAGCAGAGGACAGACAGTGAATACCCTCAGCCACTCCACAGAGCAACAATGGCAGCATGCTCTCTGGGAGCCATGGTGTTCTCATAGCAACCTATATTTACACCACTAGGAGAGAGAGACTTGCTCTCTATTTGGTGGCAGCTGGGTATTTATGACATATGCTGCAAAAAGTGAATGACCCACATGCATCTAGGGGACATTTGAGCTCCACAAAGGCATTTGTTTGCAGTTGCTAAGAGCATGCAGCTTCCTAATTCAGCATATGCCCCCACTCTCAAATTACAAACTTCGAAGGGTAGACTAAAGCCCACCCTATTTTATTGCTGAGATGGCAAGGACTTCATTGGCTTTCTGATGATAACAACCTGGCCAGTGAATTCTCTGAAGTGTCCATTTAAAACTCTTATTTGGCGCTACAACAATAGAATACATAGTTCTCTGAGAACAGTAACACGGAAAACACCAACAGGTAGCCTAAAGTCAAATCTGTATAATATGTACCAAGAAGTAGATGATGGTTGTATTGGTTTTAAAATGAAAACATAAGCCAATTAATATTTTCATATAAACTCTCACTGTCAACTGTGTTTATTTTCAGCAAACTTAACATGTGTAAATATTTGTATGAACATAAGGTTCAACAAATGAGACATAAACTGAACAAGTTCCACAGAAATGTAATAATGTGTCCCTGAACAAAGTCAGTATCTGGTTTTGCCACCAGCTGCATTAAGTACTGCAGCGCATCTCATCCTCATGGACTGCACCATATTTGCCAGTTCTTGCTGTGAGATGCATCCCCACTCTCCCACCAAGGCACCTGCAAGTTCCTGGACATTTCTGGGGGGGAAAGGCCCTAGCCCTCACTCTCTGATCCAAAAGGTCCCAGACGTGCTCAATGGGATTGAGATCGGGGCTCTTCGCTGGCCATGGCAGAACACTGATATTCCTGTCTTGCAGGAAATCACGTACAGAATGAGCAGTATGGCTAGTGGCATTGTCATGGAGGGTCATGTCAGGATGAGCCTGCAGGAAGGGTACCACATGAGGGAGAAGGATGTCTTCCCTGTAACGCACAGCGTTGAGATTGCCTGCAATGACAACAAGCTCAGTCCGATGATGCTGTGATACACTGCCCCAGACCATGACGGACCCTCCACCTCCAAATCGATCCCGCTCCAGAGTAAAGGCCTCGGTATAACGCTCATTCCATCGACGATAAAAGTGAATCCGACAATCACCCCGGTGAGACAAAACCGTGACTCGTCAGTGAGGAGCACTTTTTGCCAGTCCTGTCTGGTCCAGCGACGGTGGGTTTGTGCCCATAGGCGACGTTGTTGCCGGTGATGTCTGGTGAGGACCTGCCTTACTACAACAGGCCTAAAAGCCCTCAGTCCAGCCTCTCTCAGCCTATTGCGGACAGTCGGAGCACTGATGGAGGGATGTGCGTTCCTGGTCTAACTCGGGCAGATGGAGGGATGTGCGTTCCTGGTCTAACTCGGGCAGTTGTAGTGCCGTCTTAGGCGTCTCACAGTATGGACATTGCAATTTACTGGCCACATCTGCAGTCCTCATGCCTCCTTGCAGCATGCCTAAGGCATGTTCACACAGATGAGCAGGGACCATGGGCATCTTTCTTTTGGTGTTTTTCAGAGCCAGTAGAAAGGCCTCTTTAGTGTCCTAAGTTTTAATAACTGTGACCTTAATTGCCTACCATCTGTAAGCTGTTAGTGTCTTAACAACCGTTCCACAGGTGCGTGTTCATTAATTATTTATAGTTCATTGAGCATGGGAAAGTGTTTAAACCCTTTACAATGAAGATCTGTGAAGTTATTTGGATTTTTACAAATTATCTTTGAGAGACAGGGTCCTGAAATAGGGACATTTCTTTTCTTGCTGAGTTTATTTGCCTTGCGGTTTTCATTATGTTTAGGTCATGGTTCGTGGTGTCTCCAAAGTTTTTTGGGGTGTATTATTTTTGTTGCGTATAGATTTAAAACGTGTCTCCTTTAGGACAATGATAGCTGGTGAGTCACCATGGAGGGTAATGTGGGTGTGTCGGTTGTAGAATATATAGAGGGTGTAACAGGGTATATTCCGTTGCAGTCCAGAGTACTCCAACATCAGACACTTCTTGCCCCGCCCCCCCCACAGCCTCTTCCCAAATGCCATGCTCTATCATTACACACCCACACACCATGCTCAGAATACTCCGGCTCTGCTAGCCTTGGACTGTTCCAAAGCTGCTGGTTCTGGGAGGGACAGGACTATACTGACTGTAACCACATCTCTGGGGGAACAAGTGAACTCAGCTCCTCTTGCTCTAACACAGGTGCCTTCTGGGATCAATTACTCATTGGCAGTAAGAGAGAGATACATGAATAAGAGAAGAGCATCTCTGGGCTGCCGTTCTCTCTGACATCCACCTAAGGGAGAGGCACCACTTGTCGTACTGTAACAAAACCAGACACCACCCCTCTTCCCTTCACAGCAGTCAGAGACATGTAAGCTAGGTGCCTAGGCCTGGTCATCTGCTCCTGACTGGTTGGTGATCAGGGCTGCCTGGTCTATGTATGACTGGTTGGTGATCAGGGCTGCCTGGTCTATGTATGACTGGTTGGTGATCAGGGCTGCCTGGTCTATGTATGACTGGTGGTGAGACATCGCATAAGTAATTACAGCCACGGGAAAAAACAGCCAACATATTCACTTCAACTAAACACTCTTAGAAAACAGGGTTCTTTGGCTGTTTTTTGGTTCCAGGTAGGATCCTTTGGGTTCCATGTAGAACCCTCCGTGGGTAGGGTTTTACATGGAACCCAAAAGGGTTCAAACCCGGAACCCAAAAGGGTTCTTCAAAGGGTTCTCCTATGGGGACAGCCGAGGAGCCCTTTTAGGTGCTATATAACACCGTTTGTGTGTATGCTTGCCGCCTACCTAGCGAACAAATAATGACAAAGCATCTTCACTTCAAAGTACCTCAGGAATGTCTTAATGCAACTATTAAATAGAGCAAACACCACAGAGCACCAGCAGTGTTCTGAAGTCATTTCAGAAGTAGGCTATTGACACAACAAATACATACAACTATAGTTTACTGATAAGACACATGGCTGAGTGGACCAAACAAAGCCTCTGAAGCCAGATGGTGCAGTGCTGAGTTAATCGGGTCATTTCTTTAGCATCCCATATTACTGCAGATACATCTGTGTCCCAAAGGGCACCCCATTTCTATATAGTGCACAACTTTTGACCAGGATCCATAGGGCTTTGATCAAAAGTAGGACACTATGTAGAGAATAGGTTGCCATTTGGGAAGCAGACTAAGTCTCTGCTCTAATCCACTGACCGCTTCAGACCATGGTCTTAGACTAACAACTCTCACTTAGCAATGACCCATGTCATGAGAAGACCTGTCCCCTTTAATAGAGACCGTTCCACGTGTATCTGGACAGGATTCAGTCTCTCTCAATCCCAGACAGAACCTAATCTTCGAGGATTGCACATGCCAGTGCAAACAAGAGAAGCCTATACTGTATAGCCTACCCTATACACCAGATATGCATCCCTACAGTGTATAGTGGACTACTTTTGAGCAGAGCCCTATGGGGCATGGTCAAAAGTAGTGCACTATATAGGGAATAGTGTGCCATTTGAGATACAGTATAATCCTGGTCTGCATAACCTGGCCCTCTAGACCAGCTGCTGTGTGTGTGAAACCATCCCTGGTGGAGGGTAATATCCCACAAGACAGGGAGTAGAGCACTGAGCAGCGGGGACTGGGGGGGGGGGAACAGAACAGCAGGAAATAACAATTAGTTTGTTCCATACTCCCTAAGCAGCTCCCTCAATTAACAAAGCTCTGCTGCAGGGAAGGACTCAGAGAAACAATATTATACCACTCCTCTTTTAGCCATAGACACTTCCAGTAACAGAATGAGACTAACATATGATTATGGTATTAGTTAAATAAGGGGAGGCTACTGCAGTAAAGGTGTGAAAAGGGAAATAGCTGTAAACAGTGGCAAACTAGTGTCCGTACGAGCATCACCGTATGATAACATAAAGCATCACTAGAACCAACAGCTGCTCTTCCTCTTACTCAGACTCTGCCACAGTGTGATGGTGCAGGTGAAATAACAATCACAACCATCCAAACCAGCCAATATAGGAACATGGCCATTAATGAACTCAATATTACTACCACACCTAACCTAATATTTGGGGGCTTGTCTCAACTGTATTGTAGAGTCGTGGCCAAAAGTTGAGAATGACACAAATTCTGCTGCCTCAGTTTGTATGATGGCAAATTGCATATACTCCAGAATGTAATGAAGAATGATCAGATGAATTGCAATTAATTGCAAAGTCCCTCTTTGCCATGCAAATGAACTGAATCCCCAAAATACGTTTCCACTGCATTTCAGCCCTGCCACAAAAGGACCAGCTGACATCATGTCAGTGATTCTCTCATTAACATAGGTATTGAGTATTGAAGAGGACAAGGCTGGAGATCACACGGTTATGCTGATTGAGTTCGAATAACAGACTGGAAGCTTCAAAGGGAGGGTGGTGCTTGGAATCATTATTCTTCCTCTGTCAACCATGGTTACCTGCAAGGAAACGTGTGCCGTCATCATTGCTATGCACAAAAAAGGCTTCACAGGCAAGGATATTGCTGCCAGTAAGATTGCACCTAAATCAACCACTTATCGGATCATCAAGAACTTCAAGGAGAGCGGTTCAATTGTTGTGGAGGCTTCAGGGAGGCCAAGAATTTCCAGCAAGTGCCAGGACCGTCTCCTAAAGTTTATTCAGCTGCGGGATCGGGGCACCACCAGTACAGACCTTGCTCAGGAATGGCAGCAGGCAGGTGTGAGTGCATCTGCACACACAGTGAGGCGAAGACTTGGAGGATGGCCTGGTGTCAAGAAGGGCAGCAAAGAAGCCACTTCTCTCCAGGGAAAAAACACCAGGGACAGACTGATATTCTGCAAAAAGTACAGGGATTGGACTGCTGAGGACTGGGGTAAAGTCATTTTCTCTGATGAATCCCCTTTCCGATTGTTTGGGGCATTCGGAAAAAAGCCTGTCCGGAGAAGACAAGCGCTACAATCAGTCCTGTGTCATGCCAACAGTAAAGCATCTGGTGACCATTCATGTGTGGGGTTGCTTCTCAGCCAAGGGAGGGGGCTCACTCACAATTTTGCCTAAGAACACAGCCATGAATAAAGAACGAGTACAACTTCTCCCAACCATCCAGGAACAGTTTGGTGATGAACAATGCCTTTTCCAGCATGATGGAGCACGTTGCCATAAGGCAAAAGTGATAACTAAGTGGCTCAGGGAACAAAACATTGATATTTTAGGCCCATGGCCAGGAAACTCCCCAGACCTTAATCTCAATGAGAACTTGTGGTCAATCCTCAAGAGGCGGGTGAACAAACAAAAACCCACAAACTCCAAGCATTGATTATGCAAGAATGCCATCAGTCAGGATGTGGCCCGGAAGTTAATTGACAGCATGCCAGGGCAGATTGCAGAGGTCTTGAAAAAGAAGGGTCAACACTGCAAATATTGACTCTATGCATCAACTTCATGTAATTGTAAATAAAAGCCTTTAACACATATGAAATGCGTGTAATTATACTTCACTATTCCATAGTAACATCTGACAAAAATATCTAAAGACACTGAAGCAGCAAACTTTGTGGAAATGAATGCGTCATTCTAAAAACTTTTGACCACGACACAGATCAGTCTTCACCACAAACCCACCTACCACACAATCCTCAGACTACACAGTCTGACAGTGGCCTAAAATAGGTCCTGTAGCTTAGTGCTCAACTTGTGTTGAAACGGCCCCTAATGTCCACCATTCACTAGAGCACACTGCAACTAGTCAGCAGACTGCTGAAGAGTAATGACTCACTTAAAAATGGTTGCCCTCTTGACTACAATAACCTACATAACATTTAAAAGCAATCAATTCCCTAAATTGGTATACGTGTGTGTGTACATGATTATGATGTAACCTACCAATAAGTTGAAACATATTCTCTTCAAAACTGCGTAAACAAGTCTTTACTGCGTAAACAATAGTAAAACTAGATCGGTCAGGTCCCAACACAGCATGTGCACTGAAGAGTCCATGGAAGTAATTCATCTGCTGTGTGTGGTGGCAGTCAGAACTATTTATAAAGACTAGTGCCAGGCAGTCAGAGAACTATGTATGAAGAGTGCCAGGCAGTCAGGTCATTTTAAACCCGATGGCCAGTAAAACAGGAATAGTTATTTTCCGCCAACAATACATCACTTCTCTGTCATCTTGCAAAAAGCTTAAAATGATATTCTCTTGAAAAACAAATAGAAATGCCTGTCCTCAATCCATCTCAATAGAAACGTCAAGGTTATAGTTTCAGGGATACACCTAAAGTATAAATGAGCCAGTATGCTACAGCAGGAAAATAAGGGAAAATCAAGTCTGACATTTCAAAGAGGAAATTACAAACTTGAAGACTTTTAAAACCTCAAGGAAACAAAAATGTTTTAAATGTCCCCCTGCAACAGGGTGATCAAATTAAGATCCTACATCTGTACACACAAATGTTTGTAAGGGAAATGAGGGTGGGGCAGGGGACTGCTTAGTGAGCAAAATGTTAATGGACCATAAGCTTTAAGACTTGAACCTGACCAAAAATACAACCCACTGCACTGGGTGTGTCTCTGAAGCTGGTCTGGTCTGGGGAGACAAGCAGGAGTGTAGCTGGTGCTTAGGGACAACACTCTCTACTGCTAATGGGGAGTGTATTTTAGGTAACATTACCAGGGAACAGACATAGAAGCATGGACAACATAGTGATAAGACAATAAATGGTTGACAGTTAAAGGGTGAAATCAAAGTGAAGATGCACAGTGGCTTATTATTTTAGATGATCTTTGGTCCATATAATCGACTGTAAACTCAAAACAGGCACTGCGAGTCGTCACTCTGTCACAACAAAAAGCCACTAAAGCATTTGAGCAAAAGGACATGTTAAAATAGACTGTAATATACTTCATACGGTAAAATATGAACATCTATTTCAAATTTCAAATGTTTACTAGCAATAATAGATAGTTAATTGGGTATTACAGCTGCATGCAACTGAGGAATTCTGCATTTTCCAGGCTATATTGCACCAAACTATTTTGTGAGGCAGGCAAATGAAACTGGGAGCCCTAAACTAAATCCCACGTCAATCTGGAAACAATTTGGGCTGAGACCCATTACTACACGCTTATAGATGGTCCCTTAGCTCAGACAACAACACCAGGCCCAGGCATTTACAGTAGTAAACACACACACACACACACACTGCTAATTAAGACTGTTGGCCTAGGTCTATACACTTTAGCCTTTTAGACCTGGGACTGGAACTGCTCATAGCCCCTAAAACACACACACACAATACTCAAATTCACACAAAAGAGAAAAAAATAAACTTAACCCAACTCCAGAGCAGTTATACTGTAACTGTATGTCACAATATACAGTGAGTATCCACATAGTTGAAACTCACCGAAATAGTAAGCGGGACTATTTTGCAATTGTGTCATCTTCAACATGACAATATGCAAAATAAGTATACATAAAATTAAACACATACTGTTGTGATCAGGGTTGAACTCCTGATAACGTCCTATAGCACAGTAAGGCAGAGCAGGGCTAGGAAGAGCAAGGCTCTCTGGGCTAGCTAAGCTAAAAAGGCTGGCATCTCAGGATGTCTGAAAGTTGGCAAATGGCACTCTAATCCCTATGTAGTGTACCAGGGTCCATACACAGCTTCAGACATGAATTACAGACTGCCAGTTATCTGCCTGTCTGGCCTTTACAGGGCTTCATTTGGTAAAGTCCTTCATCACTTTGAAACCACATCGTGCTTTAGTAGCCTCCACTAAAATTGCCTGCTCAGATTTCAAAATCTAGTCACCCAGGTACCAAAAATGAGCATTTCATCTCCTCAGAAGTGGACTGTGTCCCAAATGGCACCCTAGTCCCTTGACAGGGACCATAGGTCAAAATAGGGCTGGGTGATAAATCAATAACAATAATTATTGGAGGTAATTACTTCCCTCAATAATGATATAAAACATTTAGATTCATTTTCGATAATGTCAATATAGAATAATTAGGTACAGCAGTCCATTTCACCTCTTTGACGCAGCAGGAATGTGCAGAGAAGTGACCATATGCACGCGGAGTGGTATATGCCCACAAAAAACCCCACATAGCATCTCGAGTGATGGAGTAGCCACAATTAACCACGAAAAATTAGTGATATAGGTGAAAACAGTGTCCGTGATAGCCATAGAGAAGGAGCAGCAGTACGCAAGTACTGAAAAATAGTACGCAAGTATAAACACCATGGGACCACGCAGCCGTCATACCGCTCAGGAAGGAGATGTGTTCTGTCTCCTAGAGATGAACTTACTTTGGTGCGAAAAGTTCAAATCATTCCCAGAACAGCAGCAAAGGACCTTGTGAAGATTCTGGAGGAAACAGGTACAAATAGGTACAAATATCTATATCCACAGTAAAACAAGTCCTATATTGACATAACCTGAATGGCAGCTCAGCAAGGAAGAAGCCACTGCTCCAAAACCGCCATAAAAAAAGCCAGACAAAGATCGTACTTTTTGAAGAAATGTCCTCTGGTCTGATGAAACAAAAATGACCATAATGGCCATAAAGACCATTGTTATGTTTGGAGGAAAAAAGGGGGAGGCTTCCAAGCCAAAGAACACAGGGAAGCATGGGGAAAGGCAGCATCATGTTGTGGGGGTGCTTTGCTGCACTTCACAAAATAGATGGCATCATGAGGAAAGAAAATGTAGATATATTGAAGCAACATCTCAAGACATCAGTCAGGAAGTTAAAGCTTGGTCGCAAATGGGTCTTCCTAATGGACAATAACCCCAAGCATACTTCCAAAGTTGTGGCAAAATGGTTTAAGGACACCAAAGTCATGGTACTGGATTGGCCATCACAAAGCCCTGACCTCAAACCTATGGAACATTTGTGAGCAGAACTGAAAAAGTGTGTGCGAGCAAGGAGACTTACAAACCTGACTCTGTCAGGAGGAATGGTCCAAAATTCACCCAACGTATTGTGGGAAGCTTGTGGAAGCCTACCCAAAACGTTTGACCCAATTTAAAGGCAATGCTACCAAATACTAATTGAGTGTATGTAAACTTCTGACCCACTGGGAATGTGATGAAAGAAATAAAAGCTGAAATAAATCATTCTCTCTACTATTATTCTGACATTTCACATTCTTAAAATAAAGTGGTGATCCTAACTGACCTAAGACAGGGAATTTTTACTAAGATTAAATGTCAGGAATTGTGAAAACTGAGTATAAATGTATTTGGCTCAGGTGTATGTAAACTTCCAACTTCAACTGTACCTGCTCCCTGGCCGCAAACATGGAACAATTTTCCATCAAGTATAATTGTAGGTGTAGCTCACATAATAAAAAAAAGTAATCTTTATTTAACTAGGCAAGTCAGTTAATAACAACTTCTTACTGTCAGGACCCGGTTTCGAACCTGGGTCTTCGGAGTGAGAAACAGTCACTTAACCAACTGAGCCACGAATAGTCAGCAGAACCCAGAAGATGAGGCAGACACAGCAGTACTTAAGACGGTGTATTTAATAAAGAAAAAATCCTTAAATACAAAAAATGGCAAATCCAAAAGGTGGTAGGAAAAGCACAAAAAGGCCTCAAAAGAAACTCACAAAAAATAAACAAAAACAAAAAACAGAATACCACAAGAGCGTCACCCGGAATCGACAAGAGTACACAGAACACTAGGGCAGGGTGCTAACATACAAACACAGAGCACAGAACTAAGGGAAACTAAGGGTTTAAATACAATTAGAGGAAACGAGGCACAGGTGCAAATAATTAATGGGGATCAAGGGAAAAACATAAGGACAAAAAGCACAATGGGGGCATCTACTGACCAAAACCCGGAACAACCCTGGCCAAATCCTGACAGAATCCCCCCCCCATAGGAACGGCTCCTGACGTTCCTACCAGCTCTCTCAGGGTGGAGGACCCTGAACTG